>NC_087071.1:29196119-29368440 GCF_963678635.1 Symsagittifera roscoffensis | reverse complement strand
AAAAAAAAAATTTTTTTGGAAATTTTGTGTGAAAAATTTTTTGAGGGATCTTTAGCTATAAAAATGATACAAAAGGATCCTTAGGTATAAAGGTTTTACATGGGGATCATTAGGTATAAATATTTACATAGGGATCATTAGGTATAATCTATACCCAATAATCCCTGTAGGGATCACCCCCCCCCCCTTCCGATCCCAGTGTCGTATATCTATACTACTGTAGATTTTTTTGTCGTACCTTACGTCTTAGAAGAACCATCGACAGTTTATACTGACTGCATTTAGGTAATAACATGTTTCACGCGCATTTTATTTAATCAATTGTTAAATAATTTCAAAGAAGTTTTTTTAACCAAATAAAAGATATTTTTATCTAAAAAGCCGATTGTTATTGATTGCAATTCATGCTTGCATGATTCGTTTTGGTTTTCGCAATATTATATTGCTCTTATGTAAATTCCTTGATAAATTAATTGTGAAGCATTAGTGACAATTCAAAGAAATAAAATAATCCTTGATTCTGATTTCATAAAATAAAAACTGATTTCATAAAATTTTTTGAAGACGATCTGGAGATATTGTTTATCGACCATTTACAGGTATTTACAATTAAAAACAATTATCTGCAACTTGAGAAAACTTGAAATGTTTAGAAAATTATGTTAAAAAGAACAGAAGCTGGTATACATGGCTAGAACAAAAAAGTACAAAATAAATTACAAGGCCGCTATACTACAGCAAATACGACACGGGTTGACGACCCCTAGCTCGAAAGTTCTATCTCCAATGGGGTTAGGAAGTTTCAATGTAGCATGAAGCCTTAAGCAAATGCTGACGAGACTATTCGAACAGAAAAATAGGTTCGGTTTGCAATGAAAGTTATTATGAAAATTATTGTAAACTATCAAATTCTGTTAACTGTTTCAATTGAATTTTAAAGAATAAAATATTTCGATGCCGCGACTCGGGAACTTACCTAACCTAATCCAAGTAAGTTCAAGCACAAACCAGCAAACATAATGCCTAAATACCGAAGTCGAAGTTCCGACCATTTCAACAGCCCGATGAGTATACCAAAAGTGTGTTCGATGATTTCGATGAAACCGACCAAAAACGTTCACTTAGCGAAAAAGGATCAACCTGTATTCAGTTTTCGAGAATTTCGACCCGATCAATTTTCATGCTGGCCTTCCATTATTCATTCTGAGATGCGGATCTGATTTGCTCAACATCCCTATCAAGCTGATAGATGAACAGAAAACTTTTTTTCAAGAACCAACAAAAAAAAACGATTCATTTTAGGAACGGCATGCCTCATTGATTTCAAATCGATCAATTCTAAAAATTGAAAATAAAACCTTTTTGGACTTATTTGGGTCTCGTGCTGCTGTGTCTGACTTTTTGGCCATTTAATTTACCACTGTACTATCTATACTATCTTTTTGGGTTAATCTGTACTATCTGACCGATTAACCCAAAAAAGAAGACAAGAATCTCGAATTGTTGTGAAATACAAATTAAATTATTCATACAAACGATGAATGAGAGACGCTCTCGGATTCCAATTTAAAATCGTTGTCTAGAAGGCTCAGAGTAATTGAAGGCTCAGAATCCACGAATCTCATAAAAAAAGAAAAAATTCACATTTTGATGATTTTTGTGAAAAATTTATCAAAAAATTCAGTTCCCATTATGCACTCAGAATTGATTGATATCCATTGTTTTTATCAAATTAGAAAACAATTATAATTCAATTAAAATCAATTAAAACTAAATTTTGTCTGTTTTCTTTTTTTAATGTTCCTGTCGTGCAAATTTTTAGCTTTATTTCTACAATTATCAAACAAGTCTGGCGGAAATTTTGCAAGTCGAGTGTACGGCCTATTGGACTTTTGAATCTAATTTTACTCAGATTTGATTCTGTTAACCTCTCCTCCTAACGTTTGCCCAGTTTGCCTTTGATTCACCCTGCCCACCTAGAAGAACCCGCAGTCAATCTTTTTGGATCATTTTTTTTGAAAGACGGTCACTACATTTGAGTTTCTACTTTTGGAAAATTTCAGCCGAGTTTAGCAGTTTTTGCGGATAAAAATTCTGTTTCCTATGTTGCGAAGGTGTGAGTAAATGGAAGCTGAGCAAATCTTTTCTCTGACCAATTTTGATTCGTTGTGTTTTTCTCTCAGACTGATATATTGGAAAACGAAACTCTTTTGTCCCGCTGAAAAAATTTTGAGCGATCAAGTTTGCCATCAAATAATTTCGTGTTATTTCGAAGCTCAAATAAAAATTGAAAACAATTTGTGGGCAAAAAATATGATATAATCTCAAAATTGATCGTTTCCCCTATCGCATTGAGACAACAAAGTTGAACAAAAATTGGTTTTTAATCCATTGTTTTTGTCAAAATTAAAATTAATTATAATCCATTCAGACTCAGTCAAAAAGCAAGTTTTATCAATGGGTGGTCTTTAAATCAGCCCAGAGCTGGCGATGGCGGCTTTTTTTCTTTTCCCTGCAACCTGCAAAGTTTTATAAATAAAACTACTGCTCACATAGTCCGATTGTCGAAAAAATTGACATGTAGACTAATTAAGCCATGACAAACATATTGCAAAACCACTCGTTCATTGTAAGACTATAAATTGTATGCTCGTGTGAGGTGGGGAGGAAGAGGAAAAAGCCGCGATAGCGTAATTTTGTTAAAGTTTAATGAACAAAACAAATTACACAAAATTTATGGCTATTTGAAGATTTAGAATTCAAAATTTTTCTGAATGATACGAAAAACTTAACATCCACGTCTCCTTTGAAAATTTTCTAAGAATCTTAGTTAATAATATTTATCGCAGCTGCAGTAGAGGTTCTGAAAGATTGAGAAATGAGAATCAAGTTTATTCGAATCTCGCTGAACCCTCTAATACCCTTTTAACCCGCTCTTAACCCTTTACCTATAATTGATAATTATTTATCTGCCATATGAACAAAACTTTCACGAAGTCAGCAATAAAGTAACTATGAAAACTTTACCACAAAAATTCTTTTAATTAGAAATATGCTCTCTCATCAAGTTCTAGGCCAAAACATTTGGAGAGACATTTTTGAGTTTTTTTAAAGCTAAAAAAGGAAAAGTAACACCCAAGTAAATAACAGCACGAGCATGAAGCAGATTGCATTTTGAATTGGAAGCACAATAAAGGAATTGAAAAAATTAAATCATTGACGCAAATTACAAAAATATGCGAGTTGACCATGATACAAAAATTCCCCTACCTGAAAACTTCTCTTAAGATTTCTGAGAACTTCATCCATAAAAAAAAAATTAATCGCCAAAAAATTGCTCAATCTCCATGTTTTTATACCGTGATAACAACAAAAATTTAATTTCTGATTTTTCATTATTTGGATTTTTTTGTTTTTGTTTTTTTTTTCAAAAATATGCTATTAAAATGCATTTCCACCAAAAAATTCAAAAACAGTATTGTGAGGCCAAACTCTGCACTTGATAGGAGCACAATTTTGTAGGTTCCTGGTTTCCAGAGACCAGATTCTCTGTAGGTTTTCTGGTTTCCAGAGACAAGTCTTTAAATATGTTACAGTTTTGTCGGATCAATTAAAGAGAATGAGAGAACAAAAGAAGAAGCAAGGGTTTCAAAACTTAGCTACTCAAAAAGTGGATACTCCATTAAGGTTTGGCCTCGTAACGAAAATATTTGGTTTTTTTTTCAAAAAGAATTCTAGTTACACTTAATTAGTGGTTCAAGTTTTTTTGATTGATAATAAAGAAATAACCTTGACGAATCATGTCACAGAGTTTTGAATGTGTTCTATCTTCCAACTATCTTACAAGTTTCTCACCGAAAGTTTCTTACATCTTTCTTTTGAGTCCCAGTCTTGTTACTTTCTAAATTAGAAAAATCAAAAAAATTCTTGTAATTATGTACCAAAGATAGATAGTTTTGGTCAAGCTGGATTATGAAAAATGTTCAGTGTATTTTTTAAAATCTATTTTGTCCTTCTTATTGAAGATAGTTTTCGGCCTTCTTTTAAAAAAATAATCTAAGATTTTCTAAAAAATAATTTGAAAAAATCTCCAGAAATCTTGGTTTCGAAACTCAATTACAAAATGATTAAAAAATAGGCTATTTATCATTAAAATAAATCAAAAAAGAATAAATGGAAATGAAGGGAACAGCTTTTAATTATTTGTAACTACGGAATTCCTCATCTCAGCTCGGCCCAAAAATTCTGATTACGAGGCCAAACTGCATTTCGTGAATTGCAAGCGAATTACTTAGACCAAAAATGCTAGTCTTGCAATTCATAAACTGAGTCTATGTCAAAAACTAAGCCTGCACATTTCAAAATTTTGCAAAAATGTTCATATCGAAATTTCAATAAACTTTTTTTTGTTTTGGCATGAAAGTTGATGTATCGTACTAAACAAAGAACAAAATTTTTCTGTAAAAAAATCTAGTCATACAATTTCCATTCAAATCGAAATTTTTTGATTTGCATTGTTTTGATGGCCACATAACTTTGAAATTGCCCCAAATTTTTTTTTCAATTGCAAATTGAAATTTGTACTCAAACAAGCCGTTTTCAGAAAACTTTTATGCTTCAAGTTTGTTTTCAATGCTCTGTAAATGTATGTTGATCACACCTATGGTGAATCTAGTTTCGAGGAAACCATGATTTTGTCACTCGT
Source organism: Symsagittifera roscoffensis (assembly GCF_963678635.1). NCBI lineage: Eukaryota > Metazoa > Xenacoelomorpha > Acoela > Convolutidae > Symsagittifera > Symsagittifera roscoffensis. Next base: position 29,363,735 of record NC_087071.1, on the reverse strand, counting down.
GTTCGGCCACAAACATATCCCAAATTTCTCGAGAAATTAAGTTGGATTTTGGGAAAATGCTATTCATTACATTTCCATTTTTGTAAAATCACTGATCATAGACCTTTCCTGTAATTCTCTGCACTAATGAAAATGCGGGAAAAGTGTATAGCAAGCATTTTTCTAGAATTGAAAATTGTATGATTAGCTTTTTGGCCAAACCGGGCTGTCTCTGGAGTCCAGGAACATACAGACGCAAACTTGTGCGCATATTCAGTGCACAGTTTGGTCTCACAAAGCTTGCCACCATTTTTTGAGAAGCGAATGATTCCTAATACAGTGTTTCAAGTTTTAGAACTTTTTTGCAATTTGTTTTTATATTGAGAAAAATTGTTTTGTCTGTTAAAGACGATCAAAGGTTACATAGTCTTTTAGAAAAAAATGATGTTTTTTTTTACCTCGCAATATTTTAGTGTCTCATGCGGTTATCTGTTGCAGCGTGACATAATTTTGAGTTAGATCCTTTTGGCTATACTCATAGAGTAATTTCAGATAAGGTACACCGTCTGTTGGTCACGCTATCTTATTTTTGGCCGGATAGATTCGGGCAACTTCTTAGTCAAATACCAACCTTAGTCTTACTCTTATATGAAATATAAGGAAATTATATTTCATAATTTCATTTGAGATGAAATATGATTGGTTAGTTGGGAATATTTTTCAAAAATAGAGAATCAATTCTCAAACCAATTATGAATTATAGTTTAAACTGGTTCCAGCTAAGCGGGGTTTAGAGAGTTTTTAGTTACTAAATGTTCAATGTAGTGAAGGATGGGCGATGTAGTCTCCTTCTGAAGCTGCGAGCATTGGCTTCTTGGAGAAGGAAGAAGTGTTGCTGTTTGTGTTGGACGGATGAAGATTGTGATTTTCGTATTTCTAGATGGGTCTCGTTGATCGTGGTTGTCTTGGGAGATTGTGTCAAGACTTCTGATCGATGCAATGAGGTATCGATTTCGTTAAGTTGAGAGTGAGACTAGGTGTAGCATGAAGTTTGACTTTTTCTCGTGAAGTGCCAAGTGACTAAGATCTGTAGGTGTAATCAACATTGAGATGGCCTTTGGTCTGGTTCAATGGGTTTCTTTTGCTGCGATGTTCATTCCGTACTTTAAATCCTTTGAGGGTAGTGACTGTAGGCAGCAAATCGAGTATATTTGCCATACTATAATTGAAATGTGATTGGGTTGTCAACTTCTTTGCTGCTCGTCTTTTGGGCTCTACGAATTTTATACAAACTGCATTTATCGTTTACATATAAAGATCTCTTTGGTAATTTAGTTTTAGTTATCATTTATTATTAATGGTTATCGCAAAAGCGTTTTTATATTAAATCGGTTATTTTTGAGAGTCACTCACCCTTGAGCAACTCTTGTCAAAAATAGACTGTGGGTCACAAAGCATGGTTATAGCGCGGTGGGTTAGGCCGGCTATAGAGCATGCTCAGGACGTCCCTCTGTTGGGCTAGGACAGGAGTAGGGTATAATTTTATGATCTCTTTGTGTAGAGTACTTTTTTGTGTTAAACCTTTTATTCCTAATTTATCACTTGTTTTTATCTTTTTTTTTATTTTGGTTGTGTCTTTTTCTCAAAAATTGAAAGGTTTGGGTTTGTTATTCGATTTTTGTGTTTTATTCGTTTGTGGTAAGACTTGAACGTTGTCTTCAAAAGAATATTTTATCCAGTTCTAACCTGGTTTTAATCTGGTTTGAGCACCGTGGGCTTTTCTTTCTTAGTCATGCTATCAGTTTGTGGTTTTGTGACGTTAGTAAGCTGCGTTGGTTATTTTAATTTACTATATAATTCCTTCCAACTAGGTTAAAGGAAAGTTTGAAACGTGTGAAAACTTATCAGAGTTGTTATCAGTGAAAGTTAAAACTTAAAATTCATTATTTAAAAAGTTCTTCGTGGCCGAGCTGTGCGATTGGGCAAAGAGTTTTATGGGCGAGTGAATGATTTAAATATATGAAAAAGCGTATTCTAAAAAGGTTAGTACTCTTTTAATTTATCAGCAATTTTTTATGAATTTAATACCTTACCAATAATAATTTTATTGATTTTGAAAAGTTTATTTTACGAGTTTACTGCTTGGTGAAAAGAAATTTATTGCATTGAGGGTTATTTATGATTTTACTGCTTTTTGGGGGTAAACTTACTCCTTTCAAATATACTGCGGTTTGTTAACACAAATTTTTAAAGTTTCTAGAAAAGAGTTTTTAAACTTTTTTAATATTGTTTGTCTTAGATGATTGTGCGATGAGATCTAAATTTTTTTCAAGTTTTAGTGAATAAGACAAGTTACACAATAAATGATAACTATGGAAAAGTTCAAGATTTTTTTGAATGATACGTAAAAACATAACTTCCATGTCTCCTTTGAAAATATTCTAAGAACCATGGTTTAAAATAGTTATCGCAGCTGTAGTAGAAGTTCTGAAGAATTGAGAAATGAATCCGCTATTATACTATTAACCTGCTCTGAACCCTTTCCCTATAAACTATCTGCCAGGTGAACATTTTTGTTTCACAAATTTAGCAAATTTCGCATTTTTATCAAAATTTTACAGCAGAAGATTTTTTAATACTAGAGCGAACGATTTTTCTGTATATCAAAATATCCTAAATCGTCAAATTCTAAGCCGCAACACTTGGCTTAAAGCTAAAAAAAGTGAGTTTTAACACCCAAGCAAAATTTGGCCCGCGTATGAAGTAGATTGAATTTTAAACTGAAAGCACAATAAAGGAATTTAAAAAAGTCAATGACTCAAATTACAAAAATCTGCAAAAAACGACTCAATTTGACCATGCTACAAACATCCCCTATCTTAGAACTTCTCATAAGATATCCTAGAACTTTTTCCTAAAACAAAAATAGAATCGCCAGTTTCTCGATACCGTGATAACTACCAATAATAACTTTTGGATTTTTTTTTAATTATGCTAAAAATGAGATCATAAATTATGCTAAAATTATGAGTGGTGATAATGTGCATTTCCATCAAAAAATTCAAAAACAACATTACGATGCTAAACTGTGCACTTGATAGGAGCACAATTTTGCTTCTGTATGTTCCTGGATTCCAGAGACAATTCTTTAACTATGTTAAAAATTTGTCGGATCAAATAAAGAGAATAAAAGAACAAAAGAAGAAGCAAGGGTTACAAAACTTTGCTACTCAAAAAGTGAATTCTAGTTACACTTAATTAGTGGTTCAAACTTTCTGGTAGATAATAAGAAAAAAACCTTGACAAATCATGTCACTGAGCTTTGAATATGTTCTTTATGATGTTCGGGTAGAGATTTACTAAACATCTATAAATCAGCAAAAAAGGTAAATCAACAAAGTGATAACCTTGGTTTTTTTTTACAACTATCTTACAAATTTCTCAATGAAAAAGTCCCTATCTTAGAAATTTCTTTTGATTCCCTGACTTGTTACTTTCTCAGCGCCTAATTTAGAAAAATTAATAAGATTCTTGTAATTATGTATCAAAGATAGATAGTTTTGGTCAAGCTGGGTTATAAAAGTTTTGCAAAATTTTTTTTAAAAATCGATTTCGGCCTTCATATTGAAGGAAGTTTTCGACCTTCTTTTTAAATAGTTATGTAAAATTTTCTAAAAAATAATTTGAAATAATCTCCAGAATTCTTGGTTTTAAAATTCAATTACAAAAACATTAAAAAATAGGCTACTTATCATTAAAAAATCAATAAAAAAATAAACGGAAATAAAGGGAACAGGTTTTAACTATTTGTAACTACGGAATTCTTCATATCAGCTCGGGCCAATAATTCGCATTACGAGGCCACACTGCATTTTGTGAATTGCAAGTGAATTACTTAGATCAAAAATGCTAGTCTTGCAATTCATAAACTGAGTCTATGACAAAAACTAAGCTTACAAATTTCAAAACTTTGCAAAATTGTTGATATCGAATTTTCATTAAACTTTTTTCTTTTTTTTGGCGTGAAAGTCGAAGTATCGTAACTAACAAAAACAAAATTTGTCTGTAAAAAAATCTAACCAAACAGTTATTATTTATATCAAAATTTTTGACTTGCATTGTTTTGATGGCCACATAACTTTGAAATTGCCCCAAATTTTTTTTGTTTTTTTTTTCAATTGCAAATTGAAATTTGTACTCAAACAAGCCGTTTCCAGAAAAATTTTATGCTTCAAGTTCGTTTTCAATGCTCTTAAATATATGTTGATCAAACCTATGGTGAATCTAGTTTCGAGGAAACCATGATTTTTTTCACTCGTGTTCGGTCACAAACACATCCCAAATTTCTCGAAAAATTAATTTGGGTTTTGGGAAAATGCTAGTCATTACAATTCCATTTTTGTAAAATCGCTGGTCATAGACCTTTCCTGCAGTTCTCTGTACTATTGAAAGTGCGGGAAAAGTGTACAACAAGCATTTTTCCAGATATGAATATTGTATGATTAGCTTTTTTGGTCAAACCGGGTTGTCTCTGGAGTCCAGGAACATACAGACGCAAATTTGTGCGCATATTCAGTGCACAGTTTGGTCTCACAAAGCTTGTCAACAGTTTTTTTCTCACAAAAGTAGGTTGAATTTTAAAATGAAAGCACAATAAAGGAATTTAAAAAATCAATGACGCAAATTACAAAAACCTGCAAAAAACCACTCAATTTGACCATGCTACAAACATCCCCTATCTTAGAACTTCTCATAGAACTTCAGAGATTTCATAGAACTTTTTTTTCCAAAATAAATCTAATCACCGAATCGCCAGTGTCTCTATACCGTGATAATTACCAATAATAATTTTTGGATTTTTTTTTTCAATGTTATGCTAAAAAGATAGTGGTGGTAATGTATGCATTTCCACCAAAAAATACAAAAACAACATTACGAGGCCAAATTGTGCACTTGATAGGAGCACAATTTTGCTTCTGTATGTTCGTGGATTCCAAAGTTAAGTATTTAAATAAGTTAAAATTTTGTCGGATCAAATAAAGAGAATGAAAGAACAAAAGAAGAAGCAAATGTTTCAAAACTTTGCAACTCAAAAAGCGAAATCTAGTTAAACTTAATTAGTGGTTCATAACTTTCTGGTATATAATTAGAAAATAACCTGGACGAATCATGTCACCGAGTTTTGAATGTGTTCTTTGTGATGTTTGGGTATAAGTTTACTAAACATCTATAAATCAGCAAAAAAGTTAACTCTGCGATAACCTTGGTTTTTTTACAACTATCTTACTAATTTCTTAATGAAAAAATCCCATCTTACAAATTTCGATTGAGTGCCTGAGTAGAAATGCGACACTGGGATTGGGGGGGATATCCCTACAGAGATCATTGCGTATATATTATACCTAATGATCCCTATGTAAATATTGATACCTAATACTCCCTATGTAAAATATTTATACCTAATGATCTCTTGGAATAAATTTTATAGCTAATGATCCCTATGTAAAACCATTGATCCCTAATGATCCCAATGTATAATTTTTTTACTTGATGATCCTTATGTGAAAATTGTGTTGGTTAAAACAAAACGGTTCTGGGGATAAATTCTTTCTTTTTGCTACCTATAGCTCGGCAAGTCTTTTTGTATTCCAATTGAACTAAAATTGTGTAATGCGTTTTGCTGTTGGAAGTTTGCGAATTGGTTCTTTCATGGTTTCTACAAATTCTATGGTCTTGGTGAAAATAGATATGAAATGAATTGGTTGAATTATACACACAATCTTCTGAAAAAATGTCGTTTAAAGCTAATGAAAATGCATGTGAGTTGAAAAACGATTCAAAACAGAATCATTAATGTATAAAAAGTCAGAAGCTTAATTTCATTGGTAAGTTGATTAAAATGTATACAATAACACTTGTGTAGATTTAAATTATAGTTTAATGAAAATGCATATGGGTTAGGAAACATTTGAGTTTTGTGTTTTTTTGATCTGATTTTGGTTGGAAAAATTGTGAGAATTTGTACCTAACTCATTACTATAAAATTGAAGATAGATCAAAATTCCTTGGGGACCGAGTAGAGTTATGCTACAAAGATAGTGGTGGTAATGTATGCATTTCCACCAAAAAATACAAAAACAACATTACGAGGCCAAATTGTGCACTTGATAGGAGCACAATTTTGCTTCTGTATGTTCCTGGATTCAAGAGTTAAGTATTTAATTAAGTTAAAGTTTTGTCGGATCAAATAAAGAGAATGAAAGAACAAAAGAAGAAGCAGAGGTCTCAAAACTTTGCTACTCAAAAAGCGAAATCTAGTTACACTTAACTAGTGGTTCAAAACTTTCTGGTAGATAATAAAAAAATAACCTGGACGAATCATGTCACCGAGTTTTGAATGTGTTCTGTGTGATGTTCGGGTATAAGTTTACTAAACATCTATAAATCAGCAGAAAATTTAACTCTGTGATAACCTCGGTTTTTTTAAAACTATCTTACTAATTTCTTAATGAAAAAGTCCCCATCTTACAATTTTCGATTGAGTGCCTGAGTAGAAATGCGACACTGGGATTGGGGGGGATATCCCTACAGAGATCATTGCGTATATATTTATACCTAATGATCCCTATGTAAATATTTATTCCTAATACTCCCTATGCAAAATATTTATACCTAAAGACCTCTTGGAATAAATTTTAAAGCTAATGATCCCTATGTAAAACTATTGATCCCTAATGATCCCAATGTATAATTTTTTTAATTGATGATCCTTATGTGAAAATTGTGATGATTAAAACAAAATGGTTCTGGGGATAAATTCTTTCTTTTTGCCACCTATAGCTCGGCAAGCTTTGTTGTATTCCAATTGAACTAAAATTGTGTAATGCATTTTGCTGTTGGAAGTTTGCGAATTGGTTCTTTCATTGTTTCTACAAATTCTATGGTCTTGGTAAAAATAGACATGATATGAATTGGTTAAATTATACACACAATCTTCTAAAAAAAACGTCGTTTAAAGATAATGAAAATGCATGTGAGTTGAAAAACGATTCAAAACAGAATCATTAATGTATAAAAAATCAGAAGCTTAATTTCATTGGTAAGTTGATTGAAATGTATACAAAAACACTTGTGTAGATATAAATTATAGTTTAATGAAAAAGCATATGGGTTAGGAAACGTTTGAGTTTTTTGTTTTTTTGATCTGATTTTGGGTAGAAATAATGTGAGAACTTGTACCTAACTCATTACTATAAAATTGAAGATGGATCAAAATTTCTTGGGGACCGAGTAGAGTAAACTGCATGGCGCTCAACTCTCAGGCGAAAGGAGGCGTTACGAAACCCGTCCGGAAATTGTACTGAAAAGGAGGCCAAGGTTGCTGGCATGGTGATATCCCCCCATAGATCGATTTTGTTTTTTTCTTATTTTGATAGCAACGTAACTTCTCGCATTATTGCTATTCAATTAAGAATTGGGTAAAAATGTCAATTACTAAAAGAATTTAGTGTTCAAAATCAAATTAAAAAGTGTACACTTAAGCTATATTAAATATTAAGTTAATGAGAAAGCATGTGAGTTAGAAAACGTTTCAAAACATAATCATTTATATGAACAAAATCAGAAGCATCACCCTTAAAGTTTTTATCATAAATCAAATGTGCAATGTAAAAACAATAGAACCGCACATGGTAGGGTTTGAGTCTTGCATGGGAAAATTTGTCATCAATTCAGTGACCTGGTGGAATTTTTTGTTCAATCGTTTAAATAGATTGGTGTACTGCCAATGAAGAAGACGGAGAGGATCAGCAAAGTATAAAGCATTTCTTCTGTCGCAAATCACAATCTAATGTGTCCCAGGAGAATCTGATTTTGAAGAGTTCACAATCATATAGTTATTGTTTGGGATGTGAGATGCAAATTTACCGCTGCAAATACTCCAAGAAAATTATATTTCAGATGTTTTCAGGTCCTGCATCTAGATTTCATCCATTTTCAGACGGTCGAAATTGCAAGGACGTTCTTTGTAACTTATCCGTCAGATTTAATAATACATCCGATAAGCGTATAGTCCAAACAACATTTTCCAGATTTGCTGTCGAAGCGTTTGAGAATTGAAGATCGATTGGAACTGAGCAGTTATTAAGTTCTGGATGCAAAAATTCATGAGCTGCCTGCTGTGTGCTAGTGAGATCGAAACACATTATAAAGTGCTGCCTGTAGTTATCCAGAGTGATTCCCAGCCCGCACTGTAACAGACCCAGCGCTGATAGTGTGTTGAAGTAGAGACGTTTATGATCTTCTGTACTAATTGGTACACATGCTATTGGCAAACCGTTCCGTCTCAAAGTAATCTGTTCGAATCCAAAGTTTTGATAATAAAAAGGATTTGTTCGGTTTGTTCCTAGAAGTGCATTGTTTGTGTTCATGGATATTAAAATTTGTCTTACGAGCAAAAATATCCTCCTGACGCCAGCTGCGCTGACCAGCTGCTGTAATAAATGTTTTGGTAAATTCTTTTTCATATATGGGTAGTTTGCAGGAGTTTTTACCAAAGTTGATTCAATGGCAGAGAGCACATGGTCGGTCACGGGTTCGCTTCGAGTATTTGCAGCTTGTAATGCTTGGCAGCATCTTCAGATATAAGAAAAAAGTCTTCAAGAGAACGTCTCTAGGAAAGTTTGAGTGTGTCACTGCTCAACAAATGCTTGTCATAGGTAAAAAAAATAACTCCAGTGGGTCCTTAAAACCAAATTTCCCTCTTGTCGCGGACCAGTTCTCGTTGAGCTGTGAAACCAGCTGCGCACTTGAGCCATGAGTCGTTGGTTCTTTTGCTGTCAGAAAATTCTGTTCTAATGAAGCTTTTATGCGCAAAAGTACTATTGACATTTGAGATTTTGAGTTCATTAGCAGAGAGGGTACAGTCACAGAAAACGTAATACAGGGAGTTGTTTACGAGGAACGGTGATTCAGACACAGTAGGAACAGTGTTTTCGTATCTCAGATAAACTCCATTTGCTTGCGTTACTTTGGCTCGTATTTCCAACTAGCAGGTCAACAAAATTGTTACGGTCACCGGTGATTTCAAATCCAAGCATTGGTCCATTAGGTGAATAGACAGGTCCAATTTTTTGATCGAAAGCTTTTTAAAAGTAATCAAAAGGGTTGCATTTATCATTGGGTCACAAATTAACGATCATTTTTTATAGTTGAGAAAAAATCTGCTCGACCTCTCGCTGGTCTGTTTTTTCTTCGAATGGTTCTTTTTCTTTTCCGAGCACCTACTGACCTTCTTCTTCGTAATCCATTCATTGGTGTCTTTCGACGACGTCTACCACCACCAAGATGTTTACTTGCAGTTTTTGTGACAGTGTTTTTCAATGCTTGTTTAGGATATTTCTTTTACATAGCGTAATCAATCAGTTCTGGCGCACCACTCATCAAGAGTTCTCTGCCCAAATTTTTTGCAGCAGGTAGAATAACTTCTCGTGCAAACGGTATATCAACACGACCAATACCAGCTGCCAAAGCGCCAAATCCACTGCCGCGTTGTCGGTAGTGTCCAGAGAAATGAGGAAGAGAAGCTTCCTTTGCATAATATTGTTCCATTGGTTTTCAATCGAAGCGCTTGAATTTTAGAGTCAAGACAACCTTACCAGTTCCTGCAAAGAGCACTAGTCTTCCAGTTTCTGTGCGCAACTGTACCGATACTGATTGTACAGATGAAGATAATAATTTTTTGTAGTCTAAATTAATGACGTTTTTTCGACGATTAGGTTCAATGCTGCAGGCACTATCGTTTTTGATGCGTCTATTTGAATCAATGACACGTAACAATGGGGCTTTTGCATCTCCAACAGTTGTCAATATAGACAAAAGTTAGAACGTCCCACTCGATAATTCATATGGGAAACGGGATTCGTACAGTTCGTTTTCCGCATAAGATGCATCGAAGGGGGGTATCATTTTGTAACCAAGGTGATATTCACCGTTTTCGTCAAGCCATGCATTGTAGCCTAACAGACTGGGTATTTGGGGGCTTGGGAATGAGATTACTTCTTTTACGTTCATCCAAATGCTCATGCTATTCGTGATTTCTTTGGACTTGCATCGAAATGAATTTAGTCTATGAGATTTGTTTTTATCTCATTATTCAATTGTTCTATAAAAGTGTACTCTCATGATTGATAAAAACTTTTTCGCCATAGTACGGTCTGGAAACTTCATTCCGATTGCCAGCGTTGGATTTACTGGCTACTACTTCAGATGCTCTAAAGTACGTAAACTCCTCACCAGTAACATTGTTTAATTCCTTTGGTAAAATGATTTCTGAGAGAGAAACTCTCCAATCTCCATCTAAAGCTTTTTTTTCTTTACAAAACTTTCTAAAACTGGCCAAAATGATGTCTGGGAAAAAATCCATTGATGCTGTTGATTTCAAATATACCGTAAACCCATCATTGTCCACTTTTGTTATAATCAGCTTTGTTTCAAATTAAACTAAATTCTTTTCATAAAATTTTTCGTTGATTTCTTCCTTCTTCGCATCAACGTGACTGTATGTTGGAGCGCTTACAGTAGGAAAGGTAACTATTTCAAAAATTTTGTCTGTAAAAATCTGCTGGTAGTTTTTTCTAAAAGGCAAGTCAGTTTTCGCTATTCGCACATAGTCACCAGCATAAAATTTTGGTTTCTGTACCAACTTTCATGAACTGTTTGCAATTAAAGAAACTAAAGCAGGTACATGCTTTCTTGTGACGTTGTTCGGAGCCAATTTTCTTAATCTGTTCAGGCGTGAGTTAATCGTTTGAACAAAACTCAATATATATTTTCAATATAAATGTAAGTCCATTCAAACTCCAAGTACTTGTAGATAAGACTTTTGAGCGATCGAATGTTTCTTTCGGCAAACTCAGATTTTTTCTCACTGTGAGTATGGCGTTTGATGTTTTCTTGTCTATTACATAATTTTTTGAACTCTCCTTTAAATTAGGTGTCTTTGTTAAACCAAAATTTTTGGCTGTTTTTTTAAACCAAAAGTTTTGGCTGATCTTTTTTTTTGAAAGCTTCGGCTGTTTTTTTAACATATTTGTGCTTCAGGGGTTTCACTCGTAATTAGCGAGACAGACAATCGACAGCAACTAACAAATATCGTACTCCTAGGTTATATTTAGCCAATTTATCAGCATAAGCCAAATCAAGAGATCAATTTTCTTTGATATCGTTGACAATCACTTTGAGCCGAGGATTTGTTTTACGACACACTCCATACTTTGTATGTGATGATTAAGATCTCAGAAAAATTCTTACTTTTGTTGGTGAGAGTCCACTAGCAATTCTTAAAATTTTTTTGATACCAATTGCAGCTCGACGCAGTATTTTGAGTTTCTTCTCTTCGCTGATAGTATGATTTTCATTCTTTTGTTGACGCCGCAAACGATTCTTTACTGCTTTCATAGTTTTTATCAACGTCGTCATTGTCGTCATTGCTGCAGAATAACTTTTTTTCTGGGTTTTTATTTTGTCGGATTGCTTGGTTCTGGGTTTGAGAGTTGTTGATCGAGTCTTTGAAGAGAAGGGTTTTGATCTCTTCGATTCCTCAGTTGAAGGGTTGTCGGAGACAAAGAAGAAATTGAGGGCTTATCTGTTTCGCTTTTAATCGAGCGGATAATCTGTTTGGCATAAGTGTTGGACAATAAACTAGGATAAGTTCTTCCAAAATTTGTGGATAAAAAATACCCTCAAGCTTTTTTGTGTTTTGCTGTGTATCGTAAAAAAAGATGGAATTTTAACAACTGTTGGGTTTCCTTCAACTAAAACATAGCTTTCAACGTCTAAAGTCAGGGATTCAACTTTGAACAACTGCTTTAGCACTATGTTTGCCCTTTCTAATTTATTAGCTTCCACAAGGTCTTGAATGGATTCCATAACCTTTCGAAACATTTCAGCGGTTTTTTCATTACATTTTTCATGGTTTTTTTCTATTCCCTTTGAACTTGTTTGCTGCATAGAATTGTCTGATTCAACATTTTTTTCTGCTTCATCATCACCATTGAAATTAGTACTCCACTGAAATTAATAAGTTCAGATAGATTTCTTTTTAGAAGATTTGGCACTACAATATTAGGGGTTAAATTATTAGGAGTGGGATTTAATGGTGGCGGAAAGTCATGGCTGGTATTTCGCTCGAAATCGCTGTATGTGATTAGGTTGAGATCAGTTGTCCTTAATTAATGGATTATGAAGGATTTGAGATTGTGGTACAGTTTTTCATCTGGAGCATATGTTTTGCGAGATATGAGGATGAATTCTTCAGCATACAGGCCTAAGGTTCTAGTTTTTCAGGTAAATGTAACACAATTTCCGATTTATTTAACCGACGAAATATTGTTTGCCAAAACTTTTCGTTTTTCTCGGATAGTAAACTTGGGGTCAATAATTTTTTGCAAAAGGTACTTTCTTACTCTCGATGAAACTTTTGTTTGCTGGAACATGCCCAAGAAAAACATTTACAAAAAAATCGCAAATCGCGAAGAAACTAAAAAAAATTTGAATCAGTTCTTGCTAAAATTGATCTACAATGGTGACGATTGAGCATTTGCTTCAATATACAAAATTCTTCCTCTTTCTTTTTCAAGAGATGTGATGGCTGCTTTTCAGGATGGTAAATAGAAAAAGGTTGGCGATGGTGGAACTATGTTTGACAAATAACGAAGACATTCCGAAATTTTGGGATCTAAGTCTATCAACAGATGCCCGAAATCTTCTTTTATTGCAAACTGATACGCATGACGAGGTCTATCAACAGATGCCCGAAATCTTCTTTTATTGCAAACTGATACGCATGACGAGGGAATTTTGTATTATTCAGTTGTCTGTCAATCTGTTGAATGTCTCGAGGTGATTTGAACAAAATCAAGTGAATCGTATTCAAATCTATTGTACGTGATTGTTTACTTTGTTGAAATAAGTTCTGCTTGATATAAAAAACATGAATATTTTTAAATTTACCTGCTGTAGGTAACTTAAAAAAATCTTTTTCATTAAAAAATTCTTCACAGGTATCATCAAAGACAATCATGCAATCCCGTAAGTTATTAACAATTTCAAAGCTCGACAATTTTATAAATTTAATATGAAATTTGTTGTGAGAAACAAAAGGAACGATATTTGGGTTGATTGTGAACATAAAAACAAAGTATATTGTTATACGATGGATAGAATGTACCTCTGAGAAGCGATTGAAAATTAAATCAGTTTTGCCAGATCCCGAAGGACCTGAAAAGCACATAAACAGACGATTCTTTGTTGAAATGATCTTAGTATGATTATAACTTGGGATTTGGTCATAAGTAATCAAATGTACTGGACAGTATCGAAAGTCAAATAGCAGTCTCATCACAACTTAGGTTGTAAAAAGACAATTTTAAAATAGATAAATATAGCAAAATGAAAAAAAAACAGACTTGTGTAAAAAATTAACTTCTGCAGCCGGAAGAGAAACATAATTAAAAATTTTCCAGGATCTGTTTCCGTCAGATAGAGACTGTTCGACACCACCAATGTCTACAAAGTCGCAATCATTGTTCTCGACAGTGGTTTCTTCAATTTCTATGTTTATTTAAGAAAAAATTTTGTGCTTATTTGTATCAAGGTTGATAGTTAAAACTGCATACCAATTGCTTTTTTTTCTTCTCTCTGACCGCTTGCCGTCTGGTTTGCATTTTATTATATATCTTGCCACGGTTTTCTCTGTCATAGGTATCCGAACATTTTTTTCTACGTTTTTGGTTCTGATTTTGTCTAATAACTCTTTTGGTAAATTCTCACCTATGTGTGTTTTCTTTTGGCAAAAAATTGTTTTTACGATTTTTCGAACTTTCAAACACGACATGTTATCAACTAGTGCTCACACAAGATCAAATAAAATTGAAAACAATCAACAAATATATATACACAAAACTTGGCTTATATATTTTATTCTTCATTTCAGTTCAACAGGTAAATCAACTCCCCGTTCAATGAAGAAGAGTTCATATTTTGCGAATTTGTCATGGTTACAATTAGATTTGAATTTTACAACACAAAGAGCAGCAACTCTGACAGTGACTTGAACTAAATGTATTTCCTCAACGTTATCAGTTTTGACTAATTCTTTCAGTTCAGCTGGAAGCTGTTGGTCATGCAAATGGATTTGTCTTCTCTCTCCCAGCTGAGGTTGCAGCCCTTCGATTTTGACATCATTCATAGTAATTTGTTCAAGTTTGTGCAGGAGAGGTTTTCCTCGACAATCTAATATGCCTGTCCGCGTGAGAGTAACTTTAATTCTTGGTGTTAAATTGCTTTCAAGACTCTGATTATTCATCGAAGCGTAAACCACCAAATATGGAGATAAGGTTGTTTGCATCACTGGACAGTTCATTTTGTATCCAATCGAAAAACACTTTAGATTTTCTACGGGTACAATGCTTTTAAAATTGATGCAAGGGAAGTGAAAAAAAAATTCCATTGCAAATATGTTTTTCTTGACCCAATAACCGTTCAATCTTTGGGAAGCCAATATCTTCCAAGGTTGTCACGGTTAGTTTTAAGTATTCAGCTAACAAAACAGATTTTTGTGTACGTTTAGCAAAGCAATGGGAATTTGGGTTCTTCAAACGAATGCTGTCACAAATTTGATCCAAGTTTGAGTAAGGGTATTCACCTTCGTCACAACGAAGCCCGTGTAGAAACTTAAGTACCCAATTATAAGCTTTTTTCTCTTCTTTTGATCAATTGTTGATTTGAACTGGTGGCAGAAATGAATTGTACCAGTTGTATTAGCAGAGAAAATGGGAAATTTCGTTTTCCGAAATATCGAAATAGCAATCGCCAAAACCTTCATCTGCATTTGCTGTGGCGCTTGTTTTTGTTTTATTCATTGTAACGAGTAAGTTTTCAAATTGACTTGATTTAAATTGAATAGAAAGAAATGGTTTCGATGGATTGTATAGGTCTATAAAAGAAAAGTGTCGTATCTATTTTTAACATAGGCACACATGTATTTTATTTGTCGAAGATATTGATTGCAATTCGGTTCAATTGGATTAGTATTTTGCGCATGTACAACTGAAAAAAAAATTAAATGGGTGTCAAAGGTCATAATGTTCAAACGTTATTTGTTTGAATGCAATTTAGATAAACATAGAAAACCACGCAAGGTAATAAAAATGTTTTGCCCGCTCTTTCTTTATTAAACTGATAAAAAACTAAATAGGGGGTACTAAAATTTCTAATTTTAGAAGAAACAATCCCTATTTTAATCTTTGGAGGAATTTTCACAATTCGTTTCAGTTTCTTTTCTTTCCGCGTTACGTTTGTCACTTTCTTCTAAATTTTCTTCAAAAATGCCTTGTTATAATATTGCCGGATATTCCAATCACGAAAGAAACATGCTTTATGAAACCGTTTACGGTAATTTTGTTGCAATAAGTAACGAAGAAAAACAATTAAATTCTGATGAGTGGACTTGGACGAATTACATTATGATTCCCAAAAAATTTTTTACGTTTAATCAGTAAACTTTCCTTAAAAAAGTCAAAAGAAGACAAAGAACTGAATATGAAGTATAAGAGTTACCGTACAAATTCTGGTGCATTTACGGATGCTGACGAACCTCTTGCTCTTCAGGTTGATATTTCAACTTTTAAAACCAGTAAAAAAATTGTATAAATACGGTTGTGATGTTACTCCGATGGGTGAAAACCAGTTACAATAATTTGAAGTAATTGAATTTTTTAATCGTTTATGGGGAATGGTACAGATTGAGTCACCATTATTAGTTACCCCGAAAGCTGATTTTTCTTCTACAGTGTCACCATGGCTTGATGAACTTGATTCTTCAACTCCAACGCGCACCCCCGAAGCGACAGTGAGTAATTGACTCCTTCTCTATGCCTTGCACCAAAGAAAAAGCGAAAACTAACAACACTAGAAAAAGGTCAGGAGTATTTAGATCTTATTTAACTTTGAAACTGTAATTGCGTTTGCTTGATTTCAATTTGGTTTTATTGTGTATAAAGATTTAAACTTGAAACTCAGATTGATAATTAAAAGCTTTCATTTGGTGTTTTCATGTATAAACCATTTGTATATTAAAACTCTCTGCCTCGTAATGCTTCACTAATCAAGTTGCTAGGAAAAGGAGAGGTTAATAAGTCATTTTATAACCGAATGTTCGACAAGTTTTCAATCAAAATACGAAAAAGAACTTAAGTTCAAATCTCGGAAAATTGTTGAAATTTTTTATCTAGTAAATTTTAGGTCCTATAGTCTTCAGAAATTAATAAAATTGTCGGGAGCAGTATTTTGATATATTGCACGACTATGTTCAGACCATCCACTGAAGTGATACAGACAATTTTTCTTAGAAAAGCCTCATCCTATACAAATTTTCGATTTTTTTATAACATTGTCCGAATAAAGTCTCCCGACCACTCATATTGCTGCTCTCAGTTCTTTAACTAGGGGTCAGAACCTGTGTTGCAACGTTTCGTGGAGATGTTTTAAGCCCAAAAAAAAATCTTTTTATTTTTTAGGTTAATCAAAGAAACGGTTTAGTTTTAGTAGTAAAAATAGTGGTTGGTTAAACCTCTCTGAACTTCACATAAATCCAAATTGTATCAGAAAAAGTGTTAATTGATTTCACAAAATTCATAAGGTATCCTATGAAAAGATTTAACAAAGCATTCAAAATTTTTTGACAATTTGAACGCAAATCAAGTTTGATTTTTTGTGTTTTTGGCGGGCAAACAGCTATAATACAAATTGTGGCGGGAAAATGTATTTTGACATGTTCAAACGTTGTTGACTTAATCGAAGTTTTCAATTTTGAAAAGCTTGCTTACTAATGATAGTTAACTTCTTCTTAATAAAAAATTTTTCCCAAATTGTTTTTTAATTGTTTCTAATTGTAAAATTGAAGCAATTTGTTATGGTTTCTAGACTTTTTGATTTAAATTTCAGTCTAACTCAGTATTTTGCGGGAAAAGAGTTCAAATTTAAAGTTGATCGGGAAAACCGATTCCAATTCAAACCGAAAAGGGAAAAAGAATCTAAGCTAGCTGCAGTAAATTAAACATTTTGGTATTTAGTTGGGATTCATTCCTTTTCCTGCTTCGCTTCAAAACAGTTCCAGATCGAAATGGGTTTCAAGTGTAACTATTGTCCCAATTTTTTTTTATTAAAAACATATAGATCTCGCCGTGAACGTAATTTTTACGCTGTTGGAAAAGAATTACCCGTTTTTACTTGCTACTATTGTAAATTTAGCAGTTCACTGCTATCAAAATTACAGCAGCATATTGAATCAGATCACCAAAAATTTAACAATTTAATTTGGTATTGTCGGCTTGATTTTTGTGAATTTATAGATTTCAAGGATCACATGCAACCATAGTAAGGGCTAACTGCTTTGGATCAACAACTTACATCGCTCAGCAACCCCTCTAACTCAACCATACAGGCAAGCCATATTGATAACTTTTTTCAGCTTTAATTGGAGTTTATGAAATAGCCATGAAAAAGACGTTAATGTTTTTTATTATTCCCAACCAAAATCTTGAGCACGATCTTAATAAATTTATGACGTTGAAAAAAAAGAGATTCAAATCTTAAATTAGATAGAACTTGTAATGGACCCTGCAAAGTACAATTTTCGGCTAAATTTACTTTAATCAAGCATGTTTCTGTTGTTTCAGACCAAAGCATGCAAAAACCTGAAGACAAAAGCGTTGAAACTTTCGCTAAGTCCATGATGACGCACCTATATGCAAACGGTTTGTCTCATGAGTTATTTCTCGAATGCTCGGGAAAATGGAAGCTGTGTTCCATAATATTTCAGCCCATGGTAGCGGCTGGGTTCGGAAAAGTGATACCAATCAGAGGCTCTTCGTTTATACCTCTCCCTGCAAAAATAGCAAAATTGCAACAATTGATTAATATTCGTAATCACAGCGACCACAATTGCTTTTTGTTATGCTCAACTGCCGCCTATCATCTTAGAGACAAGCCTGATCTAATTGTCGGGAGGTTAGTTGACCCTAAACTTGAAGAGACAGATCCACACATCTATACAAAGCCCGGAACGCATCAGGCATCTGATGGTTTTGTTATGCCTATGAGCTTAAACATGATTCCTCAATTCGAGCGACCTAATAACGTTCAAGTAAACTTGTTTCTATATCAAAATTGAGATCTCATTCCAATGATTGTCTCAAATTTTAAAAATTCAGATAATTTTATTATGGATCTGCTTTTGTTAAATGAAACCAGAATGCACCACTTTGTTTTGATAAAGGACCTGCTCCCATTTGGTTGCGAAGCTCGAAAGCAAAATTCCGAAGTTTCCTGCAGTTGTGCTGTAACTGTTTTCAATTTCTGTACAATGAAATTGATCATGAAACGCACGAGAGCGATTATGTAAAGATCATGAACTAGCTGTAGTGATAATGCCGACAGCCAAAAATGGTCCCCACAAGCATAAATTTAAAAGTTTTCTATACAAACGGAAAGTACCACACTGTTTGGGAGATCGTAGCCAACTGTGTAAGGAAGAAACCTTAACATGTTGGATCTGTCAAGAAATTTTTAGTGAAAGCGAAAGAAAGTGCCTGGATCATTGTCACTCGTCGGGAAAATTTCTAGGATGGACCAACGACAAATGTAATTTAGCGCGAGGAAACATAAATTTTATTTCGGTCGTTGGACACAGTTTGCAGAATTATGACATGCATCATATGTGTCTAGCTCTTAACGAATGTGACTCGCGTAGTAAAATAATGGTGATTCCATCCATCGATGATAAATATTTTTCTTTAATTATCGGAGTATTTGTTAAAACTTTTGCACGAAAAAATTAAACCACACAACATTTATGAGTATCTTTGTTTTATAGATTCTTTCAGGTTTCTAAACTCATCACTACAAAAGTTAGTTGACAACTTGCCTGAAAACAAATTAACAATTCTGGAAAATCATTTTCATAATGTAAGCCAAACTTATAGAACTCTCATAGAACTACATGATAAAACTCATTTTGAAATTCATTATAATTTCCTAAAATTACCTGAAACGTGATGCTTGGCCGTTTTGTTACAAAAATGTATCGCATCGTATAGTTCAAACAAGAATTGTGGCTCGAGCCGTACATAACTCTAAATACAAACGAACAGAAAGCGGCAAAAAATAAGTTTGAAGAAGTCCTGTACAAATTATTGATCACTTCAATTTATGGAAAAAAGTGTAGGTCCAAAATAAAGAGAATGAAAATCAAGATTTTATGAGATGCTGAAGAAACAAGGCAAAAAATAAGTAAGTTTGAATTTCAAACCTACATTAATTTTTTGGTGAAGACATGGCTGCATCGACATTAGCGCCAACGAAAATCAGATGGCATAAACCCACAATTGTAGGAGCGTGTATATTAGAGCAAGCAAAGTTGGAGACGTACAAATTCCACTACGAGGTTATGAAGCCTAACTTCATCTGTCACTTCTTGTACTCAGACATTGACAGTCTAATGTACGAAACAAAAAGAGAAAAAAATCGATTTTTTTTTGAAAAACTGTACAAAAAACGTGAAATTTTGGACAACTTCGACTTCTCCAAATAACCATCGGATCACTTCCTCTACAATGCAGATAACAAACTTACAGCTTTAAAGTTTAAAGACGAGTTCCCGGGTGATATAATAACAGAATTCGTTGCATTGAAGCCAAAGCTTTTTTCAATACTATCGCAAAGTAAGTAGAATTTCTTCAAAATTACCGGCTCAAAATTGTTCAAAGAATGTTTTTATTTTTCGAAAAAATTGGAAAAAAATTTTTCGAAAAATTAATTTGTAAAATAAAAAAATCGACAAAAAAATTAAAGAAAAATTGTGAAAAAAATTTCGTTGAAAAAAAACTTGTCATCAAAAAAATGTTAACAAAATGTTTGAAAAAAAATTGAAAAAACAAAATTTTGAATAAAATTTTCACTAAAATTCAAAAAAAAAAGTTTTGGTGAAATATAATTTTATCAGTGAAAGTTTTTTGATGACTCAAGTTTTTTGCGTATCTGTGGGTGGGGGTGGCGTAGAATAATTGGTTATCACCTTTTTTTAAATGAGGGAGGATCTTCTGAAAAGGATGCGTACATATTTGTTTTATTTTCAATTTTAAGTGTAAGTTTACAAAACGCTTGAATATAAAGTTTTTAGCATCATTTTTTACGGATACACGCAAGCATTCTGCCAAAGGAATCACTAAGGTGATAAAAAAATACATCGAAACTCTCGCCTCTGGAAACTTTGTATGAGCCGAAAAAACTCGCATCATCTCCGAGAGGCATAATCTGAACATTGTTCGAGCAAACAAAATCGCATTGTCAGCCTATGATGATAAGCGATACATCCTCAACGATGGAATCGCCTCAATGCCATACGGTCACTCTAGAACCGTAAATGCTTCTATCTTTCGAGGAAGAAGAATAGGAAGAAGATGAGAAAACTTTCGAGGAAGAAGATGAAATAGTCGACCGGGATCAGTAGAGCACGAACCAAGAAGAAATCTTCATGCAAGATACGAATTAGGGGTCAGAAGATAGCTTTCTTGTGTTGAATACTCAACCGAGCCGATCGTTGAGAGACTTATTAAATAGTATCTCCAGCTATGAACCTCCAGAATCAGGTAGAATTCGTGTCACGGAAATTGCTGAGAGTGATATTGAAAGCGATGATTTGGTTGGTCCAAATGCAGTCACTTCTGTTTCGTCTTCGGACGATGAATAGTACCTCGACCGCGAAGCAGTTGAAGACTCAGCACCGCAGTCAATGAGACGCAAAACAAACAAAGAACTCTAAGGTTGTGCGTTAGATTCAAGTTAAAAACAAAACTTTTTGTTTTAAATAAGTGTTCTGAATTATACTTACTTTCCACGTTTATTCCCATTTAGGTAATGGCGGGCTACTTTAAATCCGCTCTTTGGTTCTGCGTTACTCTATTTTATCTGGAACGGATTTGAGAGTTTCCAATTTGGAATTGACACCGAATTGTTTTTGGTGTCTTTAATCGACACTTGTTTTAGAAGATTGTGTGTATAACTCAACCTTTTCATTTCAATTCTGTTTTCACCAAGACCATAGAGTTTGTAGAAACGTTTAAAGAA
This sequence comes from Symsagittifera roscoffensis, assembly GCF_963678635.1. Lineage (NCBI taxonomy): Eukaryota > Metazoa > Xenacoelomorpha > Acoela > Convolutidae > Symsagittifera > Symsagittifera roscoffensis. The sequence goes on along the minus strand of NC_087071.1, from coordinate 29,342,570 downwards.
CCCATTCGCAAAGACCTTCAACAGCAAAACGCATTGCACAGTTTTAGTTCAATTAGAATACAACATGGCGAGCTCTAGGTGGCAAAAAGATAGAATATATCCCCAAAACGATTTTGTTTTAACCAACACAATTTCCTCATAAGGATCATTAAGTATAAATCAGTGTAAATTGGCCTTCTGAAAAATAATATTAAAAAATCTCCAAAAATCTTGGTTATATCAATTGCATTCTTTTAACATCTGCGAATCACAGGATAAAGTCAATTATTAGTTTTTAATTGTTTTGCAGTGATACATAGGGATCATTAGGAATCAATAATTTTACATAGGGATCATTAGCTATAAAAACTATACGTAGGGATCATTAGGTATAAATATTTTACACAGGGATCATTAGGTATAAATATTTTACATAGGGATCATTAGGTTTAAATATTTACATAGGGATCATTAGGTATAATTTATACCCAATGATCCCTATAGGGATCATAACCCCCCCGATCCCAGTGTCGTATATATATACTACGTCCCTGTCTTGTTACTTTCTCAGCGCCTAAATTAGAAAACTCAATAAAATTCTTGTAACGATGGTTCAAAGATAGATAATTTTGGTGTAGCTGGGTTATGAAAAACTTTCAGAGTATTTTTTAAAATCTGTTTCGGCCTTATTATTGAAGAAAACTTTCGGCCTTCTGAAAAATAAAATTAAAAAATCTCCAAAAATTTTGGTTATATCAATTGCATTCTTTTAACATCTGCGAATCACAGGATAAGTCAATTATTAGTTTTTAAGTGTTTTGCAGTCATGATTCAGGAAATTAATTTTGCCAAAGAACAGAAGTAGTTTGGAGAAACTGAAGGACTTTTGGCATGCTAAAGAAATTTTCAAAAAATTATACCGGAACGTACCTGAATAAACCTACAATTTGTTTCATCATTTGTTTTTTGCCATCAAATTAAGGTGCCGAAATAAAATACGCGCATTCGAACTCCAAAACTTGTGGTGTCATGAAGAACCAATTTGAAATTTTTGGTTTTTTCTATTAATTTAGAGCGACGAAAGCCAGCGAGCAGGCTTATATCTGCTTCTTTTAAGCTCTTTTTAATAATTTATGTATAATTTTTTTTTAATTCTTGAAAAAAAGTTTAGCTTTTGGAGATTATAATTGCCATTTTGGGATTCAAAAACCCCATATATTCATATATATAATATATTTTAGTGTATAATATTTATATATATATATATATATATATATATATATATATATATATATATATATATATATATACGAAAATATATTATATATATGAATATATGAGGTTTTTGAATCCCAAAATGGCAATTATAATCTCCAAAAGTTAAACTTTTTTCAAGAATTAAAAACAATTATACATAAATTATTAAAAATGTGGTTGGATATATATATATATATATATATATGGAAATACTTTTTTGTTTTTCTTGTCTTTTCCATCAGCAGCTGCTGTTCTGTTTGCTTATTTATAATTATTTTTGAATTAGCCTAAATTTAAGTTTTTTTTGTGTCAGATTTTTTGTCACACCACGCGTGAAATGAAAAACTACAAAAATTTGAAAAAAAAAATTTCTTTTGTTTTTCTGAAGATTATTGTCAGCGTTTTGTGCTAATTAAACGGTAACCAGCTATCCTGTTATCTGACTTAAGATCCTGTTTTTAGGATCCTGCTGTATTATTTTGTAGTCCTGAGAAGTTAGCTGGATATAAACTCATAATTATAATCATAATTATTACCCGTACTTTGTTTGAAAAGCCACCATAAATTGTCAGTTTTCTTTAATATCCCAGTGATTTTTTTATTCCAGCGCTGATTCATGTGTATTTCAGAGCTATTTCAAAAATGATACTGTAGAAAATCAGCGCTAAAACTTATACTTTTTTTAAACTTATTCTAATAGCTTTAAAATGAGAATGTGATTAAGGCAAAACCTTAACTTTGCGTTTGTCTTAGGCTTCATCGCGCCGAATTTGCATACATTTCTTCAAAATTGCTCGTTGCGTGATGGAGCCTCGGTAGTTTACTATTTTTGGTCATTTTGACATGTTGTTTATAGCTAAAAACTAGCAAAATTAGCAATAATTTTTAGCAACGAATTTTCATCGATAATTCATCAATGACAAACGAAAATTATTTATTTAATCGCTTTTATTCAATGTGAATTTGAGCATGATAGTATACCTAAGCCAGTAAGGTTTGGTTAGAACGTTTTAGAAGTTAAGACAATCCATTTGTTTTGATGACTCTAAGGATTCAAACCTTGGGATGTACAGTTTTTCCTCAGTATCTGAAGTGTATTTTTTGCTGTTTGTTTAAACATTGTTGCATGTTTAATCGGAGGAAGTAAGAGTTTTGATCCAATCTCGCATAAAATTTTTCAGATACTGGTTATAAAATATGCATTTTGACCAATAAGTTTTCAAAAGAAGAATTTCAAAGTTTTCAATAAATTTTCAGGATATACAAAACTAGTAAATGAAAAAAATTTTGGAGAAAACGAAAAATCATTTTTCATGAAGTATATATTTTTGACGTGTTGCATGAGGGGTTCATGGAAAGATTGACAAAAATTCGACAAATCAGCAAAAAATTAACTTTGTGTTAAAAGTGTTCTTTTTTCGGTTAAATTATTTAGCAAAAAGAGTCTTGGCCTACGAGCTTCTGCTATTGTGTTTTTTGACTGCAGAAAATCTGAAACTGTTTGTAAGAAGCTAATCAAAAATGAAAACGAAAAAAAGTTCTCAAAAGTTTTTTTTTCAGAAAAAGTTCCTATCCTACAATTTTCTTGTTAAAATATTCATTATCTTAAAATTTTCGTATAAGCAAAACTCCCCATCTTGTTACATCTTCAGAGCCTATTTTTTTGAAATGTTGTAAGATTCTTATTTCAAAATTTTTAAGATCTTGCCAAACGACGTGTGTGATGTATGAAATTCCGATCGCAATTTTACTTTAATCGTCTCTTTAGCTGAAACATAGGGTTGCGAGAGAGATCTGTATAACTAGAGATATCAAGCAAGATAGTCTAGTACCGCTTCAGTGTAAATTTCGCAAGTAATAACAATGTGGTCAATTGAGTATACATCGGCAAAGGCAGAATTTGTAGCAGTCTTTTTTCTTTGTTAAAAAACATTTGTGTTGAAAATTCCCTCAACAGCCCTTTGTATTATTTCAAAATGCGACATCACATCCTTGTTTAAAACGAGACAGAGACTTGCTTTAATGCATATAGTATTACTGGGATTACCATTAGTTTATAAAGGTTTAACTTTGCTTTCCAGTGCAAGTTTACCGTATTTCTTCTAATCATAAAAAGTCTCTAATCGCTTTTAGACGAGCTTTATCCATGAGCTCATTCCAGCTGACATCCCCTGAAAAATACAATCCTAGATCTTTTTGTCAGTCGACATATTTTATCTCGTTTCTGTTAAAATTTAAAGAGTGGCTTTTCCCCAAAACTCAAATGGGTGCTTTTATCTACGATAAAAGGGCATGTGTTTTTCCAACGTCCATTCATTTAAACTGCCAAAATGTTTTGAAAAATTTACCATCCCAGATTAGCTCAAAAAAAAACAATAGTCCCAAATACTGCCTTGGGGTTTACCACTCGTATCTACTTCTGGTTTTGAAAATTTTCCAATTATTCGAACGACTTGAGATCTTTCAGACAGATAGGATTTGATCAACTTCAAACTTCTGTGTCGAGTTCCCTGTTCACGTTTATTGTTTAATCAACGTTTGGTGTGCCAAATTTCATTTCATTATGAAGAACAATTAGTTTTTTAAAATTGATTATTCAAATGTGGGGGAGGGAATTAAAAAGAGCCCATTTTCTTAATTGAAATTAAAATTGGTGGAGGGGCTGGTAAACTGACAAGAATTGGAAAAGTTGAGAAATCAAAAACAAAAAGCAGTGGTAACCTTTTTTCTAAATTTTACGGTTAAATTAGGGACTAATTCTCAGTCTGTTTTTAATATTGAGTCTGAAAAGCGAAGCAAAAAAAGTTCAGTTGGGGTTCAAACTAAGAAAGAAAGTCTTAATACTAATTATTTTTCGCACACTTCTGTTCTGACAAATTATATAGGGAGAAACCCGATTGCTTCAACTTTCGGTTAAAAATCATCGCTGTTAACGGGCATCCGGTATATTTTAGTGTTCGCCTTCTTAGTTGCGCTGTTGTTCAAAAAAAATTATTTTTTGATGCAGAGAAGCAAATCTGGTCAGGATAAAGAGCCCAAAAACTCATCTGGTCTACAAAAGTTAAAGCAATAGGTGGTTAGATTTTCTGGGTTGCCCAGTCCTTTTTTTCAGTTTTTTCATACCGTTCATTTTTTAGTCTTGTCGTTTCTTTTGGCCCTTATCCAGATATGCGGGTGCTACAGTCCCAATTGTGTTTAATATACTGTTTTTAACAAGCTCCCACAGCTCGACAGAAATTGTTTGGATCCAACATGGCAATGATAAACTCCATAAAAGCATATGCGACGATTCCTCGGTAAGCGTGAGAGCGGTGTCAAGTCCAAGTGAACAAGCCACGCATCCACCGTTGACTCTTTTTTTTCCTTGAGATCAAGATCATGCGCAGCAAATGACTGTGCAACCCAAATTATTGTATAGACAATACCTGTATTCATTTTTTGAGATATAGATGTTTACTATAGAAAAACTGTGGAAACTTAAAACTTTAAGTCAAATTATGTTTATTAGATCTGAGCAACCTCATTTGATTCAGCAAGATTGAGCGAGCGTTTTTATTAGGTTATGATGAATTAGTTTTTTATTTAGAATCTAATTTGCCCGTCAAATTTTATTGGGCCATAGTTTGGGTTTTTATCGCTCGTGCACAATAAAATCAATTGAAGTGATTTCGAATCTAAATCATCATTGAACAAGAAAAATTTTCAAATGAATATTTCAACTCTTAAAAAGTAGTGTGAGGATTGCAACTACATAACTGTCTTCAAATTTTCTGGAACTTTTTTTTGTAATGATGTGATGAAACATTGCAAGATGCACAACTTAAGTGATCTGAGCACATATACCCAGTGGCAGATTAAGGGGGATTCTTAGGAATTCGACCCCCTGCCGACCCAAAGGGTCCCCCCCCCTTCGTACTATTTTGAGATATCCATTTCGACTGACTGGCCTTAACATTTTATTAAATGCGCCTTCGGCGCCAAACTATACTAATGGGGAGTGCGCACCAAAAAACCGCAATTTTTTGGTCAAAATTTTGGCCTGTTTTTCAAAAATTTGCCTGCCACGCAAAAAATTTGACCAAAACAGGGTCTTTATTGTGGCTGGGTAGAGCTCAGAAAATCAATTTGCCGACCCAGAAAGTATTTTTTGAAAATCTGCCCTCCCCTCGAGAAATTCCTAGATTCGCGCCTGCATGTAACAGTTTTTAACATTTATCAGGAGCGAATCTGCGTTTAGCCACAATAGCAGGTAACAGCACGAAAGGATCTAAGATTTTTTGGAGGGGGTTTTTTCAAAAATAGAAAAAAATTTCGAGAACCTCTCTCCTCTCTCCGCATTTAATTTTTAAATCTTAATGTCAGAAGGCGTTTTTTACACCATTAAAACGTGAAGATCCTATTAAATAACAAACAATTAAAACATCCGCTGCCAGATATATACATCAAAAACATGTGAATGCGGGAACTGGAAAAGAATCATCATTTTTAAATAAAAACCGAGAAGAATAAAATTTTATCCATTGAACCACATTGCTGGTTGCCTCTTTTTCTTTTCCTCTATGTCACATTTCTTTTCGCCCATATCACAAAAAAATTTTACCCAGTCACGATTATTTCCAAGAAAACATCTATAAAACATTTTCTCCACAGAGCTACTCAGAAAGCAACTGTTATACCAACCAATTTAAGAAAAAAACTGCCCCGAAAATCCAAAAAACTACAAAGCATTTCAAACAACAGTATTCAAAAAAAAAATCGAATAAGCCATGGTCATTAAGGCAAGTATTATGAAAATATTTGTTTTACACATTTTAACGTGAAGATCCTATTAAATAACAAACAATTAAGACATCCGCTGCCAGATATATACATCAAAAACACGTGAATGCGGGAACTGGAAAAGAATCATCATTTTTAAATAAAAACCGAGAAGAATAAAATTTTATCCATTGAACCACATTGCTGGTTGCCTCTTTTTCTTTTCCTCTATGTCACATTTCTTTTCGCCCATGTCACAAAAAAATTTTACCCAGTCAGGATTATTTCCAAGAAAACATCTATAAAACATTTTCTCCACAGAGCTACTCAGAAAGCAACTGTTATACCAACCAATTTAAGAAAAAACTGCCCCGAAAATCCAAAAAACTACAAAGCATTTCTAACAACAGTATTCAAAAAAAATCGAATAAGCCATGGTCATTAAGGCAAGTATTATGAAAATATTTGTTTTACACATTTTACATTGTAACAGCAAGCACTGATTCATTTTGACACATAAAACAACCGGTGAACATCAAAAGGTTGAAATAAACTGTAGGGGGTCAAAAAGCCTACAACTTCTAAATAAACTAATTATTGGCCATAAAACAACTAACGGCTCTTTTTCCTTGTCCCCCCACCTGCATTTTTTTTAAAATTAAAATAGCTGTTTACATTGTTCGATTGTCATGAAAATTGACATACAGACTAATTAGGAGGGGAGGAAAAAGCAATTGTTGAAAACAAGCTTATTGCTTGTTCACTTCTATAAATTTCTGATTTAATTGCATCCATTGAAGGAAGTTACAGAACACGCATAAAACGTTAGATTTTTGAGCTATTTAAAAAACCGGGTTGACCACAAGATCTTAGAAATTTTTTTAAAAAAATCTTATAACATTCAACAAAAATAGGCTCTGAGAATCTAACAAGATAGGGACTTTTGCGTATAAGAAAATTGTAGGATAGGAACTTTTCTTGAAAAAAAAAACTTCTGGGAATATTTTTCGCTTTTACTTTTAATCAGCTTCTTACAGACAGTTTCAGAATTTTCTGCAGTCACAGAAGCTCGTTGGCCAAGTCTCTTTTTGCTGCATAATTTAACCGAAAAAAAAACACCTGCTAACACAGAGTTAGTTTTTTTGATGAATGTCGAATTTTTGTCGATCTTTTTATGAACCCCACGTGCAACACATCAAAACTATATTACATGATTTGTCAAAGTTGATTTTTTTTATTTTCTCCAAAACATTTTTGAAACACTAATTTTGTATTACAAGAGAACTTATTGAAAAAACATGAAATTTCTTGTTTTGACAACTTTTTTGGTCGAAATGCATTTATTATAACCACTATCTGAAACTTTTATGCGAGATCGCATCAAAACTCTCACTTATTCCGGTTAAACAGGCAACAATATTTAACGCAAAAAGCAAAAAAAAACCTCAGAAACTGAGGAAAAACTGTACATCCAAAGGCTTGAACCCCTAGAGTCATCAAAACAAATTGATTGTCTTCATTTCTAAAAAGTTCTAACTAAACCTTACTGGCTTAGGTACATTTTCAGACTTGAGTTCACATAGAATATAAGCAATTAAAAAAGAAATAGCGATCTTCATTGATGAATTATTGATGTTCATTGCCACAAAAGCAAATTTTATCGATGAATGGTTGCCAATTTGGCTAACTTTTAGCGATGAAACAGCTATAAAAAACATATCAAAATAAGCAAAAAAATAGTGAGCTACCGGGACTCCATCCATGAATCAGTGCTAGAAAAAAGTAATCAATGGGAAATAAAGCAGAAAAAACCACATGGCTTTTCAACCAAAGTAAGGGTAATAATCACTGATGTGTGTATGAATTTGCAATTTTTCTATACAATTGAAGCAACGAATAATAATTATGAGTTCATATCCAGTTAACTCCTCGGACTACAAAATGATACACCAGAAGCCTAAAAACAAACCTAAATCAGATAACAAGTACAGCCGGTTACCGTTCAAGTAGCATAGAACGTTCCGAAGATAGTTTTCAGAAAAACTACAAGAAACAAATTTTTTTTTTCACGTTATTGTACTTTTTTATGCGTTGTGTGATAAAAAGATCTGATGTAAAACTATATTTTAGGCACATTCGACAATCATTGAAAAAAGGCAAACAAAAGAACAGCTGTTGATGGAAAAGACAAGAAAACATAAATATTTACATATTAATAATTATATAAAGAAATTTTTTAAAAGAATTTTTTTTTTCAAATCTTTTTGCAGAATTTTTCAAATTTTGAGGTTTTCGAATCCCAAAATTGCCTTTAAAATCTCCAAAAATTAATTTTACTTCTAGACGTAACAACAATTAAAAATAAGTTATTGTAGAGGGCTTAAAGGAAGCAGAAACAAGCCTGCTCGCTGGCTTTCGTCGCTCTGAATTAAACGAGAAAACAAAATTTCGAATCAGTTCTTCTCGACGCTACAAATTTTGTGGTTCAAATATGGTTCAAACCATGACTGAAAGTATTTTATATGTTATATCATTCAATCCAGTGCAAAAATTATTTGTGGTACCTAATTTTGCATGGAAAATAAAAAGAAAAAAAGAACACCCGAAAAGAAATAAACCAAACACACCCGAATACAAAATTTTTCCCGATTTTCAATCATTGGAGCAATAATGAATCAAGACACAATGGCAATAAAAAATGACAGTAAGGGCCAACCACTAGAACACAAAAAAACTTACATATAGATCAATTTACATAATTTCTCGCGAAATAAAAACCAAAACCGAAAAAATGCTAGTATTCTCAATCGCACGTTAAATTGATGGCAAAAAAATGGTGGAAAAATGGAATTTTTTTACAGGTACGTTCAGGGTATATCTTTTTGAAAACTGCTTTACCGTTCCAAAAGTCCTTCCGTTTCTCCAAACGAATTGTTTTTTTTGTCAAAATTACTTTCCAGAACTATTACTACAAAACACTTAAAACTAATAATTGACTTTATCCTGTGATTCGAAGAAATTTAAAAAAGCAAATGATAGAAACCATTTTTTTGTTTGTGTTTTACTAATTTTCAAAAATATATTAGCATCCCTTGAATAAGGTTACAGAAGTCGTTGGATAGAAGTCGTACAACGTTGGATTTTTGAAACTATTCCATAATCCAGGCTTACCAAAAGTATCTACATTGAAACCATTATTACAGAAATTTAACAAGATTTGGACTTGATAAAAAGTTGTAAAATGGGGACTTTTTCGATAAAATTTTTGTAAGACAGTTAATAAAATATTATCACAGAGTTGGCTTTTCGCTGATTTGCCGAAGTTTAGAAGATTTATACCCGAACCTCACATAGAACAACGCAAAACTCTGTGACATGATTTGTCAAGGTTAATTCTTCATTATCTACCAAAAAAACTTGAGCAACTAATTACGTGTAACAATAATTTTTATTGAAAAAAAACAAAAAATTTCATTACGAGGCCAAACTGAGTATTTTTTTGTATTGTAGGAGGATTTCAAAACGAGGACGCTCTCTTTGCTCTTCTCTTGTTCTCTTAATCTCTTTGGTTGTTCCGAGAAAATTGTAACATATTTAAAGACTTGTCGCTGGAATCCGGGAGCATATAGACGCCAAATTGTGCGCATATCAAGTGCATATTTTAACCTCGTTATAATGTTTTTAAAATGTTTTGTGGAATTTCATTCATTAAAACCACTACCTTTGATAGCATTATTTTGAAGAAAAAATCCGAAAAAATTTTAGGTAGTTATCACGGTATAGAAAAACTGGCGAATTGTTGATTTTTTTTATTTTAAGAAAAAGTTCTTAGAAACCTGATGGGAAGTTCTACGACAAAAGAATTTTTGTAGCATGGTCAAATCGGGTCGTTTTTTGCATATTTTCGTAATTTGCGTCATTGATTAATTTTTTACTTTCCTTTATTGTGCTTTCAATTTAAAATGCAACCTGCTTCAAACGCCTGCTAAAATTTACTTGCGTGTTAAAGCTCCCTTTTTTAGAATTAAGTTTAAACCTAAAATGTCTCTCCAAATTTTGTGGCTTAGAACTTGACGAGAGAGCATATTTTGATTGGCAGAAAAATATCTAGTTCTTGTACTAAAAGAGCGTCTGTGGTAAAATTTTGATAGCAACATCATAGCTGAATTTGTGCAAATATTTTTAACTATGCAGATAGTTAATTATCAAGTATAGGTAAAGGGTTCAGAACGGGTTAATAGCGTAATAGCGTGTTCAGTGAGATACGAGAAGCTTTTCTTCTCACTTCACAATTCTTCAGAATATCTACTGCTGCTGCAGTTTTACGATAACTATTTTAAACTATGATTCTTTGAATATTTTCAAAGGAGACGTGGCCTTTAAGTTTTTACGTGTCATTCAGAAAATTCTTGAACTCATAATCTTCCAATAGACAACAGTTTTTGTGTAATTTGTCTTGGTCACTAAAATTTAACAAACAATTAGGCCATCATCAGCTTCGGGTTAATTTAAAAATAGTCCCCCTGAAAACAGTTGCTTTTTCATTAAGTGGATTCGGAGGGCGTGGAAATCTCGATTGGATCCGGAGGGCGTTTTAGTTCTTCAAAACCTTTTCAGCGGGACAAAAAAGAGTTCGGGCGACAGTCGCAAAAACATCCTTTCGATGCATATCACTTATCAGATGCTTCGTTTTCTAATATATCAATCCGAGATGAGAACACAACAAATTAAATTTTGAGCAGAGACAAGATTTGCTCAAATCCATTTTTTACACTTTTGCATCATAGGAATCATAATTTTTATCCTCCAAATTTGCTTAACTCGGTTAAATTTTTCCAAACACAGCACTTCTGACCATCAAAGAATGATTGAAAAAAGCGGTGGGGTGCGGTGGTTGGTTTAGTTGGGGGAGGGAAGGTTGACTGTAGGGGGGGTTCACGTGGGAGGTAGGGTGGATCAGGGCCAAAGGGGCCAAAATGGCAAACGTTAGGGGAGGAAGGAAGGTTAACGGAATCGATTCCGAGAAAATTTAGGTTCAAAAATCCAGTAGACCGTATACTCGCCTTGCTAAGTTTCTGCAAACCTTGTTTATTAAAAGCAAAAATAATTGTAACAATTTGCACGACGCGAAACGAAAACAAAGTAGACAAAAATTCTTTTTTTTCAATTGATTTTAATAGAATTGTATTAATTTTAATTTGATGAAACCAATGGATTTAATTTGGTTTTTTATTCTCTTTTTAAGTCTCAGTGCAAAAAGGAGATGGAACATTTTGTCAAAATTTTTATCATAAAAATCCAATATATTTGATTTCATTTCACTTTTCTCAGATTCGAGACAAAACAGACAAACAGGGTGGAAACAGAAAATTATTTTTTTTTACAAATTTTTTTCGAGGTTTAAAAGTACATGATTTTAATTGTTGGGGAAAATATAGTTAATGAGCCTTAATTTAGTCTGGACCATTAGAAAACGGTTTTTTTAATTGGATTCCGAGAGAATTCAGGGTTTCAATTGCAAAAAAAAACATCCTTCCGATGATTATCCCTTACCAGATGTTTCGTTTTTCAATATAATAATCTGAGATGACAACACCATGAATACAAAATTGAGCAAAGAAATTATGCAATATTTCATTTTTCTACTTCTTTGCAACAAAAAAAACATGATTTCGATTTTGCCAAAGCTGAAAATTTGGTACATTTTTATTAGATTTTCAGTTATTAAAATTATATCAGGCTGCTGCAGATTACCGCAACAAATCAGGCTTATAGCAGATGACGAGGAAAAACTGTGCAAAAGATAGGCAAACACGTTTGTGTCTGCATGCTCCTGGATTCCAAAACTAACCCGGGTGGATAAAAAAAACTAATCAAGCAATTTTGATAAATGGAAAAAGGCGAGTTATACATTTTTCATGCATTTTTTAGTACAAAAAGATGCATGAAAAGTCTATGAATAGAGATTTTTCTTATATGGAAAATGCATGACTAGCATTTTCCCAATAACCAAAAAATTGATTTCGCAGAAGTTAAAATTGTCGATATTTTCGCAATGTGTTTGTGACACAACACAAGCGACAAAAACCATGGTTTCCCCAAAACTAGAGTCATCATAGGTTTGATTGTCTTGCATTTACGATGCATTGGAAACGATTTTAAAAGGTGAAAGAGTTTTCTTACACATTGATACTTTTTAGGTTTCGCAAAAATTTTCAAGGATGATTTTTTTTGCAAAATGTCTGTTTGAGTACAAATTTCGATAGTTTCTGTAAAAAGAAAAAAAAATCAACAAATGAGCCATCCCACAAACCTCCAAGCAAAGTTTCCGAGAAAAAAGTTGCCTTCTGAATCTTAAATTTATTTTATCATTCAGCAAATTGGTGTTTTATTATAACCAAAAATAGATATCTCCAAAAAGTGCAATGAGAACACCCTTTGGGTCGGCAGGGGTTCGTATCCCTGAAAAACGCGTCCACCCCTCTCCCTAAATCTGCCCCTGATATCTATTGATTCTAAGCAAAACTGAGAGAAAAACTAAAGACCAGTTTCGAACAAGGAGGTATCACAAACCTATTCGGCGGAAATATGGCAGTTCGAACTTGTCTCAGACTTTATAGCAAGGTTCCTGAATGGCTAATACGAAGAAGTCTAGGATTTCCCGGGACCATTTAAGTTCAATGTTCAAGATTTTCACCTGGCTATGCATTCCTGTGTACTGAAGATCATCTTCGATAGAAAAAACTTTTCCCGGAGGAGTTCTTCTGATACAATTCAGTTTGTACAATCAAAAGGATAAAATTTAGGATGAGAATGTTAATTAAACTGTGATTACAAATCAAGTACTACCGGGAAAACATAACTAAAATTAACTTGATACATCACAAAAATTTGTAAGACAACATTAATTAGAAAAGACAATGGGATAAGGGTGGAATAAATTTGCTTCAAAACAAAGCCATTTAGTCCTACTAAGTTCTACATAACTGTAGAAAGCTTCAAAATACATTCACAATATTTTAAAAAAACAGCTGCGAGAGCAAATTAAATGCTTTTGGGAAACGATTCTATAATTCATTCTGATAAATCAAATTGGTTGATTAAAAATTAGTATTGGGTTATCACAATACATTAAACATTCAGAAATGATATATGGTTCGACATTATTTTTTAAAAAAATTTACTGCTCAGATGGGTTAACATTAAAAGCTTTTACATTATCAAACCTTTATGCTTCTGCTGGACGATATAAATTAGAAAGAGGGAAAAGAGATGAGAACTTGGTGAAAAAATTGCTTCAAAACAAAAGCCTTTTAGTCTTGTTCAAATCTACATAACTTCATAAACTTTAACAACCAACGCAAAAACAATTGTTCATAAATTGCAATTGCAGTAGTTTTTTTTTGCAAAAAAAAATACGATTGTTTCAATTGTTTTTGAAGCCCCTGAAAAAAGCTTATTTGCTTTTTCAAGGTAAGCATGGAGAGCTGGTTGTTGCGCAAGTAGCGCAAACTGTTTTGACCCCGCTAATCTTTGTAACGAAATCGAGAAAAAAAAATCGTTATAAAAAAGTTACTTCTAAAAAACTTGTCAATAAATAGAAGATGGGTACGCATAATTCAAAAAAAATGATGTCAGATCTGTGCTACTTGTGCTTTCGAATAAAAAAAGTTTTTTTTTCAAAAAAATTGTTTTTGAGAGAAACTCGAAACAGACTGCAATTTCACCAAGAGCTGTTAGCTTAGATTATTTTGCTTGAAACAAGTTTTTGAAAGTGATCTACATGAACCACCAGTAAGTCTTATGTCCGCTACGCTAGTATTCAAGTAGTTTCCAATTTTCTGCTTGTTATTTCGGCCTATTTGCCCGTCCGGAATTTGGCAGAAATTGCTTTCATAAACGAAGCTCGATACGCTTTTCCACTCATAAGGTAGAACAAAAAGTTAGCCGAAGTATTTATCAGTCCAAAAGTTACTCCAATAGATCTCAGGAGAAGTCGTAGCTCAGTGCCAGGATCTGTTCTTGAAGCCAACGTTGTGATAACAGTCACACAAACTGTACATACCAAGTAAGAAATGGAAGCGACCATTACTATTTTGATGTATTCTTGCATATTTTTCTTTTTCTGAATTATTTGCTCTTTTTTCTGCGCACATATAAATTTTCCGGCGTCATTTGCACCATTATTGTCTTTTTTCTCTTCACGTGTTCTCAATTCTCGAATGAAAATAATGTTGCAGACAATTAGCACCAAAGATGGTCCTAAAACGTTCAAAGACATATAGACCGGTCTAATTACCTTTGCCAGAACAGCTTGACTGGTCAGAATAGCCTGGCTAAAAAGGCATCTGCCGTTCCGTAGTTCGAATATGTAGAGGACAGAAGAGTTGACGATCAGCCCAAATGCTGCCACGGCGCAACTCGCGTTCCGTATTTTGCTATAGTTAATGTCAAACTGTTGGCACAACTGGTACCATTTTTTTGACTCAGTCAGTAACATTTCAGTCAGTAACATTTAATACTAAAAACAGAACACACGAATCCCTTTTTTTTAGTTTTTTTTAAAAACAAGAATTATCTAAAATACTAGTTAAAATTGCACCAACTACTATTAACCTGCTATCTTTAAGACTGAAGTTTGCACAGTTTTTGTGATGTTGTTTTTTGATTTTTCAAAAAAAAAATCTTATTGAAATTGTTACTAGCTATTTTTTTTAATTACAATATACCAAAAATTATAGGTTTGAATTTCTGCAAATTGGTGATAGCCACGAAACAACACAACGACAATCTGATGCCTACAATTTGACATTAACCTAGGAGACGCGTTGTTATGGTGCCAGGCTGAAAACTTCAGAAGCACCACGCGATCTAGTGCTAAAAGCACCACGTGGTAAGCAGCACATAGTGCGACTGTCCAGCGAAAATACGCAAACACCTTGCACGACCAATTCTAAAAAAAACAAGCTAATTATATTTTTAAAATCTTAACATATAATAAAGCTTGGGCTTGTGCGTGCATACTAGATTGTGTGAGAGGAATCTTGAGTCACCTTACTACTGGTCAACCTTTGAACCGAGGTTTGATTTTTGCTACTTTATTCTAGGGGTCTTCAGGGTCCTGGAAGACAATAAAATTTGTCAAAAGAAGTTTTAAAATGTCCATTGACGTACAAAATGTTATCACAAACATTCGTTTCTGAAAAAGTTTGGATCATCATAGTTTCCAAAAAGTGTTAGTGGTTTTTTGTAAGGTCTTTGAAATTCACCTTAGTGTGCAGCTAAATAAATCTTTTTGACATATTAGTTTATACTAGAAGATTAAAACAGACACTTTTAGATAAATGTAATAATTTAAACGAGTAGTTGTCTTTCTGTTTTTACTCACCGTGTATGTTTCCCACTGCAATTCAATCTGACTCGTCATTGCAGTGTTTAGCACTCCTATTTTGACCAAACAGTTCATAGTGTCCCAAACTGCGACATACTTCATCAGTGTTGCACTGGTCGAGACAGGCAGATGGTCGGCCGTTATGAAGCAGAAGTAGTTGAACAGAAAACCGAAAAGCGTGAAGCAAAGTCCGATTCCGTCGCTCACATATGTTGCGACTTTCACAAGACTCCAGTCTTCGTCTGGGACAGAATCGCCCAGAGTATCATTGCCAGCTCCAACTACGTAGACAAATGCCATTTTTGTTTCGTCTTAGAAAGCAAATTTTGCTTCTTCTCTTTGTATGGTTATTTTTTTCGAATTAAATTCTCAGATGCAAACTTTTTTTTTGTTAGTTTACCGACTGTTTATCAGGCAGCAAATAGAATAGACTGAAATATTGATGCTGAAAATACTGACCACTGAGTAAAATTCATAATTAACTAAATAATTGATAATTGAAAACTTGAAAGAACTTGACGGACGGTAGTGAATTGGGTCATGATTTTATCAATAAAATTTTTTAAATTAGAGGGAATGGAAGCAATTAGTCGAGTTTTGTCTTTGACACAGGCGCCAGTTTAAAGGGCAGATAAAGTTCGCGTTATCTAAACCCCCCTCTCTTAATTGAACTGGTTTCTGAACTAATTGAACACTGGGTTGGCAAAAAATTCTTATCATACAAGATCCTTAGAAGGAAAATTTAAAGGAAATAAGCTTGATGTCTAGTTTTTTTTCCATAGATGAATTTGTATGACATACATTTTTACTCGGGTCTCTATTGGGTCGTAAAATCTTTAATAAAAATCATTGATTTTATTTACGCGGCATTTTTTTTATTCTTTGATTAATTCGTGTTTTTTTTCAATACCGGTTGTTCTGAGTGCTTCTAACTGTGACAGGTTAGTTAGATCATGAAAAAAGTCCATTTTAAAGATTGTATTTGAGCTTAAAAAATATAATTATATAATTTTTAATTATTTCACCGAGATCAAACTTTGAAAATAAATTCTCACTGAAATGCGCTAACGATACAATTTCTGCTAGCTTTTTCAGTCAATCAAAACTTATGCAAGTTTATGATTGAAATTGTTTTATAAAGAGTTGCAAAAGTTTTTTGTTTTTGAAATCTTCTATGGTTCTCAACCTTCTTTTGTATACAAAATTGCAATGAGTTCTTTCGAAATTGAAAGAAGAAAGACGAAAACTAATTTCGAAAGCAGCAGTTGCCTTTGATTTAATAAGTTGGTCCAGAAAATGATAAACAGAAAAATAAAATCATATCTTTCAAAACCGGCTTTGATATGAACAAATAACCAGACCGGGGCAATAAATACCATCTTGGGAGAAAATATCTAGAAGTTGACGAGCCCCGCCTTTTAAAAACTAGTTCCTATCACGTGGCTGTACCACGAAGCATCCGAGATTAAAACACTTCAAAATAGTTTCGAAGTCTCCACTAAAGCCGCAACGAAGGCAAATTTTTCCCCTACTTTTTGGTTGTCAAAAACGGACATTTTTCGTCAACAAAGACGAAGACAAAATTTGTCTCAAGAGTTCGATATATATTTTTAAATAGTTCATATCACGTTGCTACATCGCAAAGTATATAATTGTCACACTTCATTTTAGCGTTACCGAAGACGTTGAATGATGTCCGTTTGTGATAATGAAACGATTTTTAAAAAGGAAGTTATAAAAATTCCTGGTAGATTTTAAAGAGCTCTAGTTATTTAAGACACCTGGCAAATGTATTTTTCAAAGCACTCATCAAGTTAACTTTTGACATCATACTGCAGTTCAAATATGAAAAGAAAGACAAAAAAGATGACATTGAGAAGAAGCAGAGCTTGGAACTACCAAGGACGCAAAAATCATATGCAATAGAAGAATTTGGGGTGGTGAGTGTAGTTGGATATCCTGACCATTTAAAGGTTCTTGCCTTAGGTACTATTCTTACCTGATCCAAAAACTTTCTAGGGGCGCATTCTGATCTTACGGTTTTTTTCGCTGATATCAAAAAACAAAAACTAATAAATCCTTGCATAGACGTTTAATTTATATAATCGATAGTGGTCTAAAACTAATTAAAAAAAGTTAATTTGTTCGACCGTGTACACATCATTTTTTTACTCTCCAAGAAACCGGTCAAACAATTTTCAAAAATCAAGTTTCAAGACAATTTGAAAGTACATTAGTTTTTGAGACATCATTAACATACACTACCTTTGCCTCCAACTTTTCGTCAATTTGAAAAACCTAGTGTCTGGGCGTATATCCATTTTTTTTAGAAATTAAACAATTCTTTTTTCTTGAAAAAACAATGAAGCCACCAAATGCTATTAGAAAAAAAATAGCCAAAAGACAGTTGAAATAAAGTCAATGAACGCAAAGAAAAAAAAGTGACTTTTTAAAAAAAAGAATTTTATCGGGTTTCTGAACACAACCTGAGAATTGGCGCGGAAATTTTCGAGCACAGTCAAAAAACTTTAAAAAAGGTCGAAGTTCCAAAACTTTCACTTGTTTGAAGACTATAACTTTTTCTTGAAGAAACTGGGATTAGCAAATTAAAAAGGCAAAATACCAAACAACCTGTTGTGGCGATTAAACCTAACCCAATATCTCCATTGAACGCACAATCTGTTGTTTGGGAGATTAGATTTAGATTCAACAAACGGTCAAAAAAATCAAAAATTTCAGTATATCGAAGGCCATATTTTTAAATGTAGAAAAATTTTGTATGTATCGGCTCACAGAGGAGAGCTTTTCAAAACCGTTCTATTCAGTGAAACTAAAATCTCAGATTTGGTACGTAAGTTTTTGAGAAAACGGAAGAAAAATCAACTATATCGGTCAATTATCCCCCATCCCACAGTTTTTTTAGGAGGCTGTAGACAAATGCGTTACACTAATTGATACCAGGGGAGTATGCAGGTG
Organism: Symsagittifera roscoffensis; assembly: GCF_963678635.1. Classification (NCBI taxonomy): domain Eukaryota; kingdom Metazoa; phylum Xenacoelomorpha; order Acoela; family Convolutidae; genus Symsagittifera; species Symsagittifera roscoffensis. The sequence goes on along the minus strand of NC_087071.1, from coordinate 29,324,209 downwards.
GTGTTTTTAGGATACTGGATAACATTTTTCTGAAATTAAAAGTATGTATTTTCGAGAAAAAAAAATTGCGAAGTGGTGAAATTTTCTAAAGCTTCTCAAAAAATACTAAATTTTTCCCAAAAACTATCCCAAACATCAAAAATACCTGTTCGAATCGAACAAGAATTCTAGGCAAACATGCCAAACCAAACTTTTCAAATTAGCAACTGAAAAAACTTATGATGCGGAAACAAAGCCGATAATCAGACACCAGTTAAACGGAAAATTGATTTTGTAAAAAAACTTTTACGTGTTTCAGGTCTCCCTTGAAATTAACATGTAGTACCTAGTACCCACCCATTAGTTAAATTTGAAATTTTAAGAAATCGAGCATTTCAGCTGCATAGCATCATCAAAATCGCCGACATGATCAGTACTAATTGAACTTGTATAAGTGATTCAAACGATTTTGTTAAACTAGTTGTTAACCCGAAAAAGTCTATATGCCGTTTTGATAATGCTTGCTAATCGCAAGTGTAATTAGAAGTCAGTCACATTTTTCGTGACCTATTCATTTTTGCTGTTCGATAGTGGAGTTTTGCTCATTTCAACAAAAAAATGAAGTGAGCTTAAGAAATTAAAAGTCAAACCGCGAAATACCAAAATTGAGCTTGAACAAATTTTAGGACTTTTTCCTGAGAAAAAAAACAATGAAAAAGCAGGAAGACCTATATAATCATTACTCGTAAGAATTGACTTTTCAAAATTAAAAATTACAAAACCGAAGATAAACTTCAAAAAAATTTAAGTACAGTTAGTAACTAGAAGTAAATTTTTGTTCAACTAAGCTATGTAATTTTTGAATCAAACGCTAGGTAAAAGTAAAAAGAAAAGCTGTATTCGCGAGAAAAAAAATGGAACTCGTTTAGCCAGCACGAACACAATCTGTGCCTTGTGTTTTCTGACAGTGCTTCTGTTAAAACTTTATGCAGTGTGATTTCAGAAAATATTTAATTTGTTTTACTGTCCATTATTTGCAAATAAATAAATAAATACAGTTTACTGAAACTACTGTTTTTTTAAATTGCTGAGTCATTTTCATTCATTACCAGTTATGTTTTCTGTTCACAGAAAACTATTACTCCGTTTCGCCGTCGCTTTTTTCTCCATCATTTTGATCCGTTTCATTGCAGCTTCATTTGAAGAATGAGACGGGTTGAAACTCTTCGAGCCACTAGTGGCGTTACTGCTGCTGCTTGAGGTTTGCTTGGCTTCTGTTTTCTTAGTGACTGCAGTTGATACAGACGAAGTGCTGTCAGTTTGTTTCTTTGATGTGACAGGTTTGGATGACGCTCCTGTAACAAAACGCTCCGTAACTCTTAAGCGAATTTTCCTATAATATTTAGTTTGCAAAGTCGAGACTCCTCAAAACAGACAGCAACCTTTCACGACTATCAAGCTTACATTTTAAGGCTTAGGTATGTTCAGATACCAGCTTATAAGACAAAGTTCCATTACTGTAATCATAATTAGATGTTTTGCGAAATTTCGAAAATTAATTTGATCGGCCATGTTTTCTGTAAAAGCTGCCACCTTATTCGCATTAATCAAAGATCAGTCTCTGATTGTATAAAAAATGTACTTGGCTCATTACTTACCTTGAGAAGCTGAAGATGGTGAAGTTTTTTGAGGCAGTAAAGATGATCCTGGTTTTCCGAATATGTCGTCTGCAAACTTCAAACTGTTCTTAACTCCCCCACCCTCTGCTGTGATCGGCGCTGACCTTACAGGCGAAGAAGTGGACCTCATCAATGCATTATCTGGCAAAAAATAAACAAATGAGATCCATAGAAAATGACACAGAAACCATAAATAGGAAGCTTAACACTCATTTGTTCCTTTTGAATAACTTCATGCTGTCATCGTCATCAAAAGATTTAATATCATCGCATGGCATACTTCTTGGGTGACCAGACTGATAGAAAGTGTGCCACTTAGCGTGCGGCTATTAGAATTGAGTTTTTTTCTCACATTTGCTACTAACTCAAAATGAAAATTATTTTAATCGCGCATGCTAAGCGGCACGCATGCAAGTCGCTACACCCCCACATGCTTCAATGAAAAACAAAATGAAAAATTTCAACCCTGCAAGCATTTCCAATACTTTTAAATGAATTCTTACCCTTGCTTATTGGAGACCCCTTAGCCCCACCACTTTTTCCAGACCCCGCTGTAGTTTCCGAGCCAGTAGCCCTCGCTGGAGTCAAATTTCCCCACGCCGCTGCCAGATTCGAAAAAATTCCTCCTCCCCCACTCGCAGACGGGGAGCTAGCTGGTGATCCGCCACTACTAGAGCCCAAAGATGCCGCTGGAGCTAATTTTGATATAGCTGATGATTTGGAAGCTAGCGATAGCACGCCTGGAGCAGTTAGTTGTTTTTCAGCCTTTTCCGTCTTCATAACCGATTTCAGCGGGTCTTTGATCTTGATCTTGCCGCTTGAATTGCTGGAGTCTTTCTAAAACAACGGTAAAACATACTAATTGGACATTTTGGTACGTAAATCTATCTTTTTTTGTCTTCCACATAACGCAGCGAAAACTTGGGGCAATTCAAGAAACTGTGTTTATATAATTCCCATATATTGGCCCTGCTGAACATAAGTCTGAACATGAGTCAGGAACAAAAATAAGGAAGTTTAGAGCTCAAAATGGCAGGTTTCAAAAAATAGACATTGTGCCATCGGGATATAGAACCGTTTACATGTTTTTTTTCTCCATATTTTGATTGGCAAATCACGCTATCCAAAAGCCACGAGTATTACTCACATTCTTAGACACTTTCGTTGTCGATTCAGCTGATTTGCCGCCATTATTCTCTATCTTCTGCAGTGTACATAATCTGCAATTCCAATCAGGGGTTGATGAATCATTAGATGCAAAAGCAGAGTCGGCGACAGGCGGTTTGTGACAATTCTGTAAAAATCACAAAACTCCCAATCTTAATATCGAAAAAAAACTGAATTCTTTTACACTATTCTAAAAAGAGTGGTTCATGTGGTAATTGTTTATGCATTTTGAGAACTTACTAACTTGTCAACTTGGTTATATTAGCCCATTTGCATAATATATTGCAATACTGATTCTAGGTGAGTTTTAGAAAGTCCAACTCAGGGTTTTTGATTGGAAGACATTCTGTCTATAGTGATAAATTTTGGCTGAGAATGCGAGTACTTTATTAAGTTGAACTATATGCTGCTAATAGTTCAGCTTCAGAACTAAATCTACACAAAGGTACTTCAATTCCTTATATTCTAGCTCATGACGTTTTATATCAATGCTAGCAAGTGGACGTTTAAAAATACTTTTCAAATTGTTATTGTTAATTTTAGCAAAGCTTGACTCAAATTAACGCAATTTTCAAAAACGAACGTAAAAAATATTTGTATAATGAGAAAAAATTCTAACACATCTGCTTGGCAAACAGGCAGATCATTCCCATACAACAAAAAAGAGCAAAGTTCCAAAAACTGATTCCTGTGAAACCCCACAAAACAATTTCTGTTGTTTTGATTGGCTATCACTAGTTTCTACAACTGATATGTTTGTCAGAGTAGAAATCAAAATTTCAGAGATTGGATATTTCTGAGAGTAGAAATCAAAATTTCAGAGATTATAGATTGGAAACTCCATGATCTACTGCATTAAAGGTTTTTGAAAGATCTACAAAAGCACAAGCAACAAAATCAGAAATTGCATCTACTGTTGACCTTATATTTCTGTAGCCCAGTTATTGCGGTGTTATTATATTTTCCTTCGTGGCAAACTCAGATATTCTGATGCTTTGCTTATAACAGGTAGCAATGAAATTGGCCTGTAGTTTCAACAAACAGTCTTGGCTCCGCCTTTATGTATAGTGACCACTTCAGCAATTTTCAGTGCATCAGGAAAAATTACAATCTTAAATATATTGGTTAAATAAGAGTGCTAAGTAAAGCTGCTGCGTTTGGAAATTTCAAAATCAAATTACTAAGTTCGGTATTACCATGGGACTTAAAGCTGAATCTATAATTTGTTTCAATTACTATTATTTTTTTTCAGTTACTTATCAGTTTGTTTTAGTACAACCGAATTTTGTGTAGTTTTGATAGATTTGTTATTGAAAGCAGCTATCACTTTTTTTTGCAAAAAATCGTCCTACTTTCAAAAACGTAGTCAATCAAAGAATCCGATTTTGTATCAACATCGGTGTAGCGATCTGACTAGTTGAAAACAATTTTTCTATTGGCTAGTTGAAAACAATTTTTCTATTGGCTAGTTGAAAACAATTTTTCTATTGGCTAGTTGAAAACAATTTTTCTATTGGCTAGTTGAAAACAATTTTTCTATTGGCTAGTTGAAAACAATTTTTCTATTGGCTAGTTGAAAACAATTTTTCTATTGGCTAGTTGAAAACAATTTTTCTATTGGCTAGTTGAAAACAATTTTTCTATTGGCTAGTTGAAAACAATTTTTCTATTGGCTAGTTGAAAACAATTTTTCTATTGGCTAGTTGAAAACAATTTTTCTATTGGCTAGTTGAAAACAATTTTTCTATTGGCTAGTTGAAAACAATTTTTCTATTGGCTAGTTGAAAACAATTTTTCTATTGGCTAGTTGAAAACAATTTTTCTATTGGCTAGTTGAAAACAATTTTTCTATTGGCTAGTTTAAAACAATTTTTCTATTGGCTAGTTGAAAACAATTTTTCTATTGGCTAGTTGAAAACAATTTTTCTATTGGCTAGTTGAAAACAATTTTTCTATTGGCTAGTTGAAAACAATTTTTCTATTGGCTAGTTGAAAACAATTTTTCTATTGGCTAGTTGAAAACAATTTTTCTATTGGCTAGTTGAAAACAATTTTTCTATTGGCTAGTTGAAAACAATTTTTCTATTGGCTAGTTGAAAACAATTTTTCTATTGGCTAGTTGAAAACAATTTTTCTATTGGCTAGTTGAAAACAATTTTTCTATTGGCTAGTTGAAAACAATTTTTCGAGCAACTTTTTTTTCATAGTTCTTTTTATTTTTTCACTACTGCCTTAATTTCATTTCGATGTTTCACGAATCTTCGCCACGCAGCGTCTTTTTTAATAGCAAGATACTCTAGCAGAAGTTCCCTTTTATGGCTATGTTTTTTTGCAGTAATCATAACCTATTTTTTTTGTTTTGTATGTTTCATTTTTCATTGGAGCGATATTATCTAGATCTCCATTTACAGAAGTACTGCATACAATTGAGAAAAACTAAGTCATTAAGTTATTTTCTTTTTTCAAGCTTGCTCAAAACTGTTAGAGGTTGTTTTTTTTTTGCTTTTTTGACAACAAATGATGTATCACTCGTGTTCCGCCTGTCAAAATCTGATGCATAAAATTGTATTTTTCCAGAAACTTGCTTTTTCAAACTTGTTCTTTTTACTTTTTGAAATTCACCTTATCACTCTTTCAGGCGAGGATTACCAGAATTTCAATTTAATTTTTTATTAAACAAAGCGGCATAACTCGACGTCGAAAGCCAGTGCAGAAGGAAATCCATTATATGACCAAAAAATTATTTAAAAAAATAGTGCAGTTTTTTGAGCCTCAAATCTGACCAGAGCTCGGACAACTGTCCCTCAATATTTACTACTCTCTGCTGCACTTTTTTATATGGGTTGCATAGTTTTTCCAAGTATGAGGAGCATATCAGTTTATTTATATATTTTTATTATTATTTTATTTCAAAAGCATGGAATGTACGACCACAAAAAGCAAACTGATTGGAAATTCATAACTACTCAATGATTCTACGCCATTAAAATTATCTCACGGGGCATATTCTAATGCATTGAACAAATATATCTTTTCAGGTGTTTTATTACTGTTTTTACTCTATCTGCAACTTAATGGAATTAACTTAACGGATAAATGCGTTTCTCAACAAAGGAAAATTTCTCAGAGCAATTCTTGCAGCTAGATAAGAGAAACCCCTTTTTAATTTCAGAGCCAATTCGGATCCATTTTCAACCTTGTTATCACAAATCGTATTTGAGGCAGACATAAAAAATGTATTCCCCCAGCCAACCTTTCAATGTCACCACGCAAAAACGAAAGATGTCAACTTAAAACTTTTTGTACATACAATTTATTCAAAAAAAAATATTTCTTGGGGGTTTCAAAAACACACTTTGTCCAATTTTAATTAGATAAAGTAGCCGAGAGTCAGAATCTTGAAAAAAAAACGGCTTCGAGGATATTTATAGTCTAAAAATACAAACTCTTGTAATCACTCACAGAACTAGAAGCTTCAGATTCAAGTGAACTTCTAAGTCCAGTACACCACTCAAAACTTAGTAAGGGGCGTAATGAGGAATCACTTTTAATTGTGCTCCAGTTTTCTTATAAAAGCAAGGGGAGTGGTGGTGAAGCGGTTACGTCTCAAACGAAAGGTCAGATGTTCGAGGCCTACCATGATCCGTTCTCGTTGCAATATATCTTTATCTTAATCAGGGGCACAACAGCAGTTCTCCGCTAAACAGCTCGTATGCTGGTCCTTTCCCTCGCGTCAATGGCAGCGTAGTTTTTCTAGGGGAGAGGCGGTTTTTCGAAAACTTGCTGACCTTTTTTTTAGGTCGACCAATTTGATTTCCCGAACTCTCCGAAAATTCTAAAAGGATCCTATTTTGTCAATAATTTTCTGCGCTGCAGGAAAATTTTTCAAAAAATAGGCCAAAAACGTCGGTTTGGACGCCGTACTTAAAATTATGCTAAAGAGGGGACTCTTTGGAAAAATTGCAACTAGAATTGAGGGGGAGGGCGGTCGCCCCCCCCCCCCCCTCGGCACGCTGCCTCGTGTATAAATAGTCTTATCAGCGCTTACAAAAAAAGTTAACACTTTATGTTTCCGTTTAGGAAGCCTTTTCCGATAGCTAGGCTGCACCTGTTGCATTGAATTCAAAACAAACAAAAAATTCGAGAATACGCACTTGATGGAATGCTTTGCTGCAATTTCTACAAGTTACAATCTTGTTTCCGGAACTCGACACTCCTCCACTAAAACATAAAAAAAAACTATATGAATTGCATTATACGCAAAGAAAAAGTGGCACTGAACATGAACAAACGAGAATACTAGTAGCTAAGTATTTATTTCTCAAATTAGCATTTGTCGCACATTATCCAATGAGCTATAGCTCTGTGGTATAATAAAAAACGAAAAGCTGAACAAAACTCAAAAACTGTGGTGTTGGTTTGCTTAAATATCCAGAACAAAAACTGAATCTGCATCATTTAAACTAGCAACCAAGCGCAGAAATTTCTTTCTAATTGAAAGTAAGCAAGCCATGAAATTCTAAACAAGGAAATAAATAGAAGGAAAAAAGTTAAATTGAATTTAGTGAATTCAAATCAAGATAGACGATCAAGAATAGTTTCAAAAAAATTCAAGGAAAAACGCATGCCGATTGCCAAATATTTCGTTGATCAAGTTGTCAGTCAAGATAATGTCAAAAGATTTTTTTAAAGTTAAAAAAATGCAAAACTCAAGGATTTCACATGTCAAACCATCAGGCAGGATGAACTAAATTATAAAAACGTCTGTCTGCAATTAAGCAAACGGCTAAACGAAAAAAAAAGAAGGATTAAAATTACAGCTTATCAAACTTTTTGAAGATAATAAAGAAATGAGAGGTCAGAGTTTCAGGCAAGTTAGGTAACTTTATTATAATTATCTGTAAGAAATTATTTGTCTTTGGAAGTAGATTATATAATAGCAGACGCAAATCCTCAGGGCTGAAAATCAAATAAGGGGACATGATTTCATTATATATTTATTTGAAAATGAAACAGATAAAACATTAGAAGCGTCTAGAATTGAGGAATAAACTTCTCAAACAGGTTGCTGTTATAACATTTGGTTTAAATTTGAACGCAAATTAAAAGATGAACTGATTTATTGTTAAATACTAATTAGGGCATCACTTGAAAAAGCCCATCTGGACCTTTGATGTTCTTAAATATCAGAATTATGTAAATTAACAAATGCCTATTGAAAAACTTCTGATATGGAAACATATCACACAGGGGCGAAGCAGAGCTCCGCACCACTTTCGATAGGAAAATCAATGACTCTCATTATTAACCAGAAAAAATTCAAAAACTTATAAAATTTGAAAACAAATCCGAAATCTATGAACTGAATTACCTGCAACTTTAGAACATTGCCAACAGACAGAAGAGTCATGAATGCAAGGAAAAAAACCGCTTGTTATCTCAAAAAAAACATCAAATTTCGAATTTCAACGAAAAAATATGTACCCTTAACGCTCTTTTTTGAATTTCATGAACGATTTATGATTGGCACTTTTTGATAAAATTAACCCAATGTGAGCAAAATTGATCAATAGGTAAAATGATTATTGCCGCTGAAAATCTGATAAATAAATTCCATTTTCGAAACAAAATTCGATCACGTTTTTCGAGACCTTAGCACTTTTGCTGTTCGATTATGGAGTTTGTCTTCCTTTTCTTAATTAAAAAAAAATTGAACTGAAAAAAAAATTAAAAGTCAAACCGGAAAAACTCTAAAATTTGAGCGTGAACAAACGTTAAGACTTTCTTCTGAAAAAAAAAAACAAACAAAAAAATCATTAAAACCTTCATAAGAGTATTAAATACGTTCAAGATTCTTGAAAATTCATGACTCATCATTTGCAAATGAACCGACAAATCGAAAGATACTTCAAAAAACTTTATAACTTTCAACACAAATACGAAATCTTGGAACTTAATCACCTTTGAACACAAATACGAAATCTTGGAACTTAATTACCTTAGAACCTATTTACTTGTAGAACATTACCAACAGACAAATGGAAAAGAGTCATGAACTCAAGAAAATTTAAAAAATACTGACCTGTTTCTTGAAAAAAAATCACGTTTCGAACTTTAATGAAAAATTATAACCTTTATTGAATTTCATGAACAATTGATAATCAACGCTTTTTTGATTAAAAAAAACCCAATTTGAGCAAACTGAATCAATAGGAAAAGTTGTTATTTTAGCTGGAAATCTGATAATTAAATTATATTTTCGATACTAGAAGTCGTGACCTTTACAATATTGCAGTTCGATTATGGAGTTTGTCTTCCTTTTAATAAGAGAAATGAATTGAACTGAAAAAGAAATCGAAAGTCATACGGCAAAAAAATCGAGCGTGAACAAATTTTAAGACCTGAAAAAAAATCATTAGGACCAACATAAGAATTTCACTACGTTCATGACTCCTGAAAATTGATGACTGTCATTAATTCCAAATGAAACGACAAAAGTGAGTAAATGACCTAACTCAAAAATAACCAAGAGTCAAACCGAGAAAAAGTAAATTTGAACCTGAAAAAAAATTAATACTTTTCCTTAAAAAAAATCACTACGTTTATCGAATCTTAAACAGAACGGGCATTCACAATGCTGACATACTCAAAAAAGCCTGTATTCTGTCTGTTCGTAGAAGGAAGTAGAGAAAGAGAGTTATTTACGTGGAAAAACGTTTAGTGCCAGACTGCAATACCCTTTCTATAATCAAATTTAAAAAAAAAAAGATTTTTTACTCATTAAAATTTGTACAAAAAAGCACCAATCTTAAAATAAGATGAAACTTGGGGATATGGTTTAGATAATCAAACGTAAATTATATAATGGAAAATGGTTTTCCCAATGGTTTGGTTTTCAAATAAGAAAAATTATCAACAAGAAAAGAACGCGTAGTTTAAAAAAATCTATAAAAAATAAGCCTCTTAACAACTGTTACACAAAGGCAAATTACACACAAAACACGTGCTCTCCACACCTTGCAATTTAGATTGAAGATTTCGGCACCTTGAATTTTTATATTGAACCATTCATATCAGACTTATTTAGTGGTTTTCGAGAATATTGACGAAATTTCTAAAAAAAAACGGTAAACTTAAAAAGGAATTTTTCCGAAGTGTATATTAGCTTTTAAACAAAACAGATAACGCAGGGAAAATCTTAGCACCATGTTATTGTAATAAACTATCAACCTCAGAATCAGCAGTACAATTAATGAAAAAATAATAATAATTTTTCAAAAAACGGGCAACGCTTCAAAAACTGGACATTTTCAAAGGCCATATTCTTCAAAACTTAGGGCATAGCCCTTTGCGCAGGTAATATTCGCATAACTAATTTTATTCTTTCTTTAAACCCTTAATTTCTGATTTGGCAAGGTATTTTTTGAAAAAAATCAAAAAGTTTGAAAAATTAACCAAAATGTCAAAAATTTCCTGATTGAGGCCATAACTTTTTTCTACAAAATTTAGCGAACAGCCGATTGAGAAGGTGATATCCCCATAAATTAGTCTTTTTGATCCTTGATCTCAGATTAGTGCATTTAATCTTTGAGAAAACGAAAAAGTTCAAAACAAATAGGCCAAAAATCCACCTGAATTTTTCGAAGGCCGTAGAATGTGAGGTAAAAGGAAAAAAGACTAAGGAAAAATGCAGGCACATTAAATAGGCACAGTATTTTGAGAAAATTGAAGTTTCTGCAAAAAAATGCTAAAATTTTCCGAAGCTTCGCAAAAAAAAACGAATTAACAACAAATCCCATACATTTTCGTAAAACAAGTTTTTTATTCAAACAGAAACTAAGACTGGCCAAAAACAAAGTAGCAACATATGTCATTAAATTTTTCATGCTTAAAAAAGCTTAAATATGATTTAATTGAAATCTACCAGAAGTGACAGCAAGTGAGCACTTTGATTTGCTACTTGGGTTTTAAAAAATCTTCGTAACATTAGACGCTCAGCTCAAATAAAGCTTGTAACTCTGTCTACACCTACTTTTACTCACAAACGCAATCTAGTGTTTTGTGAATTGAATGGTCATACACAATTATTTAAGATATGAAAAACTGAACTTTGAAAACATTTAATTGTATTTTGTAGGCTAAATTCAAATTTTTTGGCGCTTCCAAGGAAGAGCGCTTGATGACAAACTGTAAAAGTAAGCATATACTTTAACCCAGCTACCGGTCGTTAAATACATGAAATCAGTACAGAAAATCATTTTCTGCCCAAAATTCTATCATATTTCAATTTTGAACAAAAACTCTCTAGTCCTAACTGTTTTCACCAAGTTTCAGAAACTTTTTCACCTCGGACAACCAAAACCAGGTAGGTACAAAATCGACACAGAAGCGAAGCATAGCTTCGCGCCACTTGCGATATAACACAAACAAAAAATGACAAGTCGAAAAGAAAGTCGAAAAAAAAATGAAACATGTTGAAAAAAAAATAAGTGAACCGATTCGTATGTCTCGAAAAAAGATAACTAGAGGCCCAGCTAAAGCCGGGGGTGCTGTTTGTAAAATTGGAATTTATCATACTGATGCAGGATGAAATATTTGATTTAAAAAATTGGACTTTGCCCAAAACCTTAGTTGTTTCTCTAGTAAAAAAAAATGAGGCTGAAAATATAAAACGGTAAAACAAAATGTTCTTATTTCTCGATAAAAGAAAACTATGGGCCCCAGCTAAAGCTGGAGGTAACAAATGGATACTTTCGAAAATCGTGAAACTGATGCGGGATGAAACTGATACTTTGCCCAAAACCTTAGCCGTTTCTTTATTAAAATAAGAGAGTGAAAATTTATCAGAAAATGCAATCTTTTCAAATACATAAAATTTTTCTTGCAAAAAAATGCACTTCTTTTGGAACAATTCTTGCAACCGGTTCTTTCGATTGAACTCTTCATCTCGTATTTGGTAGGGTAGTTTCTAAGAAAATCAAAAAGGTTGTAAAAACGGTCAAAAATAAAAAGAAAACTTGACTTTCGGAAAACAATAACTTTCTCTGCAATAATAGGGTCGTGGCCGCTTAAGCAGAAAATATTCCTAAAACCGGGTTTCTAGATTAAATCGAAACAAAAAAACTACAAAAATTTGACTTTGCTGCTAATCACACTTTTTGTGTAAAAAGATTTGTGCGTAGCCCCTGGACAGAAAAGATTCGCACAATCTGTGTTTTAATTGATCGCAAAACTCAAGATTTGAGAGGGTACTTTTCGAGAAAAGTCAAACAGTTTCGAAAGACGGTACAACAAACCAATTATTGACTTTTCCGAGGCCATAACATTTGTAGTAAAAAAAATGGACGGAGTGGATTATGCAGGGGAGCTTTCCACAACCTTTTGGTTTCGATTGAAACCAAAATCTCAGTTTTGGGAGGGTAGTTTTTGAGAAAAATCAAGAATAAACAAAAAGTTTAAAAAAACCGAAAATTTGACTATTCCGAGGGCCAAGACTTTTTGTAGAGAAAAATTGAGGCGCAGCCGTTAACGCGAGGGAGCTTCTCATAACCGGTTTTATCCATTGAACACAAAATCTGAGATTTAGGAGGAAAAAACAAAAAAAATCCAACAATATGGGTCAATTATTCACCCCACAGATTTTTCGAGGACTGTAGGGTAAAGAAAAAAGAGACCAGAAGATTATGCAGGCGCACAGAGGAGAAGGTAATATTCCAATGATATACTTTTTTGAAACTCTGTAGAGTAGTTTTCTAATTAACGAAAAAATTTTAGCAAAAAGTGAAAAAAATTTTCATAAGCTTTTCAAAAAAGTAAAAACAAAAAACCCAATCCCATATATTTTTATAATACCTGATTTTTTCGAACAGGAATTTTTTGGCCGTCGAAATAACAATATATAATTTGGCTGAGCTTGTCCAACATCAGTCAAAACTATTTAGTCGAAAAAAAACACAGGAAAAAAAACAAAATTATTCAAAATCAGTATTGGTACAATGACAAATTACAGAACTTCCAATTATTGTAAACAAAATGAATATCAAAATAAAATCCATGCTTCACAGAGTAGGCCGATAAAAACTAGTACGAGAAAATATTTATGTTATTTAGAAAAACGGGAAATGAATCTAGGCCGAAAACCACGAATCTCACATTTCAAGCACAATGCGCGCACCAGTTCCAAACATTTTTTTTGTGAGCTGATCTCAAGCTACTGAGATTCACGTCAAAATTTATGGTGTTTTCTTTCAAAACTGGTATCTCATATCCCTCATGTACTGTATGTCCATTTAAAAAACTTCACACTGCTTCTTTTTTTTCTCTGTATGAATCTTTAAACTTAACAGCTGGAGTCAGTATTGACATTTTATTTGTTTCTAGTTGTTTAAGGGTTGCGGCTATCGTCATTGTTATATCATTAAGGCCGTTTATATAAACTGTCTTTTAACATATACGTACCTGCATAAGTTGCAAATCGTAGCATCTAAATCTGAAGCACATTCAACTTTCACTTCATTCTGTCCTGATCTAGAACTCTTTGGTTTTTTGTTCGATGATTCGCCCTCTTCTTTGCTTTGCTTGTCATCAATATCAATGTTCTTCGATTTACTTTTTGATGATTTCACTGAATCTCTATCTTTGTCTTCTTTGCTACGCTTTTTAGGATTACCACTCGAGCTGTCTTGACCTTCGAGACGCTTTCGTTTGCGTTCTTCCTTTTCTATCGAAGAGTGCTTTTTCTCAGGTTTCTCATCTGAATTAGAAACCTCAATGTTTTTTTCTTTCTTGATTGTTTTAGCAGGTTTAGAAATATCGCTATCATCGATCACTTCAATTGACGAATCTAACGACTCAGAAGACGGTATCGGAAGTTCTTCTTCAACCTCGCAGCCGCCAATCATAGAATTTGAGCTCTCGTCTTTTATTGAAAATTTTGAAGTCGTCTGTACCTCTTGTTTACCAGATTTTTTTGGCTGCCTTCCGTCGTCGGAGCTGCGCTCCGTCTAAGAAACAGTTATTTCATTAAAACAATTCTAATGAGAGATAAAAAACGATAACCAATATAGTGTAGAAACTAATATTATTTAGTCTTACTTTCACAACTTTATCCTCTTTAGCGGTGGCAGAAACTCTACCTTCATAGCCTTCATTCTCAAGCAAATTATACGTCAAATTTCTCAGCTTGTCATAAGCATCTTTGTCTTCAGAAAGAAAGAGCTTCAACGCTCTCACATATACAGAGTCAGGGTCATAAACAACAGCCATTTGAAACCTAAAAAAAAATTAAAATTCCGCGGAGAGTTGATAGCGGCGTATCGATTACTAAACGTGAACTCCCATTTTAAAATAATCCACCAAATAAAGGAAATGAAAATTTAAATCACTAACGCTTTTGCACCTTTGTGAATCATGAGGTTGAAAGAAATATATTTTTTAGGAAAGGATCGTCCATTATATTAGCTTAGGACATTTGGCAACCACGAAATTTTAAAACCAACCTGTCATAATTTGGCCAATATCTAATTTGCGCGCGCCATAATTATACGCAGAGGCGAAGCTGACTTTTGCACTACTTGCGTAACAACACACAGATAAAAAAACGAAGTCGAAAAAAATGAAATTGTGAAAACAAAACTAGGTGAACCAAAATGTTCCTAAATCTTGATTAAAGATAACTATGAGTTCAATAAAGCTAGATGTAACTGAAGAAATTTTTGCTAAAAAGTAAATTTCAAACGTTTTCGCAACTATGTGCATTTTTTTTACAATAAACTACTCTAAATGACGATAAAACATCAATTTACAAATGTTATTTACAATAAATCACATACAATTTGGTTCTAAACCATCATGATAAAAAATTAGCCAATCACAGTTGACCTCTAAATTACTATTAAGAGGTCAACTGTAACTGTTTGATATTTTTTTAAATTGTTATACTCATGCTGAACGAAATGGATAACTTCAAAAATTGAATAACCATAATTCATATATATTAGCAAACTGTATCATTATCCATATATATGTATCATTATATCAAAAACTTAGTTTTTAGTGGCAGTAGACATAATTATAATTTAGAGATCTGCTTCGACTTTTCACCCTTCAAAGTCGAAGATACTATGTTTTGGATCAACTCATGATACATCATTTCATTTGAATGGATCAATGAAATGAAATAATGAAATGAATAAGTTTAAAATGAAATAATGAAATGAAATCAATAAGTTTATCACAACAATTAGCCTAAATGTTGTGATAAACTTATTAATTTTTTTTTTTCAGGACAATAACAACTAAAATTTCCGAAGGGAAAAAGCATAGTACGATAATTTTAGCATGCTGGTTGGCAGGACTGTCAGACAGAGATTAAATAGTTTCATGTAATATGATACGCTCATAATGGTACGCTTGTAAGAAGGCCCGGTACGGGATTTTAGAGACAAGCTCTTCAAGCCGCGATACACCCCCTCTACCCGGACAACCCCGCCGGAACCTCCACCCGTGAAAAACCAGGTTATAATCGCTTTCATTTCTTTTTCATTTGTTTTTAAATCTTGTTCTCTATAGTCCATTTATTATTCTATTCTATCTCTTGTTTTGTCTCTTTTGTACCCTGTTTAGTGAATGTCCGAGCCGAAGAAAAGGCCGAAGTGGCTACCCAAGTGGAGCAGGAAATTGGTAATACGAACCTCAAGGATCAAGTACTGCAGCCCCAATGATGTCGGAGCCACAGTTCACTCGTACAGAGGTGCAAAACTAGCCAAACTTGCCGCTACTGTCTTGCGCTACTCCTCGCAGAAACTGAACTGTGTTACTATAGTAGCAGGCTTTAATGATAACTTATCTACAGTTTCAGACTTTGCTAATGATTGGAGATTTTTAATAAATTTGATATTTCAGAAGTTTAACCCAAATGTGATTATTATCCCCAAAACCATCATCTCTGCAAATAATCACTTCATAAACAGAAAACTTGGTGCCTTAAATAACTCTTTATTTCGACATTAAAACATTTTACCACTCAAGAATTCGAATTATTTTCCCCCAATCTAAAGGTTCATTTTGGTGCTAACATGTTTTGTAAAGATGGTATTCATTTTTCTTTTTATGGCAATAAAATTTTCAGTTTCTTGCTCGCTCAGCTAACTTGTATATTGTAACATTCGCCCGGAAGATACATATCGACGGATAACAAAACTAAGTCTTAAGACGACTGGCTAACGTCTAAACAGAGCTTTGCATGCTTTTCACCGTCTCTACCAAGCCAGTACTTTTCGGTGGTCTTTCTAACATCGGGTCGACAAAAACGTTACTGCTCTCCGGCTTCGACCAGAACGCTCAAATTAACTGAATTACATGCAACTAGTGAGCTCATGGCTGGGTCTCAGTATCCCCAGACCACGAGGTCACTCCTAAAAACAGGGTTACTACTTATTATATTACTATTGTTTTTGTTCAGTAGATAAAAATCATCATCTCCATCGAAGATGGATCAACCCTCTCCCCCCCAACTCCTAGCACCTCATCCTTGTCAAAACTAATCCAAATATCAATTAAATTCAAGTCAGGACATGACAGGATGCTAAAAGTTTACGTGGCAGGATAAAAGTTTCAGTTCTTTTACCCTTCCGGATTGACGAATCCGCTGAATCAAGCTCGTTAATCTTGATTTCCTCCTATTCCGGAAGGCTGTCTCTTATCCTTCACCGTTGTTCGCAACGGCCTTGCAACTATTGTAGCAGCACAATAGTTGCAACTCGGAATGTCGTCTGCTATTCTGTAGTTCGTTGTCGTTTTTAATCTCGATTTTCGTCCTGTTCGCTATCGCAGATAAAGTTGTTCTCTTTTTTTCTCGTTTTTTTAGCCAGAATGGCCGTTTCTGACGTTTCTCAGAAATATGACGTCCTAATTCGAATTTTTGAAAATTAAAAATACTAGAATATTCCAGCCCTCACCGTTTGGCCAATCGTTCCAATAACGTTCTTAGTTCTTAATAACCACAAATCCGGAAGGCTTACTGCTAAAAATTCGAAGTCTGCACAAATTGCATTTTGGCCATTCGGGTCGAATGCCACATACTCCCCGGACAGTCCGGTCAATGTCCTCATTGAATCGCGCAATGTTCGTAAAATCGTTACCGTGTCATCGAACAGAATTTACAAAATGCACGAAATTACTTTTATCCACGTCACATCGACTCACTGCAGAATATAAATGGTATCATACTACATCACTATAGCCTTCAAATTCTCACATTAATCTGCACATTGAGGATATGACCTAAGATAAAACATATTTTCTGACTTCCAGTGTCAATGTCCCGATTAAAACTTTTTCTCTTAGATTTAAAAGGTGTTGGCTTGCAGGACAGTCCTGCCAACCAACAAGCTAAAATTATCCTACTATGCCCTTCCCTTCGGAAATCTTGCTTGTTATTGTCCTGTAATATTAAAACTAAGAAACTTTTTGGTTAGAAAGAACAATGTAACAACCTCCCTCTTCAAGAGATCACTCAAGTCTCTCATGTCACCACAAAGTGATCAGTCTTCCTAAGTGATTAAAAACAATCATGCAGGCTGGAATATTTAAATATACTCTCCTCTTAAGCCTTTCTAATTAAATAATAAGTGTCTCTAAAGCCACTTCTGCTAAAATCAAAATGCAAATTTATAAATGCAACAATTTCAAAACTCAACTAAATGTTTCAGTTTTCACTTGGTTGCTTGGTTTCTCACTTGAGTTTTTCACACACATAAAACAATTCTGAGTTTTAAGTTTTCTTCATCACTCCTTTTTTTTGTCTTCTTTTTTCGTCGTTTAGAAGTTCTAAAACTTCTAAATTCTTCTAATTTTCTTTCTTGTTGCCTCTTGTTTTCTCGACCATTCATCAATGTTCCATTTCTTCCTCCTGTGATACTGACTCCGCACTTTCGGTTTCCGTGTCTTGTAGCACATCGTTGGCTATCCTGACGCTGTTGGAAGCCGTCCTCCAACACTTCTGCTCTTCTACCCTCTGTTTACAGCAAGGTAGGGGATCCACGTTGGATTCTCTGTTTCTGCAGAAACTGTTGTGGAGAATCTTCTTTCAGCATCTCTGCCTTCTCATTTCCACTACGCTCACTCGTCCTGGAAATTCTTTTCACAGCGGTGGTCACGAAAGCTCGCTTGAAAGCCCCTGCTCCAATGTCCAGCTGATATTCACTGTACACTCTGCCATGCTTCGACATATGCTTTTTCGCATACTCGTACAACCATGCAGTCATGTTAGCTCTGAACCATGGCATCAATCGTTTTCTCGCCCATATCTTCTTCACTTCCATCGGAATGTTTAGAACTTTGCACATTGTCTCAAAAAGATCTAAATCTTTTAGACAATCTAATTTCCGCAATTGTTCTCTCGTCGGCGCCTCCTGTCTACTATTTTCTCTCACATGAGCTTCCAGCCATCGTATCGCCATCATAACTCCCACTATCACTATTGTTACGGGCTGTGATGAATCTGGTAAACCCATGGAGAGCAGCTCTCCAGAGTCCCAGATCAACATCAGATTACTACGCTTGGGATACCACCAGGTCTGCAGCAAGCAGTGGCAAGGAAACTCGTCATGCGTCAACATGATGCTCCTCCAATTACGTTTTCTCGAAGCTTCCAGCAATGGTTCCACTTCCATCATCACTCGGTGGATTTCATCATTCTCATCTACTGCATTGTAATCTGTGACAGTTGATCCTCTTTGTTTCTGTTTCTCAAAGTCACTGAAGTTCCCGCTCACATATCCCATGAACTTCTTTCCTAGTATTGACTCCAATTCTTCTTTGGTTCTCTCTGGAACTGCTGAGAACATCTTACATAGTAACTCGTAAGACTTTTCAGACATTCTCGCCAATCTCACATACTTCGGCACTGAGAAGGCTTGATCCACGATCGTTCTTGTACTCTTCACGTCCACAGCCACGAAATGTACAGGGTATCTGCTCTTGCACATTGGAGCCAACGTTGAACCCACCAAATATCGTGCTCCTGATGGTCTACAATAAGTCTCACTGTGTCTGATGTTCATTTCTGTCTCGATTGCTTCCCTCCATTTCCCTATGTACTTCTGCTCAGTCTGCAGAACTCCTGGGAATACTTCTACGCTGATGGCTGTGACCATCTCATGTTTCTTTTCTAGATTCAATAGTGACTCTAAAGAACCAAACATGCTGTAGAATCCTAGTGCAGTCACTAGATTCACATCGGTTCCTCCATGGCAATCTGCTATCAGTTCCGTTTCAGTTCTTGCTTTCATCACTACGTTTCCAAACAATACTGTCAATTGCTTGTGTTGTTTCTCCAGTGTTTTCACACAGTCTAGACATCCACAAATGTGACCCTCCAGTCCACAGACTTCCGCCAGACAGCTACCAGGTTTGACCCAGTCTTCTGGTCCCCAGCCAGGCAACTCCACTTTATCTTCTCCGTTGCTCTTAGAGGCTGTTATCATCACATTATAAATGATGTTGAGGTCACGCAGGTTACAGTCTGCATTCAGTTCCCTCTGTACGTCTTGTGTCGCCCGTAATATTGAGTCAGCGTTGGGACTAGGACACCATGATGGCCTCATCAATTCCCACACTGCCATCAAGCTCGTTCTCAGTAATTCATATGAGAATCCCAACCCAAACTCCACTCTCTTGTCGGATTTTGGTACTGAAGGTGCAGTCATCTCTTCTTCCAAGACCAGTCCTAATTTGGCCTGTGTATTGTTAACGCTCTTAACCGTTACAATTCTGGACGTCCAGAATCTTAGTAACACAGCCTGCTCATAATCAAAGAAGCAATCGCGTATGTCTTCACTCAGGAAAGGATTGTACGCTATCCCTATGATCCCGGATACGTAGCTATATGACTTCTTCTTGATCGGTCCACAGTATTCACTGGATTTCGGTAATGCTCCCATGGATTCTTTAGTGAGTCTCAGCTCCTTGTTTGAGAATCTCCTGATCTCGTCTATCTTTTTCATGGGTTCCAATTCCTCAGGTTCTTTCATGTTTACCCTCATCGGTTTACTTTGCTGCATATCCAGCAGTGCTAGCAAGAACAAGGCTTTCGTTCGCTCATCGCCTTCCCTCAACATTTTAACACAAGTGTTTAATGCAGGTACTGAAATCTGCTCTATCAGGAATCGAATGAAACAGAGAGCATCTCTCCGCTTCGCACACGCTACTGCTGCTCCCTCCTGGACTATCAGATCCCTCAGATTCGTCATAAGGAAAACCTTTTCTTCTTTTGATCTCTTTCTTTCTTCTGAATCATATTCTTCGCGAGTCAGTCCCATCATGCACCAGGCGAACCTGAGTTGTAACTCTGTCCTTACGTAAGGTACTGCCACGAGAGCATGTATTCTTGGCGTAGTCCTCATTTCCTCTTCGAAATACCTCAATACTACTGCTTTCCATGGAAGGCTCACTAACTGCTCGATTGTTTCCGCCTGTATGTCAGACGATGCCAAAGTTCCATACGCCTTCTGCTTGAGGGTGGTGCCTTGCAACATCATTTCCAGATAACCCTCCATGGCTTTTTCGTCTTCCAGGGCCATTACATACCCTCTAGCCGAGTTTCGGTATTCCAACATCTCCATGTATCCACCGGTGGGTTCATCTATCGACACTGTCTCCGACACGGTTAGTCGGTTGTATTCCACTGGTGTTAGTTGTCCTGCAACACTTCCCTTTCCATGATTCATGGGAGATGGCTTGAAGTCCCTCATCTTGCTCTCTCCACATTGGCTGAGTATTTCCATTTCTAAAGCTGCTCCAGTCAGAGTGCGGTCACTCCTTTTGGATTTATAACCGGTTGACTTTATCCCCGCCATGAGAATGGGTGGCACCATCGCTATATCAGTTAATACTCTATCTGTGCCAGACAATTGATAATCACCTTGCCCCAAATCCATGACTCGTTTTCTTTTCGCTGAGTTACCAGCTTTCATCGATATTTCTGAATCCACGTTCGTCTTCCCAACTCTCTGCGGCATCACTCTGCTGCCTAACTTCATTTTCATCGCATTGATTTTATCAATCACCATTTTTGATCGCATCGTCCCTCTCCTGGTTCTTGACAGGTACACCACCTCTCCTTCATCGTCCTGCGGTGTCATCTTGATAGGAGAATTCGCTTCACTCTCATCAGTGGCTGAGTCGATCAATAACTCACTCAGTCTCCCTTCACACTCATCAAGCTTGTCAAGTACTTCTCTCATCAAGGGTTGATTGAGACCTGTTTTGAGGATGGACTGGGTCCCATAGCTCTGAATCACGGTCCAGACTTCTTCCATAAACGCCACTCTGTCCAGCTTACATCCCGTCCTACTCTCATGGTCTCGGTGATGTACTTCCCATTCTTCTTCGGGCAGCGTTCCCAAGAAAGGTACTCTGGCTGAGGCCTCTATTCTTCTCCTCCGAGGTGATTCCATGAGGATTCTCTGGTCGTTATTTCTTGAATTGCCAGGAGAGCTGCTCTCCGGCAAATTCCGTTTCATTTCCTCAAAGGCTGACGGAGGTTCAAGTGTCGAGATGCCTTCATCCGCTGGCTCAGTCGTTTCCAACGTGTCTGCATTATTCTCAAGATCACTGAAGATATTGAAATCCAGGCTGGATGTTCCTCCTGTCGATGCCCTGTCGTCTTCCCCACCATCTTGATCTTGTTGCATGGGTTCTTCAGTCTGACGGCTTCCACCCTGTCCGTCATCTCCTTCTGACTTATCCTTGTTCGGGCTCACTGGTCCTTGTTCGTCAATATCGGCTTCTTCCTGGAATCTCGGTATGAGCAATGTACCGGCCGATTTATCTTCCTCTTCTCCATGGAATACTTTGATTTCTTCGCAGCCGAAGGGTGCTAGGAGGGTTCTCGTCTGCAATATTCCTCCCACTTTCATCTCCTTTTTCACACTGGTCAGGATCAATGAGGCTTCAGGCAATTCTGTCCTGCCTCTCATCCTCATCGGAGCTAAGCCTAGTCCTCTCCATCCTCATCAAATCTTCCAGGCTTGGGAGTAGCGGCGTTGCTTATTCGCCTTCTCGTCGCTTGATCCGTGTATGCAAATCGTGTGTACTGTAACACGGCGGCATTTCTCCCTACGAAGTATGGATCCATCGTTCCCACGAAATTCCCTACTCTCATTTCATTGGTTTCGAATGCTCTCAACCTAGGAGTTTGTACCACGGAGACTGCTCCGAGCAACATCCTTCTTATTAGAGGGAATTCAGGGATTGCCTCCGGTAGCTTCTTGTAATCGCCCCAGTCCTTCGTTTCTTCTCTCACCTTGTGGTATGCTGCAGTGAGACGAGGCACTCTGGTTATTTCACCATTCGTTTTGTTATAGGGTCTCAGATTCCAAAGCTTTGGAAACACCTCGATGTGTCCTCTTTCTACTTCTCCCATGCGGTCACGGAAGTGATCGTCAAAATTGATGACTGTCATCTCTGGCTCCGATATTTTTGCAAATAACAGATCTTCACTCATGAGCTCCCGCAATGTGTGCTGCTCACACCAGTTCAGTGTACTACCGTCCACTGCCGATATGAGGTTCAGGTGCAGCACCGACCTCCTATATGCTTCCACTTTAACGTCAGGGAATGCAAACGTGACTGCTGGTCCATAGATCACTGTCGTGACTCCTCTGATCAGCGCCAAGGGATCGGTTCTCATAGCTAAGCTCAAATCGGTTAATAGCGGCATGCCTCCAACATGTCGTCTAACATCTTCCTCTCTTTCAATTGTCTCGTCTTCTCCGGTTCCAAAGCGATTTTGCTGCAAGAGATATTGGATAAGAGTGTGTCTCAGGTCTCTTATTTTGTTCCACGAGTCCGTGGACTTCTTCATATCCAGATTCCTCACTCTCTCTTTCATCTGCTCTGGACAACGTGCCAGTTTCATTAGTCCTCCCAAGTTTCCGTGGGTTATTGCGATCAATGTCAGAAGTCCGTCTAGTCGCAGGTTATGTATTCCATCCGTTAGCAGTATCGCCGGTCCTTTCACGAAACTCTCCGCTCCGAATGTCACAAACAAGGCTATTAATTCCACTATCGATACTCTCACTACTGCTTGGAGGAATTCCTTTATCAAATAGTGCGAGACTTTCGGGTAAACTTTTGCCAAGAAGGACGCGGTCCATCCGGCTCCCAACCCTTCTAGCATGCTGTCTGTCCTTTCAAATCCCTCCTGTCCCTTCACTTCCTGGGTCCAGAAGGTTTCCAGAGTAATCTGACACATTCTGTTCACAAACTCAGCGGTATTTTCTCCGGCATTTTGCGCCAGGTTCACCTCCTTCAACAAGTAGGCATGTATCTTCGTGATCATTACGGGGCCTTGCTGAAAAGCATCTGCACCCAATGCCGCTACTCCAGGATTCAGGTGTAGCCACTGGTTGGCTTCCGGCTTGGTTCTCAGAACCATCGCCTCCAGATGGGCTCTCGTCTCTAGTGAGTTTTTTCTTCTTGTGTCTTCACTTGCCACCTCCATTGCTCGGAACCATAAGTCGTTGGACATTGCCGTGATCACTCGATGGTCGTCGTCTATTCCCGGTTTCAGTTTGAGTTGCCGACTGAAGTTGGACAGTTCCAACCCCAGCACTTCGTCCAACACTAACATGTGTAGCGTGTGGTCCTTGAATCCTCTCATCGCGTTTGAGATTCTGACCATACTGCAGGCAGTTCAGCCTTAAGTGGCCTCAGGTTCTCCATTTCTATCATGCGATTCGGGGCCGATATGATCACATCATATTTTCCTTCCGAAAGTAAGGCTACCATTGCGTACACAAACTTCAGTCCATCCGGGAGATGTGCATATCCCGGAGACAACGCGAATACTACTCTCAACGCCACTTTATTGAATGACCCCTCCTTCGTTGCATCCACCACTTCACCCATCGACTCCAGGATGTCTTTTATTGCTGGCCATACTGCGTTTTCTGCTGTTGCAGGATCTCTGAGCCTGCTCAGAAAACCTCTACTGTGTAGATGGTCATTGATGCCAGCAAACACAATCGTAATTGGGTTCATGTCTGTCTGCCTTTGTACCCCTATAGCCAAAGACACTGATTGCAATAGGTCTAGGTCGACCGCGGCCAACATTATGACGTCCGGCCGAAACAAAGACTTGGAGGTGTACACGAACTCTGAATTCGCTACTACCATGATTTTGGCCTTCCTCATCTCTGCTTTGTCATAGGCGGCGAAGATGGTCTCATCTTTCTTTATCGCTGTCAATCCGCCATATCTCTGGGCATCACCATCTTGGTTCACTAGTTTTGGGTACACTCTCTCCTTCACATGACCAGGTGGTGTCGTCAGCTGCCTGAATATCTTCTTGTGTTGTCCAATCGGTGCTCTCGCCGTCAGGAATCTCCCTGGTCTCTCTTCACGATTCCCCTCATCATGGTTCAATCTCACATCTTGCAACGGTCTCGCATTCACTGGTCCCATCGTGTTGTTAGAGGGCAGTCCCTCCAAATCAGCAAATCTCAGGGCCGTCGTGGAGCTGAAATTTATGCTAGCGGCTATCAACCAGTCAACGCCGGTTATCGAGTACAATCTGCTGACGGATAGCGTCGCTCCATTCAGCATCCTCCTTGCATCTTCGATGAAGCTTACTCTCTGTAGGTCCAGCTTCATTAATTCGTCTTTGTATATATGCCAAGGAGATGGTATGGATCTCGACCACAACAATGAGCCTCTGCTCGGTCTTTCCTCTCGACTGGTACTCGTCTTCTCCGATCTAGTGTCCGATCTAGATGTGCCTGCTACTTCTTCGATTGGTTGGTTGACAGGTCCTATCCTTCTCCTGGGATGAATTGTCCTCCTCATCGGTGCTTCTCCCAACCAATCCTGTACGTCTGTTCTTCGACCTGGTTCGCTGGAGCTTTGTCGCCGGTAATTCGTGACGGCTGGGACCGTACCCAGGCGTGTTTCCAGGCTAGGAGGCACAAAGGTGGTAATCACCGCATCACTCACCGTTCCCTCTTCCTTCAGCACTCCTGTGTCAAAGAGTTCTGCTTCCAGCTCATCCAACCGTTCTTGGAAGACTCGATTCAACCAAGCTTGTCCTTCGATACTGTCGAAGTGGATGCCATCCGTGGTCAGTCTGGCCTGATCCATGGCTCTCAACTCATGTTCAATATCCATGAGGATCATTCTTCCGGCATTTCGATTTGCTAGGTTCCTCAAGATGTTGTTCCATCTTATGACTCCCTCATTGTGCCTTCTTCCTGATGCTGTCAGGCTTCTCGCGTTCATTGGCACAGTGCAAACGGTCAGTACCGCGCAACTGAACTTCTGCCAGAGAGTAGTAAACAAACACACCATCATTGACTCCCACAGTGCTTCCTGCTCGTCTGATCCTCTGGAGATGTCATTAGTCCCAACTAAGATCATCACATTGGGAATCTTCCCTGGATTCATCAGTTCCACCATCCGATATAATTGGGCTACCGTCGCGCCTCCAAAGGCCATCACCGTGGTGACCCACGAGGTCCTCAAATTCGACAACACTCTGACTAAACTGTCTCCCAATATCAGGTGAGATGTCCCGAGTGGTGGTTGCTGCAGGTTCACAGCCGGGCTCCAGGTAGCTCGATTGAAGCAGGCCCTCGGATCTGTCTCCGGAACTCCCGTGAAATTATACTTCAATTGATTATTCTTCTGCACGTCTATTATATGAGACACTTTCTTCGCTGGCATCTGTCGTACTTTCCTCTCTGGGATTCTCGAGCTCCCCATGAGTGGTGTCACGTTACTTATCCCTTGTCTGATCACGGTCTGGGAGAGTTGTACTCTGCCCGTATTGTCAATCGTTCCATAGGGTGCAGTCACCCCGGAACCTGGCGCATTCTTGTTAGCGACCAGTCGTCCAGCTGTCTCTATCAGCCTCCTCACTGTCTGTTCTACGACGGGATCACCCAAGGTGTCACTAGGATCCGGTATTGTTACTCGATTTGTCTCTGCTGGAAGCCGTGTCTCCGTTGTTTGACTCATTTCTCGAGGCGTCAAGAGCTCCATCGGGGACTGCCCACGAGGAATATCCCTTGCAGGTATCACTTTCTCCACGGCCATTGTCAACGCCACCTGCTCCGATTGCTCTTTGTATTCCTGCCATAAGCGCTCAAACTCTTGACCCTGCTTTTTGTCCACATGTCCCGATCTTCCTCCATCTGGAGCATGCTTCTGGTCATCTCGTCCAGCTCCTTCTTCGTACTTCTCAGCTGATCGTTCATCTCGTCCAGATCTTGTATGGTTTGGTTCGTCTGAACCTTCTGTGCTACTTTCGCCCTTTTTGCTGGCACAGCTGCTCTCAGTGGTGAACCAGACGAGGTCGTCTCGCTGTTCATCTCCCGATGCATTCTCGTCAGCCCAGGTTTAGGCTTAGAGGGCATTGGCATCTCACCTGGTTGGTAAGTCCTAGAACTTCCCAATCCAGGCTCATTCGCCAAGTCACTCCCTGAGAGAGCGCCGTTTCTCCACCTCATCACTCTCATGTTCGGGCGGTCTAGTACTCCTCTTTCTCCATATGCGGCCATCAACAGGACTTCCGTGGGGCGGTCCCCACGGTTGTCGTGCCCCAAGATGTTGATCAGGGCGGTCAGCAAATGACTACCTCTGGGTCCTCCAGAGCGAAGTCTCGATCGATCAGCCGACGATAGATCGCATCTATCATCGGTCCTACATATGCCTCTGCCAGGTCCATCAATTCATCCAGGTTGAAATTGTCTATACTATTCTTTCCAAGTTTGATTTGATTCGATTTGATGATTTGACTCAAGTGAGTAATTTAAATGATCAATCAGGATCTAGAAAAGAAATCACGAATGTCACACTTGTCAGTTTCATCTTAACATATATCGTTAAAATTTGCTTAAAACAGTTCAGATAAAAAGATATTTATCCTAAAATTTATTAAAATCAATTGGTTTCTAAAATTTTGGAATTCGACCTAAGATTGGACAGTCCAAACTTTGGATCTATTCCCAAGATCGTCATCTAGTTGTTCATGGTCACTAACCCCTACTTACCCATACATATCACATGCAACTTAGTCTTTGACCTAACACTCTTTCGCACATCACTCAGCCTATACTTAAGTAATATTTCTTGTGTAGATATACTTGTATGTTCGTATCAGAGAATATCACGTGTACAAGCGCGTACAATTCCCGAGGATGCAGTCTTCCTCTGTTTGGATCGTACACTGGAAGCGAGAGCTCCTTCACGTCCATTTCTACAAGGAAGTCCCTCAGACTCGTCAAAGACAAGACTAGGTTTTCTGGGTCCACGTGCTGCTTCTCCGTCGCCCTCGTTACCAAGAAGCATCAGTACTTTCCCGGTATCTAAGACACCGCCGGAGGTAAGGCTGCTACGCCCCCTATCCCTGGTCTTTGCTTCCAAAGAAATTCCACGTTTTTGTATTCCCTCTTAAAATCTGCCGCTAGCGCTGTCCTAAAACTCATGTCTGCGGTGATCGCTATTGCACATGTTCTGTTTGTGAGTATGAAATCACTGTCTGTTAGTATTATGTTACTAGAATATTCATTCGGTAAATTAAAATATGACTCAACTACCCTGCCTATGTCAGGTTTATTAGGTTCTTCGCCTGTTTCTGCTTCTAATTCTCCTGTTTCCCTTGCTATTCTTAGTTTTTTTATTATCAAGTTTTCAGTGTGGGTAAGTCCTACCCCCACTCCCCGGACAAAAATATCCATCGACGTCCCCGTCGATCGCATACCGGGTATCAAGTCAAGGTTAGAAGCTGGAATGAGTAATCGTCCTTCCTGGGCAGCCCAGGAAGAATCATCTCGTCCAGTCTTGATGTATTTCATGCTTTCACGATCTACGTCTTGAATCGTGACGCTGGTTTCCTCTGGATCCGAGGTCGTTTCATTCAGCCACTCTAAGACACGCAGGTTCGTCAGGTCTTTTTCATATGACTGCTGTTGCTCATCGTCGAATTCTACCTCGGGTTTCGACCAGTCGTCAACCCATTCACGTTGTGATCATCGACTATGTCAATGTCTTGTGACACAGTTATTTCCTCTAAACCCACTACTTCCTCCACTATTTTCTTTAGATCTATCCTATCCACTACAAAGTCGTCACCGTAAGGATTGTATTTCTTTCTTGGTCTCGTCCCGCCCTTCTGACGAGTCTGCATCGTGAACGGAAGATCTGGTTCCAAGTTCTTGGGAACCTCTGTCTGTTCGGGATCCTGCCAATCTTCCTCTGCGTAGGGTAAGGTTTCATCGTCCGCTTCGATCTGTTCGTTTGGATCCAGGTCCAATGGTGTATCCGTACCTTCCTCTACGACTTCGTTTCCATTGTTCTTCTCCCTGGTTCCCTTTTCATTGACCTCACAAGCAGGATCCATCATTAGATAATCCCCTTCTTCCATGTCTGCAGGTATACACCAGTCTTCTGTCGATGGATTGTGTGGCTTGATGTTCTCGTACTGGGCGGCTCGGCCAGTACTCAGTCTATAAAAGCGTCCCTCCTGGTGCACCTCCGTAATCATGAATGGTCCCCTCCATTTTTTTAGAAGCTTCTTTGTCCCTTTCGGTGGTATAACGTTCTGAAATACCCATACGTAGTCTCCCACCGAGTAAGCTTTTGCGCCAGCTGCTTTCTTGTCGAATCTTTTCCTTTGCCTTGCCTGTGCTTGCTGAGTATTTCGTCTGCACAGATCGTTCAACTCCTGTTGACGTCTGATCACATCCCTTACGTAAACCTGTGGAGATGTTTTCTTTCCCTCATACTCTGGGTAGAAGAATGTCAAGGGTAAAGACTTCTCGTGTCCCGTCAGCATCATGTGTGGACTGACTCCAGTGGTGGAGTGTTGCGTGCTATTATAAGCTCCCATCACCTGTGGAAGGTATCTGTCCCAATCGGTCATGTACCTGGAACAATATACCCTCAGCATCGACACTAACGTCCTATTCTGTCTTTCCACTAGGCCATTCGTTTGAGGGTGGTATGTCGTGGAGTGAGCCTGAGCGACCTGTGAGCGTCTCATAAGCTCTTTCGTAAGCTCTCCTACGAAAGCTGTTCCATTATCCGATTGAAACGTCATCGGACAACCATGTCTTGCTATCCACATATTGATCAGGTGGTCGCATGTCTCTTCTGCCGAGGCAGTTATGCAGGGCACGGCCTCTGCATACTTCGTGAAGTGATCTATCATGACCAAGACTTGGTTATAACCGCTGTCTGTCATGCATATCTTCTGGTGATCTATCTGCACCACCTCGTTGAATTCAGACGACTCAATCGATTGTAAAGGAAATCGTAATTTCCTTGGATCTTTGACCTGTTGGCATGACAGGCACGCTGTTACCCATTTCTCACATGCCTTTTTCATTCCAGGCCACTCAAAGCGCCTCAGGATCCTCTGATACACTTTGTCGATCCCTTGATGGCCCATCTGATCATGCGACCTGAATAATAGTTCTGTCTGATAGAGTTGCGGCAACACTATCGCGTTATATTTGTATAAGACCTTGTCTTCTTCTCTTCTCCTGCAAGCCACGATCCCGTCCTTGTTCAGATATAATCTCCCCTCCTTCTGCATGAAGTATTGTCTCAGGATCCTATAGCTGTCTTCTTCCAGGTCACCTTTGTCTGGTGCACCGTTTTCTATCCACCTTTTTAGGTTGCTTGTCATGCGATCATTTCTCTGCGCCCTTAGAAGGTCCGAGAGTCTGTATCTCGCCTTCAAGTACGTCTTCATGACCCTCATCTGACTATTCAGCTCGTTGGGCTGATGTGTGTCTTCTTCCATCTTAACGCACCAAATCTTCGCCAACGGTTGTGTTTCTTGCTGAAACGGTTGAAGATCAGTCCTGACTGCCTCTTTCTGTGGCAATAAGCTCATCGACCGCTTTGATACTGCTTTTGTTTCTAAGTCATCCGCTGCGTTGTCAAAGACTCTTTCACTTGATATTAGGTAGCGATCACTGTCAGGATCCTGGTACACCTCTCTGTCCAGATCCCTCGCCCGAGTTTCCACTAGTAGCGTGTGAATCGCCAGTTCTGACAGTTCTGATCCCGAGGTCAAATTCCTGTCTGAATAGGTATCCATTCCTGAGTTTCGGGAATCATCATCCGTCGAAGAGGTTGTGCTGGAGACTGCGCACTCCTCCAGATCATGTCTGTGCTTTCTTCGCATCCATCTGAACTCCCCGGACAAAACCTTGTTCCCTAGGTCCTGTTTCTCATCAGGAATTTCCTCGTTTATCTCAGACTCCCCGGACAAATTTCCTTGTCCCGGGTGTTGATCTTGTGATCGCTGGTTCTTCTCATCATCCTTCTCCCCGGACAAATAGTCTTGCAGCAGATTGTGTTCTACCTCTTCACCCTCTTTATCCCGGTCTACAAAGGTGACGGTTTTCTTTCGCTTGCTATTCCCCTGTTCTTTCTGTCCGTAAGAAGTACTTGTTAAAATCTCTTGGGGTATTGAGGATACTAGTTGCTGAACTATTGTCCTACAATCCCTTTCGTTCTCTTCGTGCTGTCGTCTGGACGGCATGATCTTCACCTTCTCACTGACTGTTAGCGATGCCACTGCTGCTGTCCACTCGGGGTCATCTCTGGTCACTTCTCTTTCTAACAATCCACCCAGCATCCGCATCACTTGTGGTGTGACTTGCACCGTTTTATCCAATAATGAGAGGCTGTTTATATTCATGCGAGAGAGTTCTTGCTGGACCAGGTTCGAGCGCAGCAACAAATCCAAGGGGACCGGGTCCTCCTTGTACAGGATCTTTATCTCGGCTGCTTTCTCTACAGGTAACTCAGGGTGCCCTGGAATTGGATGTCCAGACTTATCCAACCATCTCGTTAAGGGAAGCGCTTCATAAGTTTCTTTGTCCAGAAACGAGAATCCCTCCTTTATTTCCGCCTGATTGGCCTGCTTCTGCTCCAATCTTTCATAGAACTCAGTTTTCTCGCTGAGGCTGTCAGCATTCTGGTGTTTATCACGCATCCTATGTTCGATTATCATATGGTAGCCATCCAATCTTACTATCCATCTACCAATATAACTCTGATCCATCGAGTAGGTCTTCAACCAGGATAACGCTCTGTTGTCCACGCGTTACTTGAAGGGAGCGCTCCCCAAGTATGCACGGTACTTCTCCACGAAGGTGACTACTGCAAACATTTCTGCTTTTGGTGCGCCATATTTCATCTCTGTGTCACTCAAGACTTTGCTGCCGTATGCAATGGGACGGAGAACTGTTCTTCCGTTCCATTCTTGCTCTTGATCCAAGATTCCTGAGATGGCCACCACCGATGCGTCTGTGTCGAGAACATACATGCCCTTTTCTGTAGGCATGCCCAGCACTGGCGCTTCGCACAGTTCCCGCTTTATGTTCTCGAATGCAACCTGTGCCTCATCGTTCCATTCGAACTTTTTCCCTTTGTTGCGCATCAGCTTCTGCATCGGGTACACCTTGTCCGCATATCCTTTAATGAATTCACGGTAATAATTGGCAAACCCCAGGAAGCTCATTAGCTGTGTGTCCGTCCTCGGAGCCTTCCATGTCAGCACAGCCTCTACTGCTTCCGGATCTGGCCTCACACCATGCCTGTCCACCATTCTTCCCAGGTACTTGATCGAATCCCTAAGGATTTCACATTTCGATGGTTTGCATTTCAAGCCTGCTCTTTTCATACATCCGAAGACCTCATCGACTCGATCAATGTGATCCTCCAGGGTCGGTGTCGCTATGACTACGT
Organism: Symsagittifera roscoffensis; assembly: GCF_963678635.1. Taxonomy (NCBI): domain Eukaryota; kingdom Metazoa; phylum Xenacoelomorpha; order Acoela; family Convolutidae; genus Symsagittifera; species Symsagittifera roscoffensis. Next base: position 29,292,620 of record NC_087071.1, on the reverse strand, counting down.
CATCCACGTAGCACAAAGATATTCCCGTACTTTTTGGTCACTCCTGTCAAAGCCTGAGCCATCAGCCTTTGAAAAGTTGCTGTTGCATTGCACAAGCCGAAGGGCATCCTCTTCCACTGGTACAACCCCAATTCGCACGCGAAACCGGTTTTTTCCCTATCCTTCTTCCGCAAAGGAACCTGCCAGAAGGCAGAACCCAAGTCCAATGTGGTGAAGAACTTTGCATCACCAAGCTTAGAGAGGCTCTCGTCTATTCGCGGTATCGGGTACGCATCTTTTATTGTTACCGCGTTCAAGTAACGAAAGTCGCAACAAAATCTAAGCTGCCCCCCTTTCTTTTTCGCCATTACTACCCCGCAAGCCCATGGCGATTTCGAGGGTTCTATCATGTCGTATTCAAGCAACATTTCTATTTCCGCTCGGCACGCTTCCGATTTGTGTGGTGTCATTCGTCTCGCGCCCTCTCTGTGCGGAACGGCACCTACTTCCAGCTCAATTTCGTGTTCTACGAAGTTACAGCAACCGATGTCTGCTTTATGTTTCGAAAATACATCTGCGTTCCGATATAAAACGTCCCGCAATTTTCAAAATCTCCCTCACCTATTTTCCCTTTTAAATGTTCTATTTCTGGCAAAACCGGTTTGTCAGAATCTAGTTCATATGACGAGGGGCGTTCCGGAAAATTCGAGCAGTTTGATAAGCCGTCGTCCGTTTCGGATTTCATTGAAAACAATTTATGAATAGATTTTAATTCATTAATTCTCTTTAAAATTTTATCTTTATTTGCATGATAAGGACAGTCTTTCACACTATATTTCTTCACGTTTTGTGTCTCCTCATAGTCGGTCCTCATCGGCAAAGCGTAGCCAAGCTTCTTTCCACGCTGGATTGAAACCGTGGTGTCCAGTGTGTTCAACAACACACTGACACACAGTCCGTTTCGCGTTACCGAGAAGCTCCGGCCTAAAATCACCGAACTCTGACTATTTGGATTCGGTACTAAGCAAACCTGTTTACTATCACTCAACGAATTTAAATTTCTCATTCTAATAATTGCTACTACAGCTTGTCCTGGTTGTAATTTTACTTTTCTATCCAAAAAAACTGGTACCTTATTTTCGTCTGTTATTATCCTATTAATTGGTCTCTTAACATACTTTCGGTCCGGGTTTCTAATCCGTATTAGACCGTTGTTCAAGTCAATCATCACGTCAAAATTCCTGACAAAATCTCTCCCCAAGATGAATTGGTCGGCGTCGTCCAGATTCTCTACCACCAGGAAGCTCATCCAAAGATCTCGTCCTCCCATGTGAAGGACCGTTATCGGTGTTCTTCCGGCTACGTAGATGGCTCCTCGATTTGCGGCTGCCAGTCGGAGATTCGTAGGAATCAGATCTTCCCGCGTGAAGCCCATTCTTTCCCAAGTTTTTATCGGCATCACACTCACTACCGCTCCTGTGTCCAGAAGCCCTGTGACTCCGATTTTTGTTCCGTTGGTGTCGAGCAGGTGTGCTGTCACATCTGCTTCATATCCAATGTGTACTGCGTCTTGTTCCATCATGGCGTCATGGCCTATCCTGCGGACCTTGAGTTCTTCTTCTCCCAAATAGATCTGCCCCATTTGGTCATCATCTGTTGTTACATAAGTCCTGGTGTAGATACTGATTCCATCCACGTTCAGCATTATTTGATACGGCCCATAGACTTCCAGGTAGCGTCCATGAAATTTCTTCATGCGAGGGCCACCCGTCGTTAGTAGTGCCCGCACAGCTCTCGACTAGGTGCGTGGCTCCACCTGTCTCAGATAATCTGCATATGTGTCCAAATGCATCAAAGTGAACTCGGATGGTTCACTCAGATTTCTGATTACCTGATGTCCAGCCACTGAGATTATCGACTGTATCTTGCTTCCCTGCGGCACCATGCCGAACCTCTTACCGGAGATCACTTTAAGTTTCATGTCTAAACTGCTTGGTGTTTTCGTCTCTTCGAACTCCGTTGCTTCGAAGGTATTCAGTCGCTCCTGAAGCTTTTCATTTTCCAGTTCAAGTTTCACTTTTTGTTCGATCTCTTTCGTCACCAATTCCTGTTGTACTCTGTTTAGAGCATCCCTTGCGGCTGCCTTATAATCGATCTTGAAGTCCTCAGCCGCAGTTGCCGGTTCCGGCTCACGTGTCTCCCCTGTTACCGCTTGCATTTTGTTTGCCGCCAGCTCTTGAGGTTTATCCTTTCTGCGTGCCTCCGCTTCACTCAAAAGTCGAGCCTTGCTGGCTTTCACTCCTGACAAAGCTTCTTCATGTCTTGGATGCTTGATGTCTGCCACTGCATCCCAGAATTGCGGACAATCTGATTTAAAATGACCTTCCAAGTTGCAAAAGAAACACCTCGGGCCGAATTTCGCAATTACTCTTCTCATGAAATCCTCATGGTCCAACTCTGACGCATCTTCGTCCTCGAGGCTAAAGCCTATTGCTTTCATGCCTTGTTTGTAAGCTGGGCATGCTGACACATGATGGTCCGTTGAACTGCAATTAGCACAAGAGCGTCTCTTGTCCATATCATCCCTCGGTTTGTACCAATTGTTCCCTTGGTTTGCTGGTCCGTTGTTAAAACTTCCATAATTGTTCTTGTAATATCCAGATCTCGAAGGAGGTTTCAACAAAAGATACTCATTTGATTTGAGCCTTAACTCCTCCGGTGTTGGCGCATTAGTTGATAGTGGTGTGTAATGCGTTGCTAGCATCGTACGAAGTTCATCATTTTTCACACCATCGATGAATTTTGAGGCTACGGCCAGGTTCATCCTTCGGTTTGACTCATCCGGTTGGCTACGTCTTCTCAGCATTTCCAAATCATCGAGAAACTTGTCTATGGTTTCATCTTCTCGTTGCCTCCGTTTCTCGAAGCGCATCATCGCCTGGTGCCCCTGCACCCCTGATCCGAAACGGTTTAACAAGATTTCGAAGATTTTCTCAGCAGTGTCACGTTGATACTGTTTCTTGGCCATGACACAGTTCAGGGCTGTCCCTTCTAAGTTGCTGGTGAGCGCGCTGCATTCCTGTCTCTCCGACAAGTCCTCTTCCTCGAAATGCAGCTTCATTACCTCTATCCAGGTATCAATACAGCCATCAGATTCGTCTTTGTAGCATCTTGGCTTCTTAAAGACTCTTCTGGACTTCTCACTGCGTTCATTGGTTCTAGATAACCGCGTCAGGAATGTCTCCAAAGACCTGTTCAGGGGTTCAAATGCTGTGGCCATTGCCGTAGCATCCCTTGAGTGTCCCGCTTGAGTGTCCTCACACCTCGTCGAAGGCTCTGTGTGCGGTGCATCCCTGCAATCCGAATCACCGTGAGCGCTTCCCGCTTGGCCCACATGACTCCTCCTCGAGCTTGCATGCCCCCTGTTGCCGGAATCACTTCTCCCAGTCGCATGTGTGCCTTGCGTTGGTCGTTCGTTAGAGGTTTGTCTGTTCCCCGTTGAACTTGCTCTACTGTTCGGGCCCCATGCTGCATTACCCCTTGTGGCATAGCGTGATGAACTGCCCCTGCCTCTAGTGGATCCATACGTCTTTCTCCTTTGATGTTCATTGAAGTTCACCCTCGGTTCCCTACTGGGACCTCCCGAGTTCGGCTCTCCTTCTTTTGGTCCACTCTTGCTGCTTAGTAGCCCGTCCAACCTATCCATGATAGCCTGAGTTCGCCTCTCCATCATCGCATCTATCTTTGTGTCAAGAGTCCCAAGAGACTGCTCTTGTTGAATTCTTAACTTCTCCATGTCGGCTCTTAAGCGTAACTCCCTCTGTTCCGCCTCTCTTGTCATTCGCGACAAGTTCCTCGTCATATGTTCGTCCGCTCTTTCTTTCAAGCGTTTTTCGCTCCTGCCAACTTCTTGTCTGTTGCGGTTTATTTCTTCCCGCAGACTTTCTCTTTCAATGTGAACTGCTCTTTCTAGTTCACTCATCCTTATCGACATCTGCTCGTTTTGTTCTCCTAAGCTGTCCACTATGTTTTTTAAGGCTTCCTCTAGTGCTGCCCCGTTATCCATGAGTGGCGTCACTAGTGGTGGTGTAACCCTGTCGGTCCCAGGTAACTTCGTGCTTGTCGAGATCCGGGCCTTGACTCTCTGCTTCAACGTCTTTTCATTATTTATTTCAGGATCCATTAACGCGTTGCCGAGCCCTCTGGTTCTACCCTCTCCAGGTTGTGGCTCCGAACTTGTATTAATCGCGAAGTCCTTTGACTGGCCCGGTGTGTTTGCCTCTTTGCTTATCGTTGTCACTACACCAAATTTGTCCATGGTTCCAGTCTCTCTTCCGACGTGTGCCTCACTCTCCTGGATCGAACTATTAAGGCTGACTTGAGATCCAAAGTCCCCTTGCTCCTCTTCAACCTCTTCCTCCTGGGTTTCAACTTCGTTTCCCGCGCCTCCTCCCATGGTGAATGGAAAGATGTTTCCGAAGGTGTTCTTCATTCTTTCTGAGAACGATGATGACGTTGTTTGTTTCCCAGTTCCGCTTGCCATCATGGTGTTGTCTGTTGGAGATCTTCTAGTTGCCGTTACTTCAGTTGAGATGTCGGACAGTTCCGACATCTCTTCTCGATCCAATGTCCCGGTGGAAGTGGCAAAATCATGGCCTTGTTCTACCGGGGTAGATTCACTCGCCAGCCTTCTGCCTCTTCCTCCCAGTCCATTTACTTCCTGGTTGTCATTCATGGTATGGTCCGTATTGACCTCCACTTCTAACAGTTCTCTTCGCTCTTCTGAGGTCTTCTGACTTCTCGTTTCAACCATTCTGCCTGAAACCGTCCCCCTTTTGTCAGACCGGGATCGCTTGATCCAATCCACAAAAGGATCGGTCATCGTTTTTCTTTGCTCTTCAGGTATGAATTTCCTAGAACTATTACCTCGTTTTGGTATCCTTGACTTGTCTAGACTCATCCTCTGGTTGTCACTTATTAATGCCTATACTTAACCTGACTGCTAGATACCTTATAGTTTTATTAACAATAATAATGACACAACACAATAATTTTCACAAGATTCTATTAAATAGTGACCACGAATCCCTGTATGTTATCAGAGTACAGTTTGTATAAAATTTATTCACACTAACCGATTATGGGTGGTAAGATTTGAAAACTAGCACAATATGATGTTATCAGTAAATTTAAAAGATAGTGTACTCACTACCCAATCAAGCACAGTTTATGCTGACTTAAAATCAAAAACAAAAATATTTATTTTGACAAAATATGAATGTCTCTAAAAAAACGTATGTGTAATGTACTCTTGGTCGGTCGCAGTACAATAGTCGAACTTGTCTTTTAAAGAAAAAGCTTTCCCTGCTCGGTGCTGCACCAAACAGACAAAACTTTGAAGGCAGTAATTTTCTCAAGTGGGCGTCTATTGCACCCACCGAGTACAGTGTTGCCTATCTGCCTTCGGACTGCCCGAGCTAGACCTACTAAAATCCTCAGGGCAGTCACTTTTCCCAAAAACGTATTATGTTTCAATCCACACCAATGAATCACGCTCTTTTTAATTTAGACTTAGTGTCGCGAATATCCGAGTTCGGACCTGTTTTGTATTAGTCTGGTTCTTATTGAAAGGCAAGTTACCAGTGCAGTCACTGATACCTAGCCTATGTGTTAATAACCTAATACCTCTCACTTTTTAGTCTTTCTTTCGTCTACCTAACTCCTTAATAAAATAATACCCCTCCGGATTGGCACAAATAGGACCCTTCCGGACTAATAGAATCTAGACCCCTCCGGATTTGGACCCCTCTGAGTTGGTTAATACAAGATCCCTCCGGATTTGGACCCCTCCGAATTAGCAACTATAAGACCCCTCCGGATTCGGACCCCTCCTAACTTGAAAAATCTTTGACCCCTCCGGATTGGGAGCCCTCCGGTTTTGTAATTTCCTTTTTTCAACCTATACCCCTCCGGATACGTTCTCCGATGCAATTATGCTCTTTCAATAAACTGGGAAGGGTATGTACTACCTTCCTAGACCCTTCCGGATTGAAGTTAAGCCTCTTATTTGCCAATTCACACTAACGGTGAAGGGTCTTATCGCCGGCCTGACTTCGGCTCGATTAAGCTTTTGTTGTGCCTTTAGCCCTCCCTTTTCGTCTAGAACGGCCTAAAGTTACTTTATTCAACCGCTATTACCTTTTGGTAGGGGTATAAGGGCTCTTCTAAAAAATTTTTTTTTTTAAACGTGAAGGGTGTACCCTTCCAAATTGAGGAATTTGCCAAAAACAATCTCAAAAAATTTTCACGCTTATTTTTCGAAAAATTTTCTGACCCTGTCAGTAAGCTCAGCTAATTTCTGATCTATTGGTACCAAGATCAACTCGATGTGCTCAGTAGTTCCAAAGTTATTAACTAAGTCGTCTTCTTTCTAAACTCAAAAATTTTCTCTCTTATAGGTTCCGCCTAACTTTTTCCGCAATTCTGGTCCTTTCGACCTAAAAATTATTGATCCGAGCTCAGGAGGCCTATACTCTAGTTCAATGCAAAAGACCCGATCTAAAACGCTTTTGTAGAAAAAATTTGCGAAAAACTATGCTACCTGGACCCCTCCGGATTGATGAATCCACCAAATCAAACTCGTTAAGTTCGATTTCTCTGGAACGCGGAAGGCTTTCGGGTAGCGGGTTTTAAAACTCGTAGATTCACTAGTGGACGTTGTCCGAACAACTATTTTTACTGTCGTAACTCAAAAATTTCAAAAAATTTTCTAAATTTATAGTGTTCCGTTTTCTCAAAAATCACGAAATTTCAGTTTTCGGTACCAAAATAGTTCCAACCACCTTCGAACTTGACTTAACCGGTTCTATCTATTATGGTAGTGCAGTTACGATGTAACACACTAAATTAGCGCTTTTTTCCGTTTCAAAAATTATCGATATCTCGAAAATCGCGACTTGTGGGGGGATCAAATTATCGCTATTTTGACCCTAAAAACCGGTCTGTTTTCGTTGTTTTTCACTGAAAAACGATATAAGACTATTAATATAGGCTCTATAAGTAATAATAATAGTAATACTATACCCCTCCGGGTTTGTTTAATATCTGAATTAAGGTGCTTAACTCAGATATTCGCAGTTCGGTGAAGGGTCACTACAGTGCAGCACTGTCGAGCCCCCCACAGATTACTATCTTACTTTTTGTACCAAAAGGGATACAAAACTTGTTAACGATACCCAACAGTCGATTGTTGTTGTCATTGAGCCCCTTCTTGTTGCTCCTTGTACTGCTTGCCGGATCGGTCTTCACCCAAGACCCTTCCGAATTGAGCGCAAATCAGCTGACCCTTCCGGATTGAGCGCAATTTATCATTAACGTGCTTAAATGCTCAAATAACCCTACAGTACAAGCCTCACAAACGGGCTACAAAACTGATCGTAACAATCCTGACAGATATAAATGCCTGTAACAACAATATATCTATCAACAACAAACGGGGGGGTTGGATCACATCTTGTCTGGGGGGATGATTTCTACTGATTTTTTACTTTTTTACTGTTTTTGGTTTTTTCGGCTATTTTTTATGTTTTTTGTTTTTCTTGGGTACTATACTACTTTTTGTTTGGTTTTACTTATATCTTTAAGTGTTTTTGGTCACAAACCACTCAGGGGATGAGGGGTTCGCGATTCCCCCCACCCTTCCTGGTTCGTGAATTTTCGGTCTTAACTAGGTTAAAAAACTATTCACGGTAATCCGGAAGGCTTCCGCGTTCCAAACTACCCTTCCGCCCCGGCGGTTTAGGCCTATTAAGGGCGTTAATGTGAGCATCCGCTCGGCGCGGAGTGCTCGTTAACGGTTCTGCCGGTCATGATGTTAAAAAAGAATAACACCCAGGAGCGCCATAAAAACATGTATGTAATATTCGCCCGGAAGATACATATCGACGGATAACAAAACTAAGTCTTAAGACGACTGGCTAACGTCTAAACAGAACTTTGCATGCTTTTCACCGTCTCTACCAAGCCAGTTTTTTTCGGTGGTCTTTCTAACATCGGGTCGACAAAAACGTTACTGCTCTCCGGCTTCGACCAGAACGCTCAAATTAACTTAATTACATGCAACTAGTGAGCTCATGGCTGGGTCTCAGTATCCCCAGACCACGAGGTCACTCCTAAAAACAGGGTTACTACTTATTATATTACTATTGTTTTTGTTCAGTAGATAAAAATCATCATCTCCATCGAAGATGGATCAACCCTCTCCCCCCAACTCCTAGCACCTCATCCTTGTCAAAACTAATCCAAATATCAATTAAATTCAAGTCAGGACATGACAGGATGCTAAAAGTTTATGTGGCAGGATAAAAGTTTCAGTTCCTTTACCCTTCCGGATTGACGAATCCGCTGAATCAAGCTCGTTAATCTTGATTTCCTCCTATTCCGGAAGGCTGTCTCTTACCCTTCACCGTTGTTCGCAACGGCCTTGCAACTATTGTAGCAGCATAATAGTTGCAACTCGGAATGTCCTCTGCTATTCTGTAGTTCGTTGTCGTTTTTAATCTCGATTTTCGTCCTGTTCGCTATCGCAGATAAAGTTGTTCTCTTTTTTTCTCGTTTTTTTAGCCAGAATGGCCGTTTCTGACGTTTCTCAGAAATATGACGTCATAATTCGAATTTTTGAAATTTAAAAATACTAGAATATTCCAGCCCTCACCTTTTGGCCAATCGTTCCAATAACAATCTTAGTTCTTAATAACCACAAATCCGGAAGGCTTACTGCTAAAAATTCGAAGTCTGCACAAATTGCATTTTGGCCATTCTGGTCGAATGCCACATATATTCACCATAAATTTACCCTCCATGCTGCCAAATTATGGCCGATCAATTGCACTGCCATATTTGCAAAGCAACCTCCGAAAAGGAGGCATATGGTGTGTCATTTGCAAAGCATACATCCATGTCTCATGTAGCGGGCAACAGAGCAGCAAATTTTATTACGATGGGTTCTCCTGCATACAATGCAATCCCGAGAATTTTGCAAAAGGGCCTAAATCCATAAACAGACCAACAAGCACAGCCCCCATCACAACTCAAAAAGAAACATCACCGGCACACCTGAAACAAACGCACTACCCAACGCAACACAATCTTATCCATCGCTCCCAGCAATCACTACAGCCCCCTTCGACCCCTGGAAACTTATCGACCAAGAACTTGAAATTAAAATAATTGACATATACAAAAAAGTCGTTAACTGGAATCCGCGTTTCATAGTTCTAAGCAAGAAAAAGCCCGGTTTCCAATTCATAGAATTACTGAACCTGCAGCTGTTGTCATTAGTTGAAGAAACACCAAATTCTAACTTCGCAATGAAAGCAGCAATGCTTCTCCCACATCTGCTGCTCCCCAAAACTAAATCAGAAACAAACGGATCAAATTCCAGAACACTGAGCCGCCGCATAATTTTATGGAAGCAAGGCCTATAAGACGAACTTTTCACTGAAACGGAAGCTCTCCAAAATAGACATCCAAAACAGAAGAAGTCCGAAGTAAACGAGTAAGCTAAGCAATTTGAAAAACTAATGAGTACAAGCAAAACATCTGCAGCCATTGGCTGCCTTTCAGACAAGGCAACAAAAGGAGTACTTCCTCTAAACGAAGTCATTGAAGGAAAAACAGTCGTCAATATCCTGAGAGAAAAACACCCGCCAGCCAAAACAGCGAACATTAACTATATAACTGAATAAAATGAAGACTCAATGCCATACCACCCCTCTATATTCGAACAAATAAACGCCAAGACAGTTCGAAAATCAACCCTGAAAACGCATGGAAGCCACGGTCCCACAGATCTAGATGCGTGCGAATGGAGAAGGATATTAACTCACTTCAACCAAACATCCATTGAGCTTTGCAAAACAATTGCTAAACTATCCTATACAGTAGCAAGTAAAGTTGTCACCCATGAAAACTTAACAGCTTACAACTCGTGTCACCTGATACCTCTGGATAAAAATTCAGGGGTACGGCCCATTGGTATAGGCGAGATTCTGAGAAGAATAATTGGCAAAACAATCACCCAATGTATCAAATCAGACCTTAAAAATCTTGGAATAAATTTCCAACTCTGCTGAGGCCAGAAGTATGGAATTGAATATGCTATCCACAGCTTGAAGAAGGAGTTTGAGAAATCGGAAACGGAAGCCATACTACTTATTGATGCAGAAAATGCCTTCAACTCGCTCAATAGAGAACTTGCTCTAAAAAATGTAGAAATCCTTTGTCCGGCACTACATCATGCGCTGGCCAACTCATATAAACATCCCTCAAATTTATATGTCAATAACACGGTTTTGACATCTACCGAAGGCACAACGCAAGGTGATCCCCTCGCAATGGCTATGTACGGAATTGGAATAATCCCACTCATTGAGCTCCTGCAAAAACCAAATGTCACTCAAAATGGTACGCAGATGATGGAAGCGCTGCAGGAGATCTTAAGAGTCTCCGCGCAAAACTGGACAACCTAGATGTGCACGGAAAAGCTTTCGGGTACAATGTGAAGCCTTCCAAGTGTCAACTCATAGTAAAGGAAAACTGTCATGAAAGCGCCATAAAAGTATTCGAAGGCGCAACTATTACAATGGTAGACTGTTTTAGAGTCCTTGGATCAGTCATAGAAACACCATCAGCATGCGATAAGTACATCGAAAGCGAAATTGAAAAGACAGCTACCCTAACTGAAAAGCTTTCCAAAATAGCTAAAACATCACCACAAAACGCGTACTCCTGCTACACAGAGGGAGTTCCAAATGTATTAAGCTTTCTATCCAGAATAACTCCGGAAGCATTCAAGAAAATGGATGAAATTGAGAAAAACGTCAGACAGCAGCTACTTCCTAGTGTTACTGGTAAAAACCATATAAGCGATGAAGATCGCAACCTTTTTGCACTACCACTAAGAATGGGAGGATTAGATCTCTGCAGTAACACGGAGTTTTCCAAAAAATTATGAGTGATCACGAGCCATTGTGATCCGTTAGAAAACAATGATACAGAAATAGCTGAAACAGAACAAACCCTGATAAATAGAAACATCAAAACTGAGAAACATAACATCACACTCTCAAAAAAGGCTAAATTATGGAAAATTGCTCATCAGAGAAAAAAACTGACAATAAACCTAGCGTCACAGAAAGGAGCATCGATTTGGCTAAGCGTGCTCTCCCTAAGAAAATACAATTTCTCTCTCAACAAATGAGAGTCTAGCGATGGATTACATCTGAGATATGGATGGGAACCACCAAACACCCCACATATATGCCCGTGTGGACAACCGTTCACACTGACTCACTCCCAAAGGAAGATACACTCACCTAAGACATAATGAATCTCGCGATACCGTTGCGACACTCCTGGACGAAGTATGCCATGATGTTGAAATAGAGCCGAAACTTCAATCGTTGGAAGGCGAAAGCTTTCACAACAAAACAACCACTACTGAAGATGACGCTCGACTTGACATCAAGGCAAATGGACTTTGGGGAGGCCGATTCATCCGAACCTTTTCGATGTAAAAATTTTCAACCCTCATGCTAAATCCTGCCCTAAAACTGTATCTGACGCCTACAAATATCATGAGAGTGTCAAAACACTGAAAAACCAACAAAGAATTCTGGATGTGGAGCACAGCAGCTTTGTTCCACTAATTTTTGCATGTACCGGAGGAGCAGCACCGGGCTCTACAAAAACCGTCCAGAAATTAGCAGTGAAACTAAGCGAAAAACGGAACGAATCATACTCGGACACAATTAACTATATAAGAACAAAAATAAGTTTTGCACTTCTGAGGATGGTAATGCTCTGCTTTAGAGGGTGCAAAAAAACTTAAAAAAACATCAAACATAGACAAATCTATCTGTGCTGTAATCGAGGAGGGTAGATTTTAATTGAAAATTCTCTTGATGCATTAAAATAGACTTGATTTATTCAAAAAATTTTGTCGATGTTGTTATATAGCGTTGGTATGGCCCTATCCAACCTGTGCACGTACCGTCGCGTGACAAAGGGCCCATTTTAAGGACCCCCCTTTTTTTAATGAATCAATTCTGAGGCAAATTAAGGATATCAAAGATCTTGGTTGCACGAGCAGATGTTATTAAATAGTGTGTTTTATATAATGATGTCTCAAATCTTGTGTGAAAGGCCTCCAATGGGAGGATTTTAGAAACAAGATTTTATGACTGGATTCTCGAGGTTTGATATATTCAAAGAAGCACCAACAAAGTACCTATTCCTTGCGGATTCCCGAGCGAGATTCCTAGAAGCCGGAAACCTCAACATCTTGTCGCTCCCTGGGGTCAGCATCAGGCACTTATACTACTATATTCCACCCGCAGGTCGCTTTGAAATCATCATACTTTTCATTGGAGGAAACGACCTCTTTGACGGTTTTGATAGAACTTGCTGATTCTGCCTGCCAGAGAACCCGCAGCAGCGTCTTTGTCCTGTGAATTCCTGAAAGCTACAAAAATAGAGAGAGAGCGAGTGTAACGAAGGATATCGTCAAAGCAACAGCAGAAAGAAAATCTCTCAGATTCAAACAAAAAGCTGAGTGGAAATATCGAAGTGTCAGTAGTTCAGTAGTTCACGTCTGGCAGACGCTATTTCAAATTAGATAAAGTTCACCTCAACAACGACGGTCTGATTAACGTCAAATGCTAGCCAAAAAAAAAGTTTTGTATTCAAAATACAAAAAAGAAACAATTTAACGACGCAGGAAACACAAAAATTCTCAACTGTAAAACAAACATCTGCCACTGTAGCCATTTGTATCAACCACGCCAATAGAACAGTTAGTATTTTTTATTATTGATTTTCCAAAGGTACCCCTAGGCACCACAGTCATTCAAAACTAAAACAAGTCCCGAAGTTTTTACCAAAGGTACCCTCAGGTACCACCGGTGAGAGTTTGGGTCCCTGTCCTATTTCCTCCAAAGGTGCCCTTAGACACCACCGGTTGAAATAAAAAACACCTCCATAATGGCGGAAAATACATGAAAAAATTGCAATATCAAAAAAAATGCAAGAGAGCAATCTTTTGATTGCATAACATGTGGATGTAGAATGCATCTGACAGCAAAGTGCACCAAACTTAGTAACAGCGCCTTATCAGGTATAAAGGAATTGGGCATGCACATACTTTTACTGTGTAACACGTGCGTTTCAGCAAACCAGCAAGGAAAGATAAAGTCACTACTGGCAAAACCAGTAAAAGAGGAGAATTAGATGAAAGAACTTAAGGAGACAGTTTTGGAAAATAAAAACATACTATCAAAACCAGCAAAACAACCAGAAATAAAACCAAATCAAAAGGAATTAAACTTAACCACATCGGACAAAAACAATAACATTAATTCGACATTACAATTAAGGATAGGAGGAGTAGAAGAGAGCGATGACAAGGATCCTAGAAAGCACCAAGTACACGACTTTTGCGAAGTACAGAAAATCTTGACTCATATGGAGGTTGAATGTAAATTCAACGACTTGATTAGACTAGGCCAAAGAGGTAATGATCGTGCCAGAACGATACTTCCTAAACTGCCAAATGTATGGCTGAAACGGCTAATCTTATCATCAGCACGAAAACTGAAAAACTATGGAGCTGCAGTTTTCATAAGCAAGGAACTAACAAACGAAGAAGCCGCGATAGAAAACTAATCTTTAAAGTAAAAAAGAAAACTTATGGATCAGGGGCAAAATAAGAATGACTTTAGGGTAAGGGATGGCAAGCTATACAAAAGAGATGGAAACCAATGGATAGTGATATCGCTTAAATCTGAAATAACAGACAACAATTGACTAAGACAAAAAGCTAATCTACTATTCTATAATGTCAGAAGCATCTTAGAAATTTCTAGAAAAGAACTCTCTTTTCGAAGGCCATCCAATCTAAAAACATCTACGATATCAATTGTCTAACAGAGACATGGTTAACTGAAAATGTTACGACAGGAGCATTATTTCTTGACAAATTTAACGTCCATAGGAATGAAAGCAAAGCGTTAACGGCAAATCAAAACACGGAGGTGTTAAAATTGGGATAAACCACGAAATACCTCACTACTGCATACCCTCAACTTTCAATGACTGCCTAATAGTCATAACGTTGATCATAAGCCCCGTCATTATAGCTTGCATATACTGTGCCCCCAAAGGAAGCGATTAACGCTGGTCGTCAAAAACCCTATTGAATTTTCTATATTTTGTTAGGCAAAAACAAATAGAATTAAACGTAAGAAACGTGATGATTACTGGAGACATCAATTTGCTCAAACGGACTGGTCGACCCTAATCTCCTCCGATGAAGATGAACAGGCCTTTCTGGACGCTCTTGCAAAACTTAACTTCGAACAAATGATAACGGGAAAAGAAAAAAGACAACTAGACTCAATACTCTGCAACCACCCAGATTTATTAAATCTCGTTAAAAGAGACAATAAAACGGATCAACCTCCTTGCCACGCAAAACTCAACTTAATTTAAAAAAATTACATCAGAGAAAAAGAAGTAAATGACCGCAATGGCCTCCAGGTATTCATATTCTCGAAAGATAACTGGGACGAAATAAATCAATACATCAATGAAAACCCATTTAACCCATACTGCTACAACAATGTTGATCTAATGACTGAACTGTGGTACACTTGGCTACTTAACATAGTCGAAAAGCACATTGCCAGGAAAACAAAAATCGAAGTTCTCTGGCGCCTTGGGTAACATCTGAAACGTCAAATATCATCAAAATTATGGATACGATGCGCAGAAAATGTGGAAAAAACGACCGAATGTCAGTTAGACAAACTGAAGACATTTGAAAAACACCTCGAGTTAAACTTAAGCGAAGACCAAAGAGTATACGAAGAAAACTTATTTGTTGGTGGTAACTTCTCAAAATTGCGAAAATATTTCAAAAAACAGAAAAACAGATACAATCCCAGGTGTTGTCTACCTGGATGATCAAAAAGCTACATCAAATATCGATTAAGCCAATTTGTTTAATAAAAACTTTCAGTCAATTTTTAGCCACTCCCTCTATGTAGGTGAGAACAACCCTTCTCGCATGTAAAATAGCGAATTTCCATTTTACCGCAACGGAAATCGAAACAATCCTTTAAAACTTGGATATCAACAAAGCCAAAAAACCTGATAACCTACGAAACATTCTTTTGAAAAAACTAAGCTGTTCTATCTCTAAATCTCTGTATCTATTTTTTAACACAGTTGCTAATAAATTTGTTTTTTCGTCACTATAGAAAATAAGCGAAATTGTTCCTATCTTCAAAGAGGGAGACAAACAACTTGTCTCAAACTACCGACCAATAAGTCTGCTAACGGTTATCTCAAAGGTGTTAGAAAAATTAATTTTCGATAAAATGATTTCATCAGTAAATTTCAGCATCTCAAACTCACAACATGGCTTCCGACAAAAACGATTTACTGTTACAAACCTCATTGAGTATCTCCATGAGGTATATACTTACTTTGATAATATCGAAACAAATTACCTGGCTTGGCTCTACCAAGATTTCCGAAAGGCATTCGACAAAGTGAACCACGCAATGATAATTAAAAAAATTAGGAGATTTGGTTTCACAGGACAATGCTTAAAGCTACTAAAAAATTATCTAACAGATAGAAATCAAACCGTTCGCATGGGACAAGCAGTATCCGAGCCATTACCAGTACACAGTGGTGTGCCTCAGGGGTCAGTTCAGGGATCTTTGATGTTTATTCTCTAAATAAAAGACCTACCAGATTGTGCGGTGTCAGCAAGTTTACAAGGCTACGCAGACGGATACAAAACTGTTTGCAATGACCCATTAGTTTTAAATATCGATACGAAGAGAATTTGGAACTGGTGTGTAAAAAATTCCAGGCAGTATATGTGTCAAAAACCAAAAGCACAAATGAAAGATTAAGGTCTTATAATCACTAGCACATTAAGTTGGACTGAAAATGCTACAAATAGATCTGCCAAAGCTCTGAAAGCATTATGCGCTGTGAAAAAAAAACATCTCCAAAATAACAACAAAGGCCATGAAAATAAAATCATACAAATCATATGTTGCATCTATTGTAAGGCATGGCTCATCATTTGGAAACCCTCAAAAAGAGACCTCAAAATAATTGAAAGTGTACAAAAGAAAGCAACAGCATGGATATTGAGTCCAACTCAAAAAAACGAAGATCGATTGATTTTCCTACATATCCTTCCTCTGTCAATTTATCATCAACTCTAGATTCCACTGCTACTGCGCAAAATTCTAGCTGGAAAAACTGACCTAAATGGAAAAAATTCATACGTGTTTGGGAAAAAGGACAAACAAGATATCCGAGTATGAAAAAATACGAAGCAAACAGTTTCGACTGCAAAAATCAGAATCTGACTTTTTCCTGAGAGCCTGTAATATTACAAACGCTTTGAATGAACACCCCAAATTCGATGTCATGGAGCTCAAAAACATAAAAGAATTAAAAACGAATGCTTTCTGGAGATATTTAAAAGAGAAATTCAACAAAAACGATCCATGCTCGTGGAGAATTGACTGCCGATGCATGAACTGTAAAAAACATTAGAAAACTAAACTTTTAAAATTATTCTGATTACTATTATATTGGATGCACGAGAAGATCTATGGAAAATTGTAAATAAGAAAGTAGAAACGTCCAAAAATCCTCGTCTCAAATACTGGTCTCGTACAACACGATCAAATAAAAACAACCTTTTCGACATCCAACATTATCACAAATTCAAGTCAGATAACAACTTCTTTGTTCGTGCACTTAAACTATCCAACTATTTGTTATTTCTGATTGTGATAAACTTTGAAAGCCCTCTTTCCTCATTTATACATTCATTGCATTTTTTCTTTAAAACTCATTACTTTGACTTTAAAAACTCTTGCACCTTTTAAGTAACTGTAACTGTTCTATATGCCGGTCCGAAGTATCTCCTTACCTTGTAAAGTACTTTATATTTATCAATATTTTCCTGTAACATTCGCCCGGAAGTACACATTGACGGGAAAAAGCTAGGTTATAAAACGACTGGCTAGCGTCTCAACACAGCTCTACATGCTTTTCACCGACTCTGCCAAAGCTCGTTCTTTGTGTGGTCCTTTTAACATCGGGTCGACAAAAACGTTACTGTTTCCGGCTTCGGACAGCACGCTCAAGTTAACTCAATTACAAACGAAAAAAGTGAGCTCATGGCTGGTACTCAGTATCTCCAGACCAAGAGGTCACTCCTAAAAACAGGGCTACAATTTATTTATTTTATTACTATTGTTTTTGTTCAGAAAAAATCATCGTTCGCATTTGAGATGGGTCAACCCTTTCCCTCAACTCCTAGCTTCTCATATTCTGAAAATGAAATTGGTCTTAATTATATTCAATTCAAGACATTCCAGGAGGCTAAAAGTTTGGTAAAATAATGTTTAAGTTCTCTCAGAAGACCCTTCCGAATTCTTGAATCCGGACGAAGAGCTGTCTTGTCGCTTTCCGGAAGGTTGGGCACATCGTCCCAATACCCTTCCTGGTTCTCAGGAATAGCTTTGTAACGATTGTACAGGCACAATCGTTACAACTTGGAATGATCGTAAATCACTATATTTTCTCAGTTCGTCCTTGTTTTTCTTCCGACTCTTCTGCATATCAGATTATTGTTGTTCTGTCTTTTCGCAAAATTTAAAAATCAGCATGTCAGGCCAAACTAACCATTCTTGATTCGTTCAATCGTCCAATTAGCACCACTAATTCGTCAAAACCGTCAATTTCCTCAGTCAGATGATATAATAAGAATTCGAAGTCGAATTGATTTTTGATACATTCTGGTCGGATGTGACATTCATTTATTCAATTCAAGTGTTATGTTTAATGTTGTACTTCCTATTTTTATGGAATTGAGTCTTTTACTACTACTACTACTACTACTACTACTACTACTACTACTACTACTACTACTACTACTACTACTACTACTACTGCTGCTACTAGAAGGTCGAAGGTATCAGAGTTAACGAGGTTAGAGGCAAGAGTCATTTCATCACATTATCCAGTCAAAATCTTAAAGAATAATGTGGATTGAAGTTAAGGGAGTCAAATGGTTGGGAATCAAGCCAACCAGATTGAGAAAACTAACACGGGCACCGAATAAACCGGAGTTGAAAGTGACTCAAAGATTCTGACTTTATACGAGGCTAGGTTCTATCATATGGTTAGGTAAAGCTGCGCTTTTGTTCCCTTGGCTCTGCAAATAAGAATTTTCTTCGAAAAGAGTTTTATGAGTAATAGTGCCAATTACATAAGAAGCGTTCGGAACCTGTTTTGCGAGAGAGATAATCTGCTTAAGAAAACTACTTGCCTTGGGTTCCTCGGTACACGTGCACTTGTTCTTACAAAACTTAATTTAAAAAAATCTCAGTGCTAAAGCCGGTGGCAACCTGAACTTCAGAAGCCAATGAACAAAAAAAATCCATAATTAATTAAGTCTTTATTTTTGTCAGATTTTCGATCTCCAGCCTCGGCCGCATCCGTTCCAAAATAACAAACCGAGCTTGTGGCTAGGGAGTTCCATTTGGGGCTAGGGAGTCATCTACCCTTAATTTCTACAGGTGCTGCCTGCCAAAAGCTCATCGGACAAGCATCAAACCGTCTGGTCGCTTTTGATCTACCCTCTGATCTGTCGTGGCTCTAAAACAGAAAGAATGTTATTGGAGGCGAGACTTTGCGTTATAACGGTATTCAAACTTGAATGCGCAGAGAAATTCCCTGCACGTTTGAGACAAGATAATCTATGCCATCCATCTTCGGTTACATCTTTTTCGCAAACGCATTGGGCTATTGGCAAATTTTGTAAAGGTGTCCAATTGCATCTCTAAGCTACTGATTCAAAAAATTCAATTTAAGATTTATGCGTGGTTTGACATTTAAGCATTGCAAACTGAACTTATCTTGCAAGTTTTAAGCCTTTCCACATCAGTAGATTCTAAATTCAAAATCATTTGTGAAATTTCTGTATCGAAAATGGGTTCCATCCAATTTATTTGAATTCAATTTTCGTAGCTACGTTTCATTTTGCTGAATCAACCCAAAGTTCTAATTAATATGTTCCAGCCAAAATTCTCGTTTATTGGAGCTCCCGCTCTAACTGCTGAGGCTAAAAAGGCGGGTAGAGCTAGTAGGCGAGCGGAAGATACACCCAAGACATCTTTGGTTGCCCGGAGAGCAGCTTGTAAAAAATGGCTATCCTTCATTTCACATTTGTTAGGTTAAGAAAAAGTTTCTCAATGTTCAATTATGTTTTCCCAAGAAATCATTTTGCAAAAAAAAAGGACATTTACGCAAAAATTATTGCAGTTTTGGCACGTCAAAGCACATTTTTATGACGTAAAAACCATATTGTGCATCCAGCTTATCAATAACGTCCGAAATCTTTAAAAGCTTAGCTATTGCTTCTATAGCAGTTCTTTTTGACAATACTGGCTTATTGGGGAGCACAAGATTACAATCTGAACTTTAGATTTTATTTTTATTATAGCCCACATTTTTCTGTGTTTGGGCTTTAGCTACAGTCTTTTCTGATACCAGGATGACTTTAAGGTATCGAAGCAGTATCTTGTAGACGTCGGCTAGGTTTCCATCGTCGAAATACCAAACTTATATTTTGGGTTTATTCTTTTTTTACTAGGGTCTGTATTGTTTCAACAAAAAGCGGTGGAGCCTCGGGATCACCCTGCTGTGTTTCTCCTCCGACGTAAAGATGGAATTTCTGTTAAAAAGGTAACTCGTCTTAGTTTAGGTGTAGTGAGTGTTTTATACAACTCCGGGCGGTTCGAAAAACTTGATTCAGCATAATTTCTCTTTTAAGCGAAATAGTTAAAACTGAGCACTTTGGGTTGTCATCACGAGTTCTCGAACTTCTAAAGAAGCGTGCATCAGTTTCAGCTCCTCTTTTAGTACCACAACCTACTTGAAAACTCTTAAAAAAACATTGTTGCTCTGCGAAAGCCTTGCACTCTGCGCAATTAGACGAGATGCGCCTGAGCGTGTTCCCGATGGCAATCGGTCGCAAACTTCCGTCTATTTCTACAAAGGCTATAAGTTGTGCTCCAAAAAAAGGTCTCAGCTGATTGAGTACTTAACCTTCGCCTATAAAGTTTAGTAGCTTGGTGAGCGGCTTCAAGAAACTGAGCCCGGTTTCTTGAAGTCCATTATATATCCATTGACTTTATGTACTAATATAGTCTTTGAAACTTGAAAAACAATCTTTTCCGGAACAGCTCCCGAACCATTTTGAATGAACATAACTGCTTTTTACACCAAGAACTCAGTTACGAAAAACATTTTGACGTTTTTTGAGTTTGGGCTTTTAAGTCTGCACTTTATGGGTATTTAGATACCCATTTTTTAAAAGTTAGGAGCCGAAAAAAGTGCAATCAGGTCATCGGAAGTGGCCAGCCTTATTCCTGCCTTCATATTTCGCTCAACTAGATTGCTGCTGATTCGCTTTATTGTCTGCTCGAGATCTGTCTTAGGCGGATTTCCTCAAGTAAGGGCGTTGCGTAAGGTTAAAAAAAGTCGGCTGAACAAAAGGGGACTGAAGTATCCCGTAATAACAGTGTTGGAAATTTTTAGCTGAAGTAAAAAACAAGGACATATACGCAAAAATTATTGCAGTTTTGGCTTTTTAAAGCACATTTTTATGAGGCAAAAACCATATTGTGCATCCAGCTTATCAATAACGTCCAAAATTTTTAACAGCTCAGCTATTGCTTCTTTAGCAGTTCTTTTTGACAAGACTGGCCTATAGGGGAGCACAAGATTACAATTTGAACTTAAGATTTTATTTTTATTATAGCCCACATTTTTTTGTGTTTGGGCTTAAGCTACAGTCTTTTCTGATACCAGGATGATTTTAAGGTATCGAAGCAGTATCTTGTAGTCGTCGGCTAGGTTTCCATTGTCTAAATACCAAACATATATTTTGGATTCAATCTTTTTTACTAGGGTCTGTATTGTTTCAACAAAAAGCGGTGGAGCCTCGGGATCACCCTGCTGTGTTCCCTCCCCCGACGTAAAGATGGAATTTCTTTAAAAAAGGTAGATCGTCTTTGGTTTAGGCGCAATGAATTTTTTTATACAACTCCGGGCGAGTCTAAAAAACGTGATTCAGCATAATTTCTCTTTTAATCGGAATAGTTAAAACTGAGCGTTTTGGTTGTCATCACGACTTCTTGAGTTTCTAAAGAAGCGTGCATCAATTTCAGCTCCTATTTTAGTACCACAACCTATTTGAAACTCCCATAAAAAACATTGTCCCTCTGCAAAAGCCTTGCTCACTGCGGAATTAGACGAATTGCGCCTGAGCGTGTTCCCGATGGCAATTGGTCGCAAACTTCCGTCTATTTCTACAAGGGCTTAAGTTTTGCTCCGAAAAGGGTCTTAGCTGTTTGAATACTTAACCTTCACCTATAAAGTTTAGTAGCTTGGTGAGCGACTTCAAGAAACTGAGCCCGGTTTCTTGACGTCCATTATAAATCCATTGACTTTATTTATTAATAAAGACTTCGAAACTTGAAAAACAATCTTTTTTCGGGACCAGCTCCCGAACAATTTTGAAAGAAAATAACTGCTTTTTACACCAGGAACTCAGTTACGAAAAACATATTGACGTTTTTTGAGTTTGGGCATTTAAATCTGCAATTTTTGGGTGTTTAAATACCAATTTTTATTATAGCCCACATTTTTCTGTGTTTGGGCTTTAGCTACAGTCTTTTCTGATACCAGGATGATTTTAAGGTATCGAAGCAGTATCTTGTAGACGTCGGCTAGGTTTTCATCGTCTAAATACCAAACTTATATTTTGGGTTCAATCTTTTTACTAGGGTCTGTATTGTTTCAATAAAAAGCGGTGGAGCCTCGGGAACACCCCGCTGTGTTCCCTCCTCCGACGTAAAGATGGAAAAAGGTAACTCGTCTTAGCTAAGGCGTAATGAGTGTTTTATACAACTCCGGGCGGTTCGAAAAAACGTGATTCAGCATAATTTCTCTTTTAAGCGAAATAGTTAAAACTGAGCACTTTGGGTTGTCATCACGATTTCTCGAACTTCTAAAGAAGCGTGCATCAGTTTCAGCTCCTCTTTTAGTACCACAACCTACTTGAAAACTCCCAAAAAAACATTGTTGCTCTGCGAAAGCCTTGCACTCTGCGCAATTAGACGAAATGCGCCTGAGCGTGTTCCCGATGGCAATCGGTCGCAAACATCCGTCTATTTCTACAAGGGCAATAACGTGTGCTCCAAAAAAAGTTCTCAGCTGTTTGAGTACTTAACCTTCACCTATAAAGTTTAGTAGCTCGAAGAGCGACTTTAAAAAACTGAGCCCGGTTTCTTGAAGTCCATTATATATCCTTTGACTTTATATACTAATAAAGTCTTTGAAACTTGGAAAACAATCTTTTCCGGACCAGCTCCCGAACCATTTTGAAAGAAAATAACTGCTTTTTACACCAAGAACTCAGTTACGAAAAACGTATTGACGTTTTTTGAGTTTGCACTTTTTGGGTGTTTAGATACCAATTTTAGGAGCCGAAAAAAGTGCAATCAGGACATCGGAAGTGGCCAGCCTTATTCCTGCCTTCATATTTCCCTCAACTAGATTGCTGCTGATTCGCTTTATTGTCTGCTCGAGATCTGTCTTAGGCGGGTTTCCTCAAGTAAGGGCGTTGCGTAAGGGTGAAAAAAAATCGGCTGAACAAAAGGGGACTGAATTATCCCGTAATAATAGTGTTGAAAATTTTTAGCTGAAGTAAAAAAAAAAGGACATATACGCAAAAATTATTGCAGTTTTGGCATGTCAAAGCACACTTTTATGAAGTAAAAACCATATTGTGCATCCAGCTTATCAATAACGTCCAAAATCTTTAACAGCTCAGCTATTGCTTCTTTAGCAGTTCTTTTTGACAAGACTGGCCTATGGGGGACTACAAGATTACAATTTGAACTTAAGATTTTATTTTTATTATAGCCCACATTTTTTTGTGTTTGGGCTTAAGCTACAGTCTTTTCTGATACCAGGATGATTTTAAGGTATCGAAGCAGTATCTTGTAGTCGTCGGCTAGGTTTCCATCGTCTAAATACCAAACATATATTTTGGGTTTATTCTTTTTTTACTAGGGTCTGTATTGTTTCAACAAAAAGCGGTGGAGCCTCGGGATCACCCTGCTGTGTTTCTCCTCCGACGTAAAGATGGAATTTCTGTAAAAAAGGTAACTCTTCTTAGTTTAGGCGCAATAGGTGTTTTTATACAACTCCGGGCGGTTCAAAAAACGTGATTCAGCATAATTTCTCTTTTAAGCGGAATAGTTAAAACTGAGCATTTTGGGTTGTCATCACGATTTCTCGAATTTCTATAGAAGCGTGCATCAGTTTCAGCTCCTCTTTTAGTACCACAACCTATTTGAAAACTCCCAAAAAACATTGTCGCTCTGCAAAAGCCTTGCTCACTGCGCAATTAGACGAATTGCGCCTGAGCGTGTTCCCGATGGCAATTGGTCGCAAACTTCCGTCTATTTCTACAAGGGCTATAAGTTTTGCTCCGAAAAAAGGTCTCAGCTGTTTGAGTACTTAACATTCACCTATAAAGTTTAGTAGCTTGGTTAGCGACTTCAAGGAACTGAGCCCGGTTTCTTGAAGTCCATTATATATCCATTGACTTTATTTACTAATAAAGTCTTTGAAACTTGAAAAACAATCTTTTCCGGACCAGCTCCCGAACTATTCTGAAAGGACCCAACTGCTTTTTACACCAAGTTACGAAAAAATTATTGACGTTTTTTGAGTTTGGGCATTTAAATCTGCTCTTTTTGGGTGTTTAGGTACCAATTTTTTTTAGTTTTTAGTTAGGAGCCGAAAAAGGTGCAATCAGGTCATCGGAAATGGCCAGCCTTGTTCCTCTCTTTATATTTCCCTCAACTAGATTGCTGCTGATTCGCTTTATTGTCTGCTCGAGATCTGTCTTAGGCGGGTTTCCTCAAGTAAGGGCGTTGCATAAGGGTGAAAAAAAATTCGGCTGAACAAAAGGGGACTGAATTATCCCGTAATAATAGTGTTGGAAATTTTTAGCTGAAGTAAAAAAACAAGGACATATAAGCCAAAATTATTGCAGTTTTGGCATGTCAGAGCACATTTTTATGAGGTAAAAATTAAATTGTGCATCCAGTTTATCAATAACGTCCAAAATCTTTAACAGCTCAGCTATTGCTTCTTTAGCAGTTCTTTTTGACAAGACTGGCCTATAGGGGAGCACAAGATTACAATTTGAACTTAAAATTTTATTCTTTTTCATAGCCCACATATTTTTGTGTTTGGGCTTAAGCTACAGTCTTTTCTGATACCAGGTTGATTTTAAGGTATCGAAGCAGTATCTTGTAGTCGTCGGCTAGGTTTCCATCGTCTAAATACCAAACATATATTTTGGGTTCAATTTTTTTACTAGGGTCTGTATTGTTTCAAAAAAACCCGGTGGAGCTTCGGGATCACCCTGCTGTGTTCCCTCCTCCGACGTAAAGATGGAATTTCTGTAAAAAAAAGGTAACTCGTCTTAGTTTAGACGCAATGAGTGTTTTTATACAACTCCGGGCGGTTCAAAAAAACGTGATTCAGCATAATTTCTCTTTTAAGCGGAATAGTTAAAACTGAGCAATTTGGGTTGTCATCACGATTTCTCGAATTTCTATAGAAGCGTGCATCAGTTTCAGCTCCTCTTTTAGTGCCACAACCTTTTTGAAAACTCCCAAAAAAACATTGTCGCTCTGCAAACGCCTTGCTCACTGCGCAATTAGACGAATTGCGCCTGAGCGTGTTCCCGATGGCAATTGGTCCCAAACTTCCGTCTATTTCTACAAGGGCTATAAGTTTTGCTCCGAAAAAAGGTTTCAGCTGTTTGAGTACTTAACCTTCACCTATAAAGTTTAGTAGCTTGGTTAGCGACTTCAAGGAACTGAGCCCGGTTTCTTGAAGTCCATTATATATCCATTGACTTTATTTACTAATAAAGTCTTTGAAACTTGAAAAACAATCTTTTCCGGACCAGCTCCCGAACTATTCTGAAAGGACATAACTGCTTTTTACACCAAGAACTCAGTTACGAAAAAATTTTTGACGTTTTTTGAGTTTGGGCATTTAAATCTGCTCTTTTTGGGTGTTTAGATACCAATTTTTTTTAGTTAGGAGCCGAAAAAGGTGCAATCAGGTCATCGGAAATGGCCAGCCTTATTCCTCTCTTTATATTTCCCTCAACTAGATTGCTGCTGATTCGCTTTATTGTCTGCTCGAGATCTGTCTTAGGCGGGTTTCCTCAAGTAAGGGCGTTGCGTAAGGGTGAAAAAAAATTCGGCTGAACAAAAGGGGACTGAATTATCCCGTAATAATAGTGTTGGAAATTTTTAGCTGAAGTAAAAAAACAAGGACATATAAGCCAAAATTATTGCAGTTTTGGCATGTCAGAGCACATTTTTATGAGGTAAAAACTAAATTGTGCATCCAGTTTATCAATAACGTCCAAAATCTTTAACAGCTCAGCTATTGCTTCTTTAGCAGTTCTTTTTGACAAGACTGGCCTATAGGGGAGCACAAGATTACAATTTGAACTTAAAATTTTATTCTTTTTTATAGCCCACATATTTTTGTGTTTGGGCTTAAGCTACAGTCTTTTCTGATACCAGGTTGATTTTAAGGTATCGAAGCAGTATCTTGTAGTCGTCGGCTAGGTTTCCATCGTCTAAATACCAAACATATATTTTGGGTTCAATTTTTTTTACTAGGGTCTGTATTGTTTCAACAAAAAGCGGTGGAGCCTCGGGATCACCCTGCTGTGTTCCCTCCTCCGACTTAAAGATGGAATTTCTGTAAAAAAAAGGTAACTCGTCTTAGTTTAGACGCAATGAGTGTTTTTATACAACTCCGGGTGGTTCAAAAAAACGTGATTCAGCATAATTTCTCTTTTAAGCGGAATAGTTAAAACTGAGCATTTTGGGTTGTCATCACGATTTCTCGAATTTCTAAAGAAGCGTGCATCAGTTTCAGCTCCTCTTTCAGTACCACAACCTATTTGAAAACTCCCAAAAAAAAACATTATCGCTCTGCAAAAGCCTTGCTTACTGCGCAATTAGACGAGATGCGCCTCAGCGTGTTCCCGATAGCAATTGGTCGTAAGCTTCCGTCTATTTCTACAAGGGCTAAAAGTTTTGCTCCGAAAAAAGATCTTAGCTGTTTGAGTACTTAACCTTTACCTAAAACGTTTAGTAGCTTGATGAGCGACTTCAAGAAACCGAGCCCGATTTCTTGAAGTCCATTATATATCCATTGACTTTATTTACTAATATTGTCTTTGAAACTTGAAAACAACCTTTTCCGGACCAGCTCCCGAACCATTCTAAAAGGAAACAACTCCTTTGTTAACCAAGAACTCAGTTACGAAAAAATATATTGACGTTTTTGAGTTTGGGCTTTTAAATCTGTTCTTTTTGAGTGTTTAGATAACAATTTTTTTTTAGTTAGGAGCCGAAAAAGGTGCAATCAGGTCATCGGAAGCGGCCAGCTTTTTTACTCCCTTACTATTTCCCTCAACTAGACAGCTGCTAATTCGCTTTATTGTCTGCTCGAGATCTGTCTTAGGCGGGTTTGACTTTTGAGGAAGGGATTTATGCAGTGAAACAATATTGGCGCCTTTTTTGTTTATTATAAAGCTCATAACTGTCGTCTAATTATGATCACTTTTTTTGGGTTTTTACAAAAGAACAAGAAAGATGTCAGAAACAACAGCCAATAAGTTAAATTTTCTACATTTTAGAAAATATCTTTCATTTTATCCAAAAGGCTTTGTGCCAAGGCAACAAGCGAGTCCTTAGGTACTCTTTTGAGCACGCGAACTTTAGAAATGGCCGTTTTAACATAATTATCTAGCACTAAGTCATCAACAATTGAAGCATTACTGATAGTTTTCACATTAACCCATACATATAGGACATTGAAACCATTGAATCATTTTAGCGTCGCTAAGATTTATTTTTACATGATTTCAAAGAGAACAACAATCCCATCTCGTCCAATTTAAAAGTCTTGAAGGTTTTAAGCATTCTTTGCTTGTAAACTCCTTATTATTTTTCCTCAAGTAAGGGTGTTGCGTAGAGGTGAAAAAAAATTTCGCTGGAAAAAAGGAGACTGAATTAGCCCGTAATAATAGTGTTGGAAATTTGTAGCTGAAGTAAAAATTATTACAAATTTAATTATAAAAAAGTTTCAAAATCGATAAAAACTCGCTGAGAAGGAATAATCTCATGCACGCTCAGAAGGTCCTGCGGCAAACCACCAGACTACCCAGCCCAGGAAATTCTTCCCTCGGACCAGATACCTACTTGTCAGACCTATCTCGTAAATCACTCAAAGGGCATTCGACAAACAGGCACAAAAAATAAACATTTCACATCTATTTAATCATTTTATCACAACAATTAGGCTATTGACAATTAGGAAAGTAAAACAAGTTTAGACCATTTACTTAGTGCAAGAAAAAAGTAGAAGTAGGGCTTTCCCCGTCAGTTGATTGATCTATAGTGAAGTTTTGCTTCTACAGTCGTTCAGTTTGAAATCGCAAGCTATTATCAAGGCGCATTTGTTCATAGTCCTTCTCAAAAATTCTCCAAAAAAATTGCATTGTTAGCTTCGTCAGTCCGCTTGTTTCTCGCACGTCAATAGTGATTACATTTGCTAGCAGACACGTTTGGTAAAAGGTTTTGTCCGCCAAAAAACTTCGTTTTTGGCCAATGTCTCTACTAGAATAAAAACATTTTCTGCAAAAGAAAGACGGGTCCGCTTAGGCAGAGATAGCTTTCAAGTTCTCGATTAACCTGTATCGTTAGAATTAGATGGGTGGTTTTCGAGAAAAGTCAAAATTTCAAGAAACGGTACAAAAATCAATTATTAACCTTTTCGAGGGCCAAAACTTTTATATTCAAAAAGATTGCGCAAAATCAATTATTTGGGCAGCTTCCCACAACCCATTTATCTAATTGATCCCAAAATTCAAGACTTTGCTAGGTAGTTTTCGAGCAAAGACAAAAAATTTATAATAGCGCTATTTTAAGCTGACACGACCAAAGCCAAAAAGTTTAAACGAAAACAAATCATAAAAACTAAGTTCCACCGTTTTTCCTGAAACTTATCAAAGTATAAGTTTTTCGCAGAAAACGTATTCCGTCTATTTACTACCTAGATAAAATGCTTCCGCAGTTTTCTGAATCATCAGGTTCGAAGAAAAAAGTTTGTTTTAGGAAATGATCATCGATCATACCCTAGGATATTTAGCAACACTAAATTTCAAAATCAACCATTCATAAATTGGCCACTATATAAACTGCGCGCGCCATAAATACTAAGTAATCAGACAACCTTGATTAAGTTACTCAGATATTCTGTTATTTTTAATTAACTGAAGAAATTTATGGTAACCGAAAGTTTTCTTCAGTCGTTCATCATTGGGCCCAGTCAAAAACCTTTATTAACTACAGAGTTATAATTACACATCAATTTTACAATCATACTTAAATTTCTGAGGTTTTTTGAATTTTTTTGTTTTAATGAACAAGCTTTCATGGCAACCTTGACTAGTCCCCCAAACTTTCTGCCAGTCAAAAAATCTTCAATAACTGCAGAACCTGCTCGAATGAAAAACCGATTTTAATAGCTCAGAAATAAGATCATTTTCCACACCATCAGCGAAACTATTTTGTAACACTAGAAGCGCTACAACAGGAAGCTGATTTTGAAACTATAGTTTCAAAGTTGTAAAAATTTGGCTAAAAATTCTAAAAGTATATTTAAAAACTGACATGTTGACGTAACATTATAACTCTAATCAAAAACTTAAAATTAGGAAACTATCCAAAAAACCAGAGATCGAAAATCTCAGAAAATTCCAGGCAAGAACTTTTTAAAATTTATTGTGTATTAGATGTTTCGGATTAAGTTGTTCAACTTTTTCGATGGAATATAAGTGAGACATTTTGTATGAGATTTTTGATCACTCTGTAATTGTAAGTTAGATTGTTAATACTTAGATGCACTCAAAATGTGCTAAATTATTTGCCTAATTTACGCTCTTAAGGCATCGAAATATCAAGCATTAGAAAAAGTAAATTATATGAATAAACTCGTCCAATTAAAAAGTCCTAAAGGTTTTAAGCATTCTTTGCTTGTATACTCCTTATTATGTTTCCTCAAGTAGACGGCGCTGCGTAAGGGTGAAAGAAAAAAATTCGACTCGACACAAGGGGATTGAACTAGCCCATAATAAAAGGGTTGGAAATTTTCAGCTGAAGAAAAAAATATCACAAATTTAATTTAAAGAAAATTATGAACTCAATAAAACTCGCTGAAAAGGAACAATCTGATATCTCACGCACCACAAGACTACCCAGGTCAGGAAACACTTCCCTCAGACCAAATACAATCTGAAAAGCGAAATTAATCATAATAGCGCCATATTAAGCTGACACAACCAAAGCCAAAAAGTTTAATCGAAAACAAATCATAAAAACTAAAGTTAGATTTGGTAAATTGACAAACTACGGAACTTTTAATGATAGTAAAAAATTTAAAATCAAATAAATTTTCACGTTTTACAATGCAGACCGACAAAAATTAGTTCCAGAATAAAGGAATGTCATTTTTTTATAATGGAAAATGAGCCAACGTGAACTAGGCTGAAAACCACGATTCAGGAAAAAAGTTCCACCGTTTTTCAAGAAATTTATCAGAATATATATTTATTGCAGAAAACGTACTCCATCTAATTACTACCTAGATAAAACGCTTTCGCAGCTTTCTGAATCGTCAGGTTTGAAAAAAAAATTGTTTTTGTAACTGATTTGAATAAACTTCAATAAGAGTAGAGAATCAGATGATAGGGAACTGAGCCAACCAAATTGAGAATACTAACCTCTGCAGATAAGAAATGGGAGTTGAAGGAAAATAGCAAACACTGATATGTGACTACGCATTCATCAGATTTTTATATTGAGCAGCGTTTCCTTTCAAATTGACCTACAAAAAACTCCTGTGAGTTAGCTTGATCATTAATAGCGCCAAGTACGCAGGCAGTGTTCGCAACTTGTAATTTCTACCATAGTCAGTTTTGCTATCTTTCACCTCGGCCACCGCTCTTCTGGGTATACAAACCGAGCCTGCGATTTTTCTACTAGGGCCTAGGAAGTCAACTATCCAGCCCTTGGGAGAAACTTCAAAACGTCTGGTTGCTTTTGATCTGTCCGGGCACTAAAAGAGAGGGAACGTGAGTTGGGATGAAACCTTGATCGAAAAGCCATTCAAATTTGGGAGCCTAGAGAAACTCCTTGCGGTTTGTGAGATAAAAATGCCATGCCATTCATCTTCGACTACAATTTTTTGGCAAACTCCATGTTTTCACGACTCTTTTGAAACTAGGCGGTGACCAATAGCGATTCAAAGCTGATATGTCATTGGTAGTCTCGATTTTCTACGCTGAAGCACATTCAACAATTGCTGTCCGAAATTACTCTTGAAAGCTTTGTACCCGTTCATCTGTTGATTTGATTTTCATTTTTCGACGTTTTGGTTAATTTTATTCTCTGCTTGAGAACTGTCTGAGAAGAGCTTGACACTTTGGGAAGATATTTAGGCAGTAAAACAACAATGGCTCTCAATTGTTCTTATTAGAAAGCTCAGGGCTGTCGACTGTTTTTGAACCAGTCAATCAGAAAACCAATCAATTAATAAAACTTTCTTTCTCGTAGATAAGATTACTCAACTAATCCGAAAAACTTTCAAAGGTTTCCAGATTTTTTGCTGACACATTCCTTTTTCCTCATTTTTGCGCGGCGTTTTGCCTCATAATGGCCTTGTCTGAAAGTGAGAAAAGAATTTGGCTGGACACAAGACGAGTGAACTAACCCATATTAAAATGATTGGAGTTCAAAGTTGAAAAAAAAATAATTAAAAAATTATCTAAACTCTATCAAAGCCGCAGTTAGAGAACAATCTCACGCGAGCTCAGGAAGTCCAGTTGCGCACCACCAGACTACATAGTCCGTCTTGACAGACCCGTCTCTAAATTCTTCAAAAGCGCTCAACAAACACGCTCAAATATCAATCATATCACATCTATTTAGTAGGTTTATTAAAACGGTTAGGCAAAAATTTCGCTATACGGACTCTGTCGAGCTAAATGCACTGTCGGTTGGTCTAAGTTAACTTGGTTTGTTATTTTCTTTGTCATTCCTGCGTTATTCCCCTACAGCCTTAAAGTTATCGCTGAGCTGATTCCTCGTTTTGCTGGGATGAGTAAGTTCTCTTTTCTTGAGATGAGATATCGAGCAGTTTGGCAAACATAGGTTTGAAAAAAGTCACTTTCAGTATGATAGAAAATTTTTCAGCTATTTAATGTCAAAAAAAATTGGTGCTTTGATTAAACCGCGCAAATTTTTCGCAAAGACCTGACTAGCATTAACCCGACAGTACACAACAATAATGGGTGATGCGTCTGTACCATTATGACCCCCTTGATTTGGATCCTTACCTGGACTATTGTTGAACTTTGCTTTGATGATTTTATCAAGAGTCAGTGAGTCAATATTAACAGTCCATGAATCTCGATAGAGGTTATTCTCAAATTTTTTCCTCCTCAATTTCATGGCCTCATCAAGTTTATTGAAATAGCACTGCTTTTCAAGGAAATGTTCGATGGACTGTGTCCTCTTCTTTATTTTCCGATAATGATGTGAGCGCGATTTCAATTTTTAAATTTGTTCCCTGTATCAGTTGAAAACTTATGTCATCAACTGATAACGCTTTGAAGTGAGTCCACCTTAACATTTTCATCCATAAAAACTATTTTAACCTTTTCGTTAGCTTTTTCTAGAGTAAATTGGATACGATTTAATTGCAGCATGCTTCGTTGGCAATGGGTGCTTTACTGATTATCCTTTTAGCTAAAGGTTACACTTAGCAGTATTCGGTCATTTTGATAGACAAGGAAAGCAGTGTAATCAGAATTTGAATTGATCTCGTTGAGTCTGTAACTGGATAGTAAAAACTATCAAAAGTTGTTGAATGGAAAAATTGATTTGTCTGGTGCCACTTGAAACGCGAAATTAAACATGATAACAATTAAAGCAATCGACACGTTTAAGTCCCCGAGTACCTTGTAGTTATGAAACAATCTCGTAACTCTTACTCGTAACTGTTGAAAAGATTTTTCAACAAAATTTTTTAAAAAATTTCAAGAAGTGTAGAAAGAATTTTGGTCCTTATTTCAAAGTTTGTGCGAAAATAATTAAATTGACTAGTCAAATTTCTGATTAGAAAACTTTGCTAAATTGTAACGCTTAATGCCGAAAATTTTAAATAGAGGGGAACTTTTTTTTGCGTTATGTGGATGTTAGGGCGAGACGAGTGAAGAGAGATGTGGATGAGGTTTTACGCTCCGCACTTTTGTTACATTACATCCAAACCAGCAATTTACGGTTAGAAAACTACTCGATGACGGAAAAATAGTTTTTCTTGGTGTCAACGTCAATGTTCAATTACTGCAAATAGTATTCTGTAGATGGTGTCACACATTTACAGACACCGGTATTCTGTTGAAGTTTTGAAGCTGCGATCCTCAGCAATATAAACGGACCCGCAGTGACAACAATGGATAAAAACCGAATATAAACAAAACAAATACAGATTAATTTAAGTATAGAATCGATTTATCTAGAACCATTTTGCGAACGATAATCAATTTTATACAGATAGAATCTATTTGTTTCCCACCAGAAATAAATGGATTTTAGTAATCGATTTTTCTATTCTATAAAACCTGTATACAATCTGTAAATAGTCTGCATATAGTCAGTGCATAATCTCTATACATTGAAACCTGTAGATAATCTGTATATAACTTGTAGAAAATCTGTAGATGATCTGTATATAATCTGTACACAATTTGCATAAAATTGATTAAATTTCCTAAAAGCCATAAGGATCGTAACAATTTCAGTTTCGGCTATTCATGATTTATATTAATGATTTTTTCACAAACTTAACAAAAATTTGTTATCAGGAAACTTTTCCTCAGTCTTGCAGTGAGCTGAACTCACTTGAAGAAAATTGTTTACCGCAAACTTCAAGTTTTAAGAGATCCAAGAAAGATTTTGAAAGATAGGGTTCCCGCCGTAATAAAAGTAAGTTTGGGCAAAACTTACTACCACTTAAAATATTCTTCAACTACCACTTAAAATATCAACCTTTTCAGCTCAATTTTGCTAGAAAAAAAATCATAAAAAAATTAGAAACCTTTACATAGAGCAATTAAGTTTTGCAGCAACGCATTCTGAAAAAAATTATGAGTTTTTTTGAAATCAAAAATCAGAAACAAAATTTCAATAAAAAGCCTGCATTATAATTTCATTTCAATACAATTATATCATCTGATTGGCGACAGTGTTGAGAAAATCAGTATTTAATTGTATACAGTCTGAATAAAATATGTATTCAATCTGTATATAGTCTGTATATAATCTGTGTGAAATCAGTATATAATCTGTTTGATAATGTGTAGATAATCTGTAGATAATCCCTGGTTAATCTGTAGATAATCTCTAGATAATCTGTATACAATATGTATATAGTATGCAGGAAATTTGATATAGAAAAAAAACGGTTTCAGAGCGTTTTAGTACTGATTTGCATTATAATCGATTATTAAAACTACATAATCGAAGTGTTACGATACTAAATTACAACAGATCTAAAATCTGTATTGTTTTCTGTAGATAATTGATTTTTATCATTTTTGTCACTGCGGGGAGTTTTATCAATGAGATTTTCAACCGAGTTTTTTGAAGCACTTCTATGGAAATATTATCGAACCTTTAGATAGGAACAGGAAACCGTAGATAGATAACGAGTTAAACAAAATTATAGTAGACCAATTATTATTATAATAGACAAATTATAGTAGACAAATTATTATAAAATTATAGACCATATAGTTTCAAGAACATTCAGCAAATTATTTGGGGTTGAAAAATCTAGTTTGCTAGCAAAGGAAAGAATGTTCAGGCAGCAGTGTGTCGAAAAGCATATGAATCATGCTGCTGATGCAATATTCGGGAAATCAAGCAAAAGTTTTTGCATTAAAATATGTAATATAATTACTATCCATTTAGTATTTACAGTAGAAAAAACAAAGATTTTTTTGACCTCTCTCAAAAGATTTTTTTTCGAAGGACTTCATAGACAATTTGGTATACAAAATAGCCTGTGGTGGATGTAACTGCAACTACTTCAACCTAACAGTACAATTTTATGAAGTTTTGATAAGATGATGCACCAGTGGGACATTATCTGAGAATTTTTGGTATTAATGAGAGTTGTGGGGATTTGTTGTAAGAGGTATAAAACTGCCTCAACGAGGCCCCACATATCATAATAGACAGGGCTAGGGTGAATATAGTAGCCGGAGAGTAACTTCCGGAAACAAAACAATTGGCATGAACTTTTGAAAAATATCAAAAACTTAATAAATTTTTCAGAAAAGATTAATTAAGGTTTTCCGAAGTTTATGCAAAAGCTTACTGATAAAAATGAAGTACTTTGATTAATTGAATTTTTTTTTTTTTTGGATATTTCTAAGTGTTTGACACATTTTAAATTTATTGATATAGCGTATTTCGTCTTTTAATATGTTGTTCCTGACAATATTTTAATAGCGAATGAGCAAAACGTTTCATAAATTAACAGAAATTGTTTTGACTTCCAAGTTCGTAAATTATATCAAATCGGCTCCATGTTTTTGAGATACATATTCGACGGATCTAATGCCTCACAATTTAATTGATATTTGGTTTTTTTACTACCTCGATTGCCTTCTAGTGACTTCTACCAAAGTGCCATTCTTATTGTTTTCTTCAATCTTTGGGTCCAAATATCGAGCAGTTTGTCCATCATAGTTGGCACTGCAGTCAAAACCAGAAAATTATTTGACCTCATTTGACGAACACACGAAATTGCCAACTTAAGCAAACAAATGCGTTTTTCAATTTCCACCGCCATTAGAAACATGAAACAAAATTAATTTGGTAGGACACTGATAGCGGCGTTTTGATGAATAAAAGCTAATTTTCATTATCAGTTTTTCATATCAACTGATATCTCCAATGAACAAAAAACTAGATCATTACGAATCAAGTTTTCAGAAAGTCTAAATCATAAGGTAAAACAGTTACAGCGATTATCATTATTCAAGTTCATCATTCGGAAGACTTTGGTGGATGGATTTTGAAAAGATTAAATGTGATAATTTTTTACATAAGAAAAAAATTATTTCAAAGATGGGTCTCAATTTGTCAAGGGGAACTTGCAATCTAATTTGCAAACTTGATTGCCACCC
Organism: Symsagittifera roscoffensis; assembly: GCF_963678635.1. Lineage (NCBI taxonomy): Eukaryota > Metazoa > Xenacoelomorpha > Acoela > Convolutidae > Symsagittifera > Symsagittifera roscoffensis. Next base: position 29,257,102 of record NC_087071.1, on the reverse strand, counting down.
ATCTCAATTTTTTTCTGTCCCTCACGTTTTACCTTGTTGACACTTTCCTAAGCTTACAAAATTCTAAAGTTAATTGATGAAAGGCGTGTGCAGTAACTTCGATTACCGTGATTTCCGACTTTTGAATACTGACAATTTGAGCAAACAGGTAACGAGAATCAGAAAATTTTATCAGGAAAAGTTGTAATTGTCCATTATTTGTAATTGTCCAGTTGTAATTGTCCATCATTTGTAACTGTCCAAACTATCCATTATTTGAGTTTTCATTGAGTTTTTGAAACAACACGTATTTCAAAAAAGTTTATCATTTTGCGACAAGAAAAATACAAAAATTGCAACAAAAATTTCAAAAAACTGCAAAGAAAGGTTTGAATAGCTTGCTCTTTTTCCGTAAAATTTTTTTTAAATGCTCTTACTTAGCCCAAAGTGGCAATATGTTCCGCAAATTCGCCTGAAAATTGATAAACGTAAGGTCCAATTCTTTCCAGTTCTTTTAATTACTTGTTTTAATCAAAAAATTAATGAAAACCTTTCGAAACGAAACTTGCACCACCTATCTGCGCAAGCAGTACATGACAGTCTGCCTTCTTCAGTTGAATTTTAACCATTGAATAATTGCACCGGTATGAAGCCTTCATGTCTTAGCGGTTTGGTTTGAGGTAAGAGCATTAGTGCTTCACCCAGCGCGGATCGGTCTTTGACTTTCTAGCAGACCTAAAGTTGGAACAGCGCGTGCTTCGTTGTATGTCCCTTTCTTCACAGTTTTGATGGATTGGTGAAAAAATTGCCAACTTTTTGAGAGCCGATCGGTTCATTCTGACATTTTGAACAGATTGACATGTAGATGGCAACTATACATGCATTTTGCCCAATCACTAAGGTAGAAAAAAAACTTGTTACAAAACCATAATGGGCAGTCTAATATGCTTTTCTCGTTTTGTCGGGCTGCTGGGAAATCTTTACAGACTCACATTCAATTTTTCCAACTCAATCAGAGGTTTGGAATAAGTTTTCTGAATGGTTATAATGAATTTGCTTGCCCACTTTTTCCTTGTTATAAAACATTTGTTTTAGGTATTCGTTAACACATTGAACATTTGCGATTTTTGTTATTTAACACTTGTCAATTAATAATAATGAATTATTTTAGATTTTTATAGAAACTGACCTAAAAAAGTAATTTTGATCAATGCAATTACAGTTCGGGTTTGATCTGTCATAGATAGCTATCGCTGGTTCAGAGGCACTAGAGTTTTATGAAATTTTAAGCCCTGATTCAGGGCTGTTTCTTGGCTATTTTTCGTAGCAATAATCATGGATAAAATAGCCAGGTTTAAACCCTGAACCAGGGCTAAATTTTTCATAAAACAGGAGTGTCTCTGGAATTCGACGCCCTGCCAACCCGAAGGAACCCCACTTTGAACAATTTTGAGATATCCATTTTGGGCTGACGGAACCCAAAATTTTTCTAAAGGTGAGCTCCCACAAAACGCAATTTTTTGTTAAAAAATTTCCAAAAAATAGCTAACAAACGCTTTTTTGGCCTGTTTTTTTTTATAATTTTGACAAAATGTCTATCTAACCTATCACTTCCGTCTAGAGTTATTGTCATCTAACTATAAAAGAAACTTGAAACAACAAAACCAAAGATTCCCGGTGATCAATTTTCAAAAAAAGTAGATTGAATGGTGAACTATTCAAGGCGGCCCGATCGAATATTTTAATCATATCTTAGGATAGTCTCAGTCGACTCTTCGTGGTTGGAAAAAAAAGGAGAGTTTTTAGTCATATTCATGATCCTCGACCAACAACAATACTGACTAAGCGTTTTCCCATCGACATTACTTAATTGCTATAAATTGTCTAATGACATGTTTAGAAAAGATATAATACTAATTCGAATTTTAATAAAAAAAGCTTAGAAAAGATATAATAATAATGATAATCATAATAAGATTGAATTCAACCCGCAAGACGGGGATTAGTTGCTCTTAGTCATTGATAACAACGTTAATAAAATAAACTTAAAAAGCATGAATCTGGATAAATCGAGTATTTAAATGTTTGTAGTTTGTCAACCAATAACAGGCTCAAGTTCTTTCTAATGATTACAGGTTCTTGAAAAGGATCATAGCCAGGCAAATTGTTCGATCTCGCGAGGGAGTTTGACATTTCTGCGACACGGTAAAAGAAATTTTCACAAAGTTTGCTCCGTGCTATCCTTCGACAAGGGCCTGAGTCAAATCGAACGGAAAACAAGACGTTTTTGAGAAAAATCAAAAAAATTAATCGCCAACTCGTTATTATAAATCTTATTCAGCAAAATAAATTGTTTTTGAATAACGTCAGTGAAATTGGCAACAGTTTGCTTATATTCAAGTACAAAACATAATCTTCATCATTCATTTCATGTTTTTTGTAACACCATTTTAAGCATTGTCATTAAAATTTTTCTATTCGTCTACATTGGTTTTAAGTTGCAAACCAAACTGGAGATGCATAAAAAATTTTTGATACTATGCAAATTTTAAGAAATGAAAAGCGAACAGAGCTACTCAGTGAGTTTAGTGAAGGTCTTCTGATGTAATTAAATTGCATGTTTGCTTTTTTGAGCCTATCGGTGATGTGATATACCCAAGACTTTTTGAAATTGCCTCAAACACCAAGGTCTTTGACCGTGTCTTTTAAAACAATTTAATCTCCAGAGTAGATAAAAGATCGCTTAAAGGGTAACGCTTGTTTGATTTTCGAAATCTTATTTGTCCAAGTTTCTCAAAATTCAAGTCAATTCTGTTTTCTGCTGACCAGGTGATTACATTGTTTACATCCGTTTGAGTCGTAGAACGGTCAAACCATTTTCCAATAATTTTTGTATTGTCAGCATATAAAAGGTAGGGTTGTCAATAATTTCTGGCAAATCGCTTATATATAAAGAAAACAAAAACTGCAAAAATTGATCCCTGTGGACCACCACTCGTTCAATTGCAGGAATGAGACAAAGTATTACGAAGAAAAATTATTTGTTTTCTGTTTCTGAGATAGGATGCAAAAATTTGAAGAAACTCATGGTCGAAGCCTATTTTGGCAAGCTTGTATAGAATGTTGTTGTGCTTTCGCAATACCTAAAAACAGTGTGAGAGGTAATTCTCTTTGTTTTAATTTATTGTATACAATATCACGGTACAATATAAGGTTTGTCACAGTCGAATGATGTTTTCTAAAATCATGTTGGTTTAAACACAACTTTCTTTGAATGAACCTTGTTATTTTGTTATAAAAAACTTGTTCAAATTTTAAGGCGAAGGTAGGAAGTATTGAAATAGGTCTATAATTTTCACTGTTCATACGAGAAGCCTTTTTGTGCAAAGGATTAATGTGTGCTATTTTCCAGAAATGTCTTGGAATTGGATTTAGTGTGACTACTCCTACGTAATTTTTCCCATCTACGTTACCTGGAGTATTTTTTAGAGTTCTTCCTGGATTTTACCCAAATAACCCCGGCTAAGTTTTTCGAACAATGCAGAAACTTATCATACTCGAACAGTGTGGAAACTGTCAAATAAATTGTTTTGATTTTGTTCACGTTATACGACGGTTAGTTTTTTTGAAAATTCGAATCACAAACAGATCAAATCCGATGATTGAGCGCTGCCTAAAGATAGTTTTCCGACTTCTTCTTCCATTGTTTCTTGGATACATCTCACGAACAAAATCAAAATTAGTAAGAGCTTTCGTTGAAGTACAAAATGTGCTGGCAGCAAGTTTTTTGATCTTATTCAGTTTCTATACAGAACCCTCAGCTATCATCATTTCACCAAAGATAAGAAAACATTGAACCAATTAAAAGTGACAATTGTTAATGAATTGTTCTGCATTGATTTAGATAATTTCGACAATCTTCTACGAATTTCAAATGAAGAAAACGGAAACCGTATTTTTTGACCCGTTTTTCTTGTTATTCGGAAGTATCAACAACCTTGGCTCAATTATGGCTAAATATTTTCGCTTGACAGTTTGTTGCGAGTTGAGGGGGTCCGAAAACTGTCGATTGGGCTATTTTGGGATCAAATAGCGCGCAATAATCCCAGTTTTTCAGCTAGCTTGCTAGGCATGCGGAACTTTTATCCGACGACTGAAAACATTTGGATTCCAAATTTGAAGATTTCAAAACAATAGAATCAAAGCAAGCTAAATGTAAGCATCCCAGTAAGGAGTACGTAGAAACCAACTATATATTATTGTAGTTTTCAATATTGGCTGTGGAGTTTGTCGATACTTTCGAAAAAACGTTTTTATCGAAAATCAAAAATACATCAGAAACTGCAAAACAAAGTCCAAATGTTTATTTCCAGTAAGGATGTCAGCGTCTTAGTGTTTTCTTAATTTATTGTTTTCTTACAAAAACATATAAAAACTCGTTTACAAAATGTTTTAACTTAAACTGAAACACCGCCTAAAACTTTAGAATGACTTCATTTTGATTATATATTTAACAAAAGTGGATTTTTAAAATAACCCAAACGTTTTAAATTTTTTTCCACGAATTTTACAATTTCAAGGCAAAAAACGGAGAAAGTAGAAGTCTAACCGGTGCCAGATTGCGTTACGGAAGAAGATGAGTTGGTAACTCGGTTCTGTGTAGGAGAAAACTTTTCACACAAAACAAAGAGCTGTGTAAACATTATACCATTGTTCCGACCATTATAATCAGCGTTATTCATGACAATGCACTACTTGTGATTGGCATCCGTTAATAACATCAGCCGGTTTTTTGATTGCATTAGTTATAAACATGAAAAATTCCTTCTACCATGTTTTACTTTTCAACTTTCCGAAACATCATTTGGAGGCCTAAATTTTATATAAACGCCAATAACTAGTGAAGAAAGATGAGATAATTCAGATATTCTTCAAAAAGTTTTCAAATTTATCATGTTTTACGACTCTATAAGGAAATACTCGGCTTGGAGTCCCTAACTTTACAATTCGGCTTGAATCCCGTCGGCTTGATGTCCGGCACCCTACGAATATACCTAGTCCCCAGTTTTTTGTTCAGCTCCTTTAATCACACCACGCCAAAAAATGACAATAGTTTGAAAAAACTTGGTTATATTTTTTCAAGACTGTGGTCGGAACATTCTGTGCTAATTGCACAGTAACCAACTATCCTTTTTCTGATGTTTTATCTGATACGATTAGTTTCAAAGTATCAAATACCAACTTATCGTAGATTCTCCTATCGAGCTTTTACCGTCGGCGGATTTGAATTTATACAAAGAGTCATGGCTTCTATTTTTTTTATTGTACGATCTATCTACGTAGTTAGCCATATTATCATAGACAGACTTTTTTGGAACTTTCTTGGCTCAATAGCTAAATTTTTCCTCAAAAAAAACTGAATTGGTAAACTTTCCATAACTTTAACAATTTCTGACAATGACAGCTCAACCTAATTTAGTAATCACTTTTGTATGTAGTAGAATAGAGTGATTGTCTGTAACTGTCAATCACCTTTTGAACCTCCCGATTATTTTGTTCGCTTGATACGCCTTCAATTTTAACAGAAGTATTTCCCACATTTCCGTCTTCATTATTCCCAGAAGACCTAATTTTTTCATCAGAATTTTTCTTTTCGCTTTTGGAACTCGCTGCAATCGGAGGCAATGGCGCCGAGTTCTGATGTCCTTTTCTCAAATCTGATTGGTTAGAAGCTGAAATGTCTTCAAACGTGACGTTTCCTTTTCTGATTGGCCCGCTGCCGTAGAGATTGTCGACACTTGGACCTTCAGGAGGTGGGCGGGGCCTGATGAAACGACTAGTTCTGCCGTCTTTGAAGTCGATATTGTCGCCTTCTGTCAGCGATTCGATGTATGTTTCTTGACTATATGGGATATATGATTGTCTAAATACACCAAATTAATTTTGATGAGCCAAAAAATCATTGATTATTGTTCTGACCATTGAAAATGGGGAGGAGCTTTGTATTCGAGTGTGTTTTAGTTTTTTGAAAACTATTAATTGTATGCTCAAAATGTATGCTCTATTAATTAAACTCAAAATTTTTTTTAGCATTTGCTGTTTTAATAGCTTAATCAAAATATATCCTTAATTTTGAGCTGTTTCCATCTATTAATAAAAAAAACGAATCTAATTAAAAGTTCAGTGATGTAATATCAGCTTGAAAGTGATGTAATTTACGTACTTCTGTTCAGACATGGCCGAGAACTTGTTTGAATCATCTGGATTGTAAACAGTTGTTGGTTTGTAAGACTGGGCCATTGGCATGTACTTCCAACTAGAACAAGAAGGATTTTTTAAAGATCAGTGTATTCACGAGGGAACTGTTATACCCTCATCTGGTAAGTGAGGTATAATCTATATTTTTCTGAGTCTATGCTGAACGCTAAGTGAGAAATGAACGATTAAGAGAACAACTTAAATTCATCTAACAATGTTTAAGTCTGGCTGACACTGACTGGTTACTCTGTAAGGCACTTACCAATGCTTGGTGATCTGTGATTAACGTGAACCGTCTACCATAGAGGTAATACTTAAAATGTTCGATAGCCCATACTGCGGCTAAGAGCTCGAGCTCATTAACTGAATACTTTTGTTCACACGAATTCAAAAAGCGCGATGCGTACGCAATGGTTGCCCATCCATCTGGTGTTTCTTGTTCGAGTGCCGCTCCTAGTCCCTCGCGGCTGGCGTCACAAACAATCCGCATTTCTCTGTTGCTTACTAAATGTCTATTTTCCGTAATATTTTGAACTACCACTTGTATATTACGAAACGCTTTTTCATGTTCCTCTTTCCATACAAAATTAAAATTGTTGGTTGCAGACAGTAGGGGTCGTAGCGGAGTACATAATTGAGCCAGATTAGGTATAAACTTGTTCAAATGATGAACAGATCCCATAAAACTTTTGAGTTGCTTAAAATTTTTTGGGTGGTGTAAGTTTACTATAGCATCGGTTTTCTTTTGCATAGGGGTTATTCCATATTCATTAATTACGAAGCCTAACCATTCTACTTCTTTGCACCCAAATTTACATTTGTCAACGGAGATGGCCATGTTTTCGATATCTAACTTGTTAAGAACTTTCGTTAGTTTATCTATGTGTTGTTCTTTGGTACCGTGAGAAATAATCAGGATATCATCTAAAAATGCAAACGTATCTTTTTCATTATTGAGGGTCAGATCAATGGATTTCTGAAACTCCGCGGGCATATCGGTGAGTCCGTAAAAGCATGTTTGGAACTGGTAGGTTCCGGTAGCCCTGCCCCCAATAATACTGAAATTACACTGCGTTCGTGTTGTTTCATCGAGTGGCAGTTGACTATACGCATAACGTAAATCTAGTGTTTTAAAATACGTGGTCCCCGGTTTGTTTGTTTCTTCCTGAGCCGATTGTGCTATATTATCTAACAAAACCTCGATATTTGGCATTTGATATTTGTTTTTATGGATAGATTTGTTGATTTGTTTTGAACCCATTGCCAATTTTATTGATTGATCTTTCTTTACCGTTGTTACAATAGGGCTTATGAATTGATGGTCGCTGCATTTGTCCAGACGGATTATATGCCCCTGGTCAATTAGCGATCGAATTTCATTTTCTACTTTCTCTTGAATGTGGATGGGGATACGTCTCCCACGTTGTTGCAACGCCTTGAAATCTTTTAAGAAATCTGTATGAACCATGTGATTCTTGGAGCGCCCTATTCGTGTACAGAGACCAGGGTACGTGGTTTTAACCCACGCCGCTATTTGCGTGTCTGAACTGTCGATGCTGTTGACGTGAAAATTAGACTTACCAACTGGTTTTCTTTCCTGGTGCAGTTTTATTCCAATCTGGGAAAGAAGGTTGCGTCCCATGATGTTCGCTCGTCTGTCGTCCACCACTATGAATGAAGCTGTTTGGATCGTCCATCCTCCAGATTCTATAGGAGCTATCAGCCTGCCAAGTGACGGGATCTTGTAGCCTTTATAACAAACCATTCTGTTGGCCTCGTCGTCTTCCCCTAATGTCGTTTTCACCGCCGATTTGACAGTAGATGTTAGAAGGTTGGCTGTTTTTTCATTCACGAAAGATGTTGGAGAACCTATGTTTGCGATAAACACGATATTGTTTGTCTCCGAAAAGACCCGAATGAGATGACCTTGTAGATCATTATTTCTTATGACTTCTGCTCGTCGTGGTTCGAATTTTATCCAGTTGGTAGATGTATCATCTGGATGTACCAACTCCCATCCCGGGATTATATCACCAGCTTGGATATAATCGACATAGGTGGTCATATCTGTTTCCTGAATATCCTGTTGCTGAGGAATGTACTCTTGAATAACGTTTACTCCACTAGATTTGCATAGTTTGGCGAAGTGACCCCTTTTTGTACATTTATTACAAATTTTATCTCGCGCCGGACACTGTGCCAGGTTGTTAGCTGAGAAGGCGTTACCACACTTGAAACAATCTTTATTCTGTGTCGATCTGTTCGAACTGTTTCTCGTCGTTGTTCCTCCACGACTGCGTCCACCCCGGGGTTGTGATTTATAACCACCCCTCCTTTGGACGAAGTTTATTGGTTCTGATTTTATGTTTGCAAATCCGGTGTGGCTATTACACGATCCCTGCTTTCTGATGTGGACTTGATTCTCGAGGCTTTTTTCGTACTGCGTAATCCAACGCTTGGTCGGGTGTTTTCGTTTCATCTAGATGTCTTTTTGAACTTCGTCGTTTGCCATGTTTGCCGTAAACAAATCTCGAATTATTTCTGATACGAGTCCACTATCATTGCATGCGGTACATTTGAAGTTGCCTTTGACCACGAGTTCTGTGAGTCCACAGTGTAATTCTTCCAGGGTTTCTGTTTTTCCTTGTTTGCGTGTGAAAGCTTCATATCGGTCGAATGTTACATTTCGTTTCTTCACAAAGAGTCGTTTTAACCTTCCCCAGAAGTCTCTTGTTGAGATTTCTTGAATTTTGAGATTCGGGTAATATTGTGACAGTCTTCTTTGACCTTCAGTCCCCAGGCACAAAAAAATGTAGCTCCGGCATTTGATGTCCGCTTCTTCCCACGGCACTCCGTCTACTGTTGGACCAAGGTTGTCTAAATGTTGACACTGATTTTCCCGCGCTACTCGTTTTTCTTGGTTGCGTAGGTTTCGATCTCGTACTTGTTTGTCGGTTTCCCCCTCGATGGGGAGTTTATATCCTGGTTCTTGAGGTTTTCTTATAGCTGGATGGTTTTGTAATAGTTTCGATAAGTTTACACCGTCTTTTGCAATGACTCCAAGAAATAATTGCTGGTTCCATTTATCCCACTCTATCGGTGGGTCCGCTGAGGCTTTCTGCCGAAACGGTGTGATCCCCAATGGGTTCTTTGTGATTGCTGGCTGCGCCATGTTATACCCGCATCTGGTAAGTGAGGTATAATCTATGTTTGTCTGAGTCTATGCTGAACGCTAACTGAGAAATGAACGATTAAGAGAACAACTTAATTTCATCTAAGAATGTTTAAGTCTGGCTGACACTGACCTTGAATCAATTGAGAGACAGTTTTTCATAATAACTAGTACATATGTCATTACGTATAAATAGGTACTTATTTTAATCATCAGACTTCTATATGTGTTAATTAATCAGTTATGTTTATAATATGTAATCATTACCAACTGGTAGTTCTAGCATCTAAATCTAGATCATTAATAAAGGATGTTTTCTATAATATCCGTACGGATAACAGGAACAAAGGGCAAGTCGTGCGACCTGTTTTTTTTCTACTTCTCTTAACAACAATACTTTGACAACAAGTTTAAGGAAAGTCTCAGTAAAGCGGGGCGGGGGGAAGAGGGTGGTTGTAAAGGCAGATAACTCGATAGGGGTTTTTTGACTACTCTTAACAATGTTGCTCTAATATAAAGTCTAAACGCGCAGGGTGGGGGGAAGCTGGGATAGTTACCTGTACGCGTCGGCACTGGTGCTCTTCCCCTCCAAAGGGTAGTGGGGCAGTTGCCATCCACCGTCGTCATTTTTGATCGGCCTTCGTGTACAGTCGGTCCCAGAAAAGGCCTTGAAGTCATCTGAAAAGTTTTCAAAAATGTTGCAACAAATTTTCCATAAAAATTTGAATTGTTAAGTATTGGCTTTCAGAAAAAGTAGCCGTAACAATCATTGTCGATTTTTGATGAACTTTTGTGATATCTAACTTCTTTCAATTATCTTGGAGACGAAACTAATTACACAAGATAATTTAATGAACGTACGAATGCAGTGTTCAAAAAAAAGCAGAGCTCAAAGGCATAATGCACCGTAGTGGGAAACATTTTTCAGCGAAATTACCTCTGCAACTTAATATCAAGTTTTTTTGATCCTTTGATTTTCAATGGTTTCTTCGTTGATGATAGCGCCTCAATATATAATTACGTCCAAGATTTTTTTGGGTCAGAAGAAAATTTGACAAAATATCTGCTTCAGAAGGAATTATGATCACGTAACTTAATTTTCATTGACTAAGTTATTCACTGACCCAGTATCATCGGCAAATGTATCTCCAATTTTGAATAATTTCAAACTTGATTTTTTGAGTTTGAATAGCTTGCAAACTGCAAAAATAGGGCTCGAAAAAGCTCAATTAGGTCGAATCCCGTTAAAACGAAAACTCCAGAGAAGGCTGCGACTATGAAAGTTAACGTCCAAAGTTTTTGTATCAGCTTCTGAACTGTTTCCAGAAAAGTTTGTGTCCTCTTCCAAAGGTCAGAAATTGCGTTTTTGAAAACATCAAAAAAACTGTACTCGAGTGTAAATAAATTAATATGTGAATCGACATATTTCTGCGAAGTATTTTCCTTATCGTGGTTTCCACGTCAATACAGGGTACTCTTTTTTTTCAATTCAATTCTTCTGTTGGTAATTTAAACTTCAAAAAATACTGAAATTAACCAAGAAAATTCACACTAAGTTTTTGCCAGGGTTCTACATCGTATCTCAGTAGAGAGTGACAAAACTTGATCTTTTGGTCCTTATTTTAGTCCTATAAATATTTAGCCGTAAGTGCAACTGGAACTTTGAAGTAATTGTGTTCAGCTTCATCTTAGTTTGAAGGGTGGAATGATTTGAGCGCCAGATCCATTTATCGTTTCTTACAGACTCAAAAAAAGCAGCATTTTGCGTTGAGGCACTTTGAAATTTAGCAATCTGGATAGGATCAAATCAGACGAGTTTTTCTTAAAATGTGAATTTGAACGACCTTTAACAATAGCTGAGCCATAGTACTTGAAATAAGACTGCTCGTATCAGGGCAAAGCCCTGAATGTTCCGACTTTACCTTTTAAGGTCTATGGAGCAGCAATAACATAAAAAATTAATGTAATAAAATACAATGAAATTTTTTTTCTCTAAAGTTTGAGACATTTTTTTTTGTGAAAATCATCACCCCACACGCCATATTAAGTACAAAAGGATATTTTCGCTCCTTTTAACAAATCAATTGAGGCAAATAAGCTTCTTTCAACCAATTTGGAACGATATCTAAGACGGATTAAATCTCCGCTAACTCGTTGTTACCGCGAAATAGTTGCGCGTTCATTGTCCCAAGTTGAACAAAATGGCAATCTTTAACCCCCATAACTTTACGAAAAGTGATCGCAGGAAAAATATCTATTCAAATTTAAGCTCAAGACAACAATACCATTCGAACGATATAAAAAAATTCCGTCAAAAATGGCCAGTTAAAGAGTCGAAAACTGTCTGAAGAAAAAAAACCACCCGAGCTTAAATAGTCTGTTACTTTCGTTACGCAAATCGGAACAATAAACATGCAAGCGAAAAAAAGGAGTTCAATCTAAAATACAAAGTTAGAGTATCGCCTGCTGGTGGCATCTCTCATGCGTGAAGGACCGAATTAACTTTAGCTTATTTTCAGCCAATCAGAATTGGGTATTCAAAATCTCGAAGTAAAAGTAAGAAAATAAATTCAGGCCATTAGTGTTAATATTGACCGATTAGATAATAAGCAGATGAGTTTTCAAGACTTAAAATTTCTTATTATTCTGACCTCATTGATCTTGATGATTATCTGAATAGTATTGCGGTTGTAACCGCAATTTGTAATATTTTGATTATTTTCCACTGATCTAATAAATTTTCTGTTAATATTGACTTCAGTTTTGTGAGAAAGGCTTTTAGCCAATAGAAACGCTTAGCGATTTTGATTGGTTGAATTTTTTCAAGCATTCGATCCTTCAAGCATGAGAACCCTCCCCTCGCCTGCTCATAATTTATCTTTGTTGTAACCAATGAAGTCCTCAAAGAAGTAAAAAGATGGGTTTGAAAACTCCAAGGGCGGCACGCGCTTTCCTTTTCTATTAAATCTAAGTTTAATCCTTATCAAAGGAAAAATGAGAAATTTATTTTTATTTTATACTCACTGTGGAATAGAGACACCATCGGGTAAGTCTGGCTCACTGGATCTGGTTCTGGCTCCCAAGTGGTTTTATTTGGAGTAGGCTGGGATCTCTGAAGAGACGAGGGGAAGGGTGCGAACTCTTTCTTGTACATTGACGCCATCGGAGTCTAATCAGAGAGATTAATTTGAAAATGTCTACTACTTGATTCGAGTAGGTTTTGGATTTGAAACCATCTTAATATCTAAAAACAAATTGAGAATCAACCTGTCTCAAATGTCCTAATTTTTTAAAAAACTTTCCTCAATAACAAAAGTTGCCACTTTAATTATTTTAATATTTTATGGCCTCCAAAATGTGCACTTTTGAAACGATTCTTATGACTTTTAAGCTTTGTACTTTTCATCATGGTGTTCTAGTATTAACGAAAAATCGGTGAAAATAAGAAATATTAAAAAATTAGGACAAGCCGTTTGTTAAACATTTCGTTTAAAATAATTGTTTGATTAGTAAAAACACTAAGAGTTATTGGTACAGACTTTTAAGACTATTTGAACGCATTTGTCCAAGCTAACCTGTTTGCGACTGTTGTCTTTGCCGGGGGGCTCGAACTGGTTCGGAGGCCGGGGAAAATTGGGCCTATTTGATGCTATGGGCGGGTAAGTTGACCTAAAAATAGGCACAATTAGTTGCATTAAGCAAAAATTTATATAGATTTTAAACCTTTTTCAGGCCATTTAGAACCCAAAAATACCATCTTTTTATTGGGAAATGTAAAATATCATGAAAAATGACAATTTTTAAATAACTTACTTGTACAGTGAGAACTTCTCGAAAGCATCTAGACTTTTATATCCGGCCAATTCGTCCTTCTGCTTAATGGGCGGCAGTCTGTCCAGAGACATCTGGTGGAACTTGGTTTTGTATTCTGTGTCCTTGTGAAGCTTGCCAGATGTGAGTCCGGATGCGACCCATCGCAGGGGTATTTGGTCTGCACGGCGTCTGCGGGGCCTGGAAAAGAAATTTTAGTCACTCTTTTAATTCTTTAGTTCAGATCTACCCGGGTTGATCTCCATAGACCGAAAAAGCCAATCATACAACTCAAAAACAAAGTCTATGAAAACTATTAATCATACAATTTTCATACATTTTGCTAAAGTAGAGTCACCGAAATTTCGAAGAACTTTTTTTCCTTGTTAAGGCATAAAATTCGGTGTCTCGCACAAAATAAAGAAGAAAATTTTTGTAAGAACGATGCTAATCATACAATTTCAATATATGGAAATTGTATGACTAGCAGTTTTGATGGCGACAACGAAAATTTTTCCTAGCAATTGTTTTTTTTCAACCGCAAATTGAATTTTGATCCCAAACAAACATTTTTCAAAAAAAGTTTTTGCATGCAAAACTTAAATTTTTTTGTGCGCATAACGTAGTCCTAGATACTCTAATATTGGATTTATCTCCTTTTCACTTATTAAATTTTTTCAAAAACGCTAAAAACTCCAATTTCTTCTGTATGGCTTGTTTATATATGCCTTGATCAATGTCTGATAAATTAAAAATTCAAATTTCGAAAAAATCATCTTTGTAATTTTTGCCATAATTTAAAAGTTTGTAACTTCTCTTATATAATTTGTGTAGGACAGTTCTAGGATCATTCACGTCGGTTTCTATGCATTTTTTCCAGATTTTTGTGACTTCAGCTTTGAAAGATCCTAACTTTTTGTTACTTGCGCTCGGTTACGAAGACAACCCAAAAACGTTCAGAAAACGAATATAGAAAAAAAATTGTTTTTGGTTTACGGAAAAATACTTATCATACAACTTTCTTTTATGGAAAATGTTTATCATACAGATTTCATACAATTTTAAGAAAATTGTATGATAAGAAGTTTTGGTCAACCCGGGTACCTAACCAGCCCCTTCCCCTATGGTATCTACCAAAAAGAGTCAATCCCCTTAAAAACAGTCAATTAGCACTAGGGTTTTTGATTGAGGTTTCTAATGTTGCTGCATTCTGATTGATGGGAAATTCAATCAAATTAATCCACTCAACAAAGACCCCGCTGCCTAACGAACCCCCGGAGATATTTTAAGATTCCTCAGCTACTTCTAGCCTTGTTACCAACAAGATTTCTTTTATGATGGTTTAAAAAGTCTGGCGAGTAAGAAAAAAAATTAGCTCTAGAAGTACTTGAAGCTGCATTGAAAATAATATCTACAGAGTTCGAAAATCAACCCCTCCTCTGCCAACCATCCTAAGTTTTGCTGGGAGATAAAATTTATAGAAATAATTATCAAACAATATGGAAATCTTATACTCTTTTACTTTTGCAAGAGGGTGATTTGGTACTAGGTACAAACTTCACAAATTCTGAACAGCTGAATTAGTTTTAATAGGGGTGGCATTCGTTAATGGGTACCAAAAAGGGGAGATAGTTTAAGAGATCCATCAAAATTTCAAACCTGTTGTAGACGGGCGGTCTAAGAGTGGCCTTGCGCTCTATCATCGAAGTTGTAGCCATACCTTTTAAAAGTGCTGTTTTTCAGGTATTATATCAATTTAACAATAACCGTCTCTTCATTAAAAACCGCATGTGCGAAAAAAGTAAAGTAAAAAAAAACAAGCTCAATACTGAAACTCAGTGATGGTTGTTTTGATTCTGGTGGAGCAAACTAAAGTCGATAAAATTTGAAAAGAGCATTTAAAAAGTTGGTTTGATGCATTCATATAAAATACAACTGCACCATTGAATTGACTGGTTTTGATGATAAAAAAAATAATTTTTTTTTAATGAAAATAACTTTCAATGGTATTCACAATTTTTCACATTGCTCAGCATAATTTAATAGCTTTTGATGGACTGTCGTTGAGATTTAAAATGTTTTTTCTTGCTGTGCGGTAAAATAAAGAAATGAACAATGACTGTGTGTTTAGGTGGATTCCATTGATTTCATGGTCATTTGTGTTGCATTTTGACTAAGTAGGTCTGGTCGTATCAACAATACAATCTTAGGGCAGTGCGTTGTTTTTGTGGTGCAGTCTGTTTTTAAAGCAACAAAGAATGCCGATGAAAAAAATTGAAATAACAGACTTGACGGATTTTATCAGGTACAGATGTCGGTACAACCTGCCACTTACCCGGTTTGACGAAGAAATGATAAACATATATGGAGAAATGAAACTAGTTTTTTTCTGGAGAAAGGGAAAGGGCGGACTGTTTAATCATGCGGGTACAAAAAAGCGATAAAAAATTTAGGAATGCAATGTGAGAAATATTGATAAAACTCGCCTCTGGACTAAAATCGTTGGAAATGTTAATTAGTACCATAGGGCCCAAAAGGAATCGAACCCCTTGGTCGGTCAGGGATCAACGAGAAGCGGGGAAATCCAATCAATCTTTTCTTCTAACCAGACTCTCATTCATCAATTTCCATGCTTACGGAAAATGTAGAATATATTGTGCTTTTTTGTGACAACAACTTTTCATGTAAATTAAAATAAATTCAAATTGGTAACTAAATATACAGATATAGAATTTTTTTTGTTTAATAAACATTACGAAGATGTGCACTGGATAGGCGCTCAAGTTTTTTTAATGCTCCTGGATTCCAGAAGCAAGTCTTCAAACATGTTGCTTGTTGTAAATTTATTCCACTCACAAAATTTCTGTGGATTCCGCGTACAAATACCTGTAATGTGAATTTAATCGTCTTATTAGTTTTGTTGCGGATTCAGCAACGAGCGAATATAAGTAGTCGTTCCGGATTCCGCAAATGTAAGCGGTTTCCGCAAACGTATAAGGGTTGCCCAAATTTTTACAAATTCTGCTTACAATTTGCGGATTTCGCTTACAATTTGCGGGCTCTACTTATAATTCCACAACAGCCTAAATTTACTAAGCACATTGACTATTACTTGTTCATGGACTCCATAAAGTGTTTCGAATTCCACAAAACATTTTGGAGATTTCCCAAATTTTGTCAAGGATTTCGCAAATTTGCCTGTTTTTGGAGCAGTGTCTGGTCATACAATGTTTTAGTTACTTGTCCGTGGAATCCAAAACAGCAAAAAATATAAAAAAAGAATCAATGTTGCAGATTGTTCGGCAAATCTGATTTTGGCCTGTTGTGGAATCCGCTTATAATTCACAAAAAGCAAAACTGGGCATCGTATTTAAAAAAAATGGTCAAGAAAAACTCTACGGTCGAACGTTTCAAAAATTGGTTGAGAGAGTGAAAAATTATCTGAGATGGGTCACCTAATTCGAACAATTTCACCTAATTAACGACTGAAAGAAATTTAATATGATATACAAACTTCCGGAATACAAAAATGTTTGTAACAAGAATCAAATATGATTTTCTAAAAAATAATGGAATTTTTGTTTCAAGGCTCTGAACACAACGTCAAAAAAATGTGACCGAGACTTCAAAGCTATTGGAAAAAAAATGAAAACGAAAACAGGTTTTTACTCTTTTTATGAAGAAAACTTAAGAACACGAATAGATCATTCTTACGAAAACAAGGAGAACAAGAATATGATCATATAAAGCTTTATCATTGGCTGAGCTTCATCTTCAGGTTTTTATCAAGTAAGTTTGCATTTTTTCTCTACTTAACACCGATTCGCAAACCAAAGCCCCGTTTGCTATGGCACACTTTGAACTTGAACTATCATTGATACACACATTTATACCATGCGAAAAACGCAATTGAAACCTTTGAATAATAATGATATGGTAAGTATCTTTCAAATTTTGATCATCTAATTCAAGGTTATAAATCACTAAAATTAAAAATTTGATTAATCAAAAAACTCAAATTATCCGGACAAAACGATTAAAATTTAATCAAACTATTCAAAACTAAAACGCGTTTTTCTCAAATTCGGCTCCTTTTTCACAGGAAAAGTGAAGATAAAACATGCTTAGAAATTTAGCAAACATATTCTGGTGCAAATTAATATGCGAGTTTTGGGCCGACCTTTTTCAGCTGTTTTTATTTAATCAAAATTTACGCCAAAACTACTGGTTAAAACGCTGATAAAAATACTTTTAATATAGCTTCTGATAAACCCCAACAAAACTTAAAAATGTACAATTGTCTGTTTTTTAAAATTAAATTAATTTTTTGTTTAATAGCCAAATCTGTCATTTTTACTATATGAAGCACCAAATATTTATTTAAAAACTGTTTTTATACTTTTTTTTAGTAAAATTAGACCCTCGTTCCATTTTGTTGGGCTATACTAGAAGCTCTTTTAGTTATAGGTTTGCGAGCAATTCAACCAAGCATTTAGCGTTTTTTGGTGGAATAAGAAAGCCCAAAATTGGTCGTTTTTACGCCTTAAAATTTTGCTGAAATTTAAGCAAGTTTAGTTTTTTAATTTTCGACTAAAATCAACTCATTTTGAAAAAAACGTAACTTAAGTTTAAATGTGTTTTTTTTTTCATTTTAATAGTTTAAATCAAATCAGCACTGTATCACATATTCAGTGCAAAAATTAAAGTGTTTGACGGAAAAAATTTTGTAAGTTCGACTCATTTTCATATTTGAATCATTAGGGATTTTTATAGAAAATAGTGACAACTTGAATACTTCTGATAGGTTTTCGGAGAACCAGGTCAATCTTTGAAACCACTTTTGATAGTTTTTAAGAGCGTTAGTCCAATCAGTTAACCTGCGGACCGTTTTATGGGCGATGGACAGAAGTCGAAAAGGCGAAACACTATTGGGCGAAAGATTGAAAACAAAAACTTTCGATAGTCAATTATCAAAATGAATGAGTAACCGTTCAAAAAATCGAAATAAAAGAAGCAACATTTTTGTTCTGTTCTAACCAAACTTTTCGAATTGCAAAATTGTTCCCATTTCCCAGTGACAATTTCAAAGCTTTGCATGTTTCGGCCGTTTTTATTTTGTATCAATTTGAATAATAAGTCCCTGAAAATCTTTACTTTATTTAAATTAATTTCAAAAATTGTTTTTTTTTTTAAAAAGAAGGGAGAAAACAAACGATTCCAATAGATCAATAGATTTTTGCTGTTTAATTTGATTATGTTAACTTTTCCTCCAAGACAGAGAGCCAATTTTGATGAACCAGTGTCAGCCATACTCACAGAAAATCTTATTAAAAAATTGACATCACCCAAGAGTATATGATCAGCGCTACCCTTTATGAGGTATCAAAGTTGAATTGAAATTTTGATACAAGTATGATCAGATTAGGTCCCTTAAAATGAGATAGTTCCCCAAATCAAAATTGCTTTTGAAAATTGGGACCCATCATCCAAACTTAATCTTTCAAGGGCCCAACTATCAAACTTGTACCGTCAAGTTGAGTTTGCTATTTTTCCTCATTGGCAAAACTTTTTTGCTAATGTTGTGAATTATTATTTTTTTACGTTATTCATCAAAAATACATTGCTGATTTAAATTATCCGGACAAAACGATTAAAACTTGAAAAATAAAACGCACTGTTTTCAAATTGGTTTCAATTAACACAAAAAAGTTCAAGATAAAACTTGCTTAGAAATTAGCAAAAATATTATGATGCAATTTAAATTGCAAATGTTGGGCCGACCGGTTTCGGTTTTTTAAACAAACAAAAAATACGCAAAACTATCTGTTCTATTGTTGACAAAACAATTTTAAAAGGAGCTTCCTATGATGCCCAACATTTTAAAAATATATATAAACCTCTCAGTTTTGTTTAAAAATCAAATTTTACACATTTTGCGCCAATTTTTAGAGGTTATACGCTCCTAACTTTTTGTTGGGAGTCATTTCATCTTAAAACTTTGTTATCTTTAATATCATGATATTTTATTGATAATCGTAATAATCATACTAACAAGGAAAACAAATCATTTTCAGTCTTTTGAATTGTTTCCCCTGCTTTTGAAAAAAAGGGAAGATTCATTAGGGGTTGCAAAGGTTTAATTAGCATAGCTGTTGGTTTAGTTCTTTATGCGGCTAGCAAGTCGTAGTTAGGTACCACAGGAAAAATAGGTAAAAAGAGCCTAATAACAAAAATCAAAGATACGAAAAGAGAACTTCAATCCATGGACAAGAAGCTACAGAAGTCCCATTCATATTGATTCGAAAAAAAATTCTCGGACTTTTTCAGAAAGAAAATCAAAAGAGGCCAGTCAAATTGCATTTATAGAGGACTTCGATATAATTCACGTCATTGAAACCGTTGTTTTAGAAAAGTATTTTTTACAGGAAAACCCCCCAATATCTGGACTATTGATGAAATAATCTCTCATAGCATCAATTAAACCTCGTTTCGAGATTTAAACCCTATTTATTGGTTAAAAAATTAGATTCTCAAGCAAGCGCTAAATCAGCATTGTGTTAAAGAAATAACTTTTGAAAATTGGTTGTTTGTTTTGAATTGGTTTCAAACAAACTACAATTTAGCAGTTCTAATTAGCTCTACCAGCCAGCCTTTCACTTTATGAAGGTCTAGCTTGGCTTATTGACAGACCAATTTATTGACAGACCTCATATTAAAATGCTATTTAACATACCAACACTACTGTTATGCTTATCAATATTCTGTGAGTCTTAGTTTGTCGTATTTTGGATCTAGGATCTTCTCGCAGGGGCAATGGAACTTTTAAGGTCGATCAAATTGGTTTTGCGAGCTCTCCAAAAAAACCATGAAAAACCATATAGTGACAAAAGAAAAAATTGACGTGGTTTTTCAAAAAAAAGTAGGCAAACATTTAAAAACATAAATCAAAAATGCTGTATGTCGTTTTTGAGAATTTTTTGAAAAAGGTTGGACATTTTTTGAAAACAAAAATTGTCTATGGTCAATGAGCCGAAAATGGATGGCATAAAATAATACCAAAAGGGAACCTTTGCGTAGTGATGGGATCAAATCCCTGAGCAGAGGGGCGTTTGCTTCTGCTGGGGCAGGCTTTCTCCAGAGAAAAATTGGAACTTTTGAACTCCTCATATGCGCCACAGATTTTCGGCATTTTTTGTGTTTCATTCCAAGTTTCTTTAATTATGCGTTGTGATCATTTTTTCGACAAAAAATGCCAACAAACTTGGAAAAAAAAAATCATAAATGCTCAACCGATAGTTGAATCAGCCATTTGCACAGCTAGCAGAGACGGAGTTTTTTGTCGTGATTCCTTTCTTTAGTTTATTCGCTTCAAAAAAATATTTTTTCAGCTTTGCTAATTTTTGATGGCTGGACTGCCGAGGCAATTGAGTTTGTTCTACCGGACCCGATTTCCGGACTAGGATCAGCATGCTCCAACTTTAGGTAAGAAGTTTTTCAATGTAGTAGCCGTTATTTTACGGCCAGGATCAAATTTTAATCCCCCCAGTTAGACGAATTTAAGATCCTCCGCCGCAGGGCTAAAATTGAAATTTCTTAGCGCTGCACTTCAATTTTTTTTCTGATTGGCTGAAAACTTGGTCCGATGCCCATAATTGAAAGATTATGTAGCAATAAAAGTATAGGCAGGCCAGTAAATGCATTTTGACTAGCAAATTTATTAGCAGTGTTTTAACAATTTTTAGTTTTTTTAATGTTAAATGTTAAAAATAACGTCAATGCTCAAATTAAGCTCTAAAATAAATACAACGTATTTCCCAAAGATTGAATTTTTTTGCAAAAAAAAGTAACACTATGTGAATAAAAGCAAAGAATGACTCGTTAAAACATTATTTCTTTAATCTGGAACCAGATCTAAACTGAATTATATTATTGGTTATTATTATGATATTTTATCTCTATAAATTATTGAATACTAACCAATCATACTCCATCAACTAACAACCCACTTGATTGTAAGTGCTGAAACTACTTGTAGTTTCAGCACCAGAGCAATTTGAATTAAACTTAGAATATAGTTGCCTTCTCCAGAGAGACCGACTCGCATAAACCAGTATACACTAGATCTATTGAGACTAGGAGATATAAGAGTAAGATTAAGAGTGGCATTAGACTAAGAAGTTGCACGAATCTATCCGGCCGAAAATAAGATAGCGTGACGAGCAGACGATATACCTTATCTGAAATTACTCTATGAGTTTTACCAAAAGGTCTTAACTCAAATCATCAATGGCAATACAAGTTGTCGCAATCAAGGAAAGTTTATATTTTTTGCGCAGATTTTATGCTAAACGTTGTTCACCTCAATTGCAGAAACAAATCGAGATGCTTGATTAAATGTTTATCCGTTTATTCGAGCGCTGGAGTTCCAATGATAAAATCGATTGAATCTCAGTTTCATTGTCAGTGTCTGTAAATTTAAAAAACAATAGAGTACAATCAATTCTTAAAAACGGATTAGATTACCTATTTTTAACACATCGAATTTCAAGGCAAATCGAACACAATTGTTGCTTTTCACTTTTATATATATGTGGTACAGCAACTGCAACTGCAGTTGCAGTAACAGTACTATAGCCTTGGTCTCATGTTCATATTGTTATCTATAACTAAATTATTGTTATTAATTATTCCAAGGTCAATCATGTGTGACCTTTGTTCGATATAAAAAAAGACTCAGTTCTCTCTACTGTAGCAGCAGCATACAGTTAGCCACAAAAACTCGGGCTATAGAAAAAGATGGTTTCGATATTAAATTAAACTCTTTTGAAACCAATATCGTTTTCACTATCCAAACCAACAAGGTTCTATCTGGTATCACATGGCGCAGCCAGCAGGATCAAGATTTTTGTCTCAAGACAATAGGACAGACATGGGAATTCCGGTATTCTGGGTTTCGGCAAACTCGGGCCCACCATGAAATTTTGAAACCTGGTTTGATCAATTCCTATTAGCTGTTACGGTCAAGAAGAACGTGGATCCAGAAGTATTATTAGACGAACCATGAGCAGTACTGGAAGAACCTCTACCCCATCCAGAAACGCGAGGAAACAACGAGGATGCGCAGGTAGTAGCAGAGAGAGAAGCTCGTAACAGAATAGCACGAGATAGAGTCCTATTAGAGAATGAAGAACGTGTTTTACGAGAACCTAAAGTGGTACGAAACGTATTCTACCACGAAGTTGGAAAACGTTTAACATCCCGACTATTTCTAGCTTTGGGCTCAGAAGGCAAGAAAAAATTCATACAAAAGAATCCGCACTCGGAAATATCTAATCTCGGGTTTCGAGATATAGTGACACTGGCAAAAATCTGCTTCGAAAAGACGAAATGCATCACTTACGAGCGAAACAAATTGTTTATATGATCATATGAGACGAATGAAACTCTCGAATCCTTTCACGTGGCATTGACTGCACAAGCAGCAAAAGCAGAGCTGGGAGGACTAGAAGAAGAGCTAGTTAAAGATTTATTTATATCCCGGATGCGGATTGTTGTACTTCAAGACACTCTAATTTTTGAAACATTCACACCAGAAGAACTAAAGGGAGCAATAAAACTCGAACAAAGCAAGCAAACTACGCAAGCATTTCAAAGGTCCTCAACAAGTACTACCAATAAGGGACTATTCTCAAACGCGCAAACTAAAATAAATCAAGAACCAATCATGGCAATTGGAAACAAGGGATATAACTCTAGACGTCAAGGTCGAGATCAAAACAAAAGGAAAAATTACGAGAATCGAAATACTACAAGATCCAAGGGAGATCAGAAACAATGCTCGAGATGAAGAAGAATTTTTGGAGAAGGACACTTGAACAGTTGTCCGGCAATGAGTAATCGTGTAAGAATTGTAACAAACCAAATCACTTCGCGAAAATGTGCAGATCACAGCAAGTAAACGAGATTGTAAACAAAAATTCTAGTTCGGAAGAAGAGTGTAACCTAAAACAAAATTTTGATTCCTATGACAAGTTCGAAATAATGTCGGTTGAAGATGATTTAAAATCAATTGTAGCAATCGAGCAATACATCAACAACCGAGTATTAACGAAAGATCAAGCAGAAGGAAGCGGTGGTCAACAAAGCCCAAATGATAAATCAGAGAAAGTCGAAAAGATTGAGGTACGCCGAAATCCACAATCTCATAAAAAAGCATTGAAGGCCTTGGTGAAAAGTGATAATCATGTTGTGAATATGACTAAAGACACGGGTAGTCCAGTATCAATTTTGAATTGGACATCAATAAAACAAATTTTGGAAGGATCTCCGAAATCAAAATTTATTGCTGCGGAAAAACTTAACCTGTCTGCACAGTTTTTAGACTACAATAAACGTCCAATTCTGATACTAGGAGCACTAAAAGCGAACCTCCGTTCAGCCGGATAGGAAGTGCACGGAGCACCGCTGTTAATCACAGAACGACGCGATTTATTCTGGGACTGGATCGTCAGGGAAAACTGTGGATCCATACTACTCAGAAATCTGCACCATCACGAAGATCCAGGCTCAACGTGCTACCGTGCGAGCAGTCAGAAGTTTGGAAATCAAATTTTTATGATCAATTCAAAAGTCGTTTTGATCGCCAAGGGGAGTCAAAAAATCATACTGTGAGCACAAAATTTAAATATCCGTTATGCCCGACACAAGAAAAAGGTAGGCGAATACCTATACATATTCAGGTTAAAGTACAAACAGAACAAGAAAAATTGTTATCGGAAGGACATATCAGAAAATTGGATAAATGTACAAGCGACTGTTTCATTGCTCCAATTGTTATCACGGTTAAAAAAGACGATTCCATTAAATTGGCCTTGGATGCAAAACCTATCAGTAGACAATTGTACAAAAACAATCATCAGATGCCAAACGTTGATGAACTGATAGATGGTGTTAGCCAAGTAATAACTGCGAAAGCAGCAGGTACACTGTATTTCACAGTGCTGGATCTGAAGTACGCTTACAGTCAAATAAGACTAACTGCAGACACAGCCAGACAATGCAGTTTTAATATTGTTGGGGGCGAGGCAACAGGAATCTATAGGTTTCTTACAGGCTTTTACGGGTTGGCGGACATGCCCGCTGAATTCCAAAAGGCGATGGACAGAACATTGAACCATGCTAAAAACACCTTTTGCTTCTTAGATGATATCATTATTAGCTCGAGGGGTGAAGAAAAGGATCACGGAAAATTGGTTCGGAATGTTTTACAAAAATTGGATGGAGAGAATCTTGCGTTAGAGGTCAAAATCAATATATGAGTTTTTTTTGTGATCAGTAAATTGTTTAGGCCCTAAATTATCGCCAGAGGGTATTATACCCAAAATCACGAAAACACAAGCAACATAGATCTTTCGTGGGCAGTATTAATCATCTATCTAAGTTTATTCCG
Organism: Symsagittifera roscoffensis; assembly: GCF_963678635.1. Classification (NCBI taxonomy): domain Eukaryota; kingdom Metazoa; phylum Xenacoelomorpha; order Acoela; family Convolutidae; genus Symsagittifera; species Symsagittifera roscoffensis. The sequence continues at coordinate 29,232,434 of NC_087071.1, read as the reverse complement.
AACGCAGCTAGCTTAATGGATAAACTTCGACCCTTGTTAAAATATGAAAACGAAAAAAAGAAGATGAAAAACATTCGATTGCCAGTGAAAAAATTTGATTGGGATAGTCAACTTTCAGTAGCATTTGAGGATGTTAAAAAAGCGGTAGCAAACATTTGCTATGATTAATATTTATAATCCTTCAAGAGAAACTCGGGTTAAGTGTGATGAAACCCTTGTACAGCATTCAGAACAAAATGAATGGGTACCGATAGCATTTGCTTCGCGTTATTTGAACACCCAAGAAAAAAAATACTCTACTCTGCTAACGAACTCGAGCTGCTTGCAGTAGTTTGGGCGGTAGATCGGTTTAAACATTACCTATTGGGAAAAGAATTTGTTATAGCAACATATCATAAAGCTTTAACATCCGCGTTGGGGGAACATAGATCGAACAAAACTTATCAATCTCAGAGACAAATGGGGACCCATGGCCTGAATCTGAAATAGATGAAAGATTTGTGGTAACTTCAATTCAGAATTTCCATAAGGCGCTCGACTGCTTGAACAGTAGGTTGAAGGATACAGATCGGAAGATTAATGTAAGTATTGTAGAACATTCTGGAATAAGAAACAATATTAGCCACTGTAAAGACAACTCATCACACTCACGTCTTCAAAAAGATCAAAACGAGCAAAACACACTAAACAAGATTTCTCATACTAAACAGTCGGTGATAAATTCAGATATCAAAAAATGCAATAATTCAACAAGTCAGCCGGAGAAAACAGTGAAGATGGAAAAAAATCAGTTGGGGCCAGGAAAATCGAAGAAAACGGTGAAGATCACAAATAGACATAACGAAAAAAGGGAAGAACTGACAGAGCAGGTGACAGAAGCAACATTTTCAAGGACCAGAATGGTAAAGAGAGGAGCGTGCAGTAGACACGACTCGGACAGTTCGGATCCAGACATACCACAGATCGAGTGGCGAGCGGTGGATAGGTACATCAAACCTAATAGAGAGTCAGGAACATTATCTGCCAGTCCACTAGCTGCTATGACAAAGTTAATTTCAATTTGGGACCTCATGGGGGTAGAAAGAAAGGATAACCCGAGAAGTATGCTAGAGCTAGAAGCACAAACAGAAATGCAAAGCCGAGTGCAACACGACCAAGAAATTGACAGAAACTCTAAAGGATACAAATCGCCGATAGTCGAAGTGGATTTAACTGCGGAAAGCCTGTCGGACAGCCCAGAAGTTAGTGTGTGATCGGGAAGAAAAGGGCCAATCACAACTCTAGGAAGGACAAATTTCGTCAACCGGAGCTAATCAAGGAAGAAAGTCTGGATAACCTCATAAAGCTATTCGATGGAAGTCTCCTAGCGGAGTTAATCACTGAGGATCCCTGGATGGACAGGCTTCGACGAGTGATAGAAAGAAACAATCTTCATAGCTTTGAACTCATGGGGTCATATACAAATCCTCTCTGGCACCAACTGTCCGTGGTGGATGACTGCATACTAGTAGATAACAGGATGGCGGTCCCAGGGCAGTTGCGACAAGCAGTTTTGACTAGAGTTCACCGTGGTCACACAGGTCAGGAAGCGATGCTGGATGTTTTGAGATACCTGTGGTGGCCGCTCATGCACAAAGATATTGTCAATCTGGCAGAAGAATGTAGAAATTGCACTCGCTACGGTAAGAATGTTTAGTACATCATACCAAAAAATGCTAGTATACCTCTTCCGCTGCTAACGCAGCCAAGTCAAGAAGTACAACTGGACTATGCAGGCCCTCTGGAAGATCATAAAGGGAAAAATATATACTTGCTGGTAGCAATAGTTAGGTATTCGAAATTTCCTTCAGTTAAGATAACAAAATCAACGGGGGGAAAATCGTCAAAAAAAATCTTCGTTTTACATCGACACCCACGGAACACCCGAATCAATAAGAACTGACCAATTTTCTGGGTTTAAGGATAAAACAATGCGGAAATATTGTTTAGAAAACAACATAGAAGAAAAAATCTGGGGATCATCGCGGTTGCAGATTGGTTGAACGTACGATTCAAACCATCATGAGAAGATTGGGGGTTATGTTACAGAACGAAAATGTGACATCGATAAAACTTTGTCTCAGTACCATAGTTGTCAGATAACTAATAAAATAAAAAGCGATTCGAGTGATTTCAGATTAGTCAAATAGTTTCCTAACTGAAAAATTCAATATTGGATTTGCCAAAAATTTGTTCAAACCTTTGACTAGCATTTATAATTTTCTGATTATTAACTATTTTTTGCGAATTTGCAAGGAAATATATAAAGTAGGATGTAGATAAATATGAAACTAATAAGAACTATGTGTTGCAGTTTTTTTATGCAGTTCGAATCTTCAAATCATTAAACATGGCTAAAAAAATTCCAATTTGAAATAGGACGTTTTAGATGATAAAGACAGCAGACTGTGAGACCAATTTCAGATTGTAAACTGTTTTTGTTCCGATGACATTGCAAAAAGATCGCAACAAAATTTTGCATGAAGTGGCTACTTTTGGCTTGATTTTGAATACCTAGATGTATCTAAGGGCCAACTTTGAAATCATGGTAAAGCCACCTCACCTCGGTCAGGTCGCATTGAAATTGTATTTGATCGGGTTGGTTTTGACTTGCTTTTAGCCAAGAGCAATTTTTATTGAGTCTTCTTTAGCAAAACAATAATTTCAGGTCATTTTCCTCTTTACAACGATCCATATGTCAAAATTCTTACTAACTTAAAAAAACTAGAGTCTGTAACTCTTTTTTATGCTGGAGCCCAATGTTTTTTTTTGAACTTTAGTCGATTCAAAATGGCACTCAAATTGATATGCATTACATTTTCATTATTAGTTTAGTCTTCTCTCAATAAATTTTAGCTCATTTTTTTCTCATTTTGTTGACCTTAATCATTACGGCAATTGAATAAGTTTCAATTTGCTTACTTTTCGGTTTTTTCTTTTTTCTTCAATCTTTTAGCGAGCGAGGTTCATAGTTCATCTTCTGTTCATAGTTTTTGCAATCATTCTATAAAATCTCCCAAATTAAATTTTTTACACAAAGCAGCTAATTAAGACCCAGAAAATATGGTTTAACTCTTTACAGGTGCTCTTCAATTTCTTTCAGTTGTTGTTCCCGTAAATAGTTTAAATCTTTCAAAATTTATTTCAATTGTTTTCAAAACTTTTTCCGGTATATAATTAAAATGCTTTAAAATGTCTTCAAATGTTTTCAAAAGTTCCTTCGGTACGCAATTTTAATATTTTTTGTGTTTCAGTGACTATTTCTGTATGAGTCGATACTGGACGTCCGTAAAAAACGAGTCTCGTAGTCACCATTGGAATGACACTTTCCAGATTGAAATGCTTACTTTGTCAAATTACAGAAGCATTAATTGGTATTCTTTCTTCGTTTACGATATTCCAGGTTGATTTTAATATTTCCGGCCCTGAATGACTTTTTTTAGGACTGCGGTGGAGATCAAATTTCCACCAAGTAAATGATACGTGCTATGATAACACGACAGCTATTCTATTTGTTATGTGAAGACAGAGACCTGTCAATTAAGTCTAGAGAAATGGTTAACTTAATAGTGCTAAGACCAACACTCGCTCGGCAGCTAGTGAAAGTTATAGTTGATCATACGTTTTGAAATGACTCCCTTATTTATAATTTATTTACTTTCTATTATAAATCAACATTATTTTGGTCAAGTTTTAGATTAGATTGAAGGGGTAATACTTGAAATATAAAAAAGGAATCAGTTCAATATGTATGCTCAACTAAATTTTTCACTAGCCGCCGAGAGAGTGTTGGTTTTAGCACCATTAAATTAACCGTGTCTCTAGACTTAATTGACAGGTCTCTGTTTTCACATAACAAATAGAATAGCTTTCATGTTGTCATAGCACGTATCACTTACTTGGTGGACATTTGACCTCCACTGCAACGTCAAAAAATGTTAAGAACCCAAAAGTTGCGTGCCTCAGTTTGGAAGGACAGTTAACAAAAATTTACTTTGAGAGCTGACTTTAGTTGTTTCATTGTTTTTACGTTTCTTCTTTCAAACTGTTTGTTTTTGAGCCCAATGTGGATAAAATTGAACGTACGTCAACTGTGATCCAACAGATGGTAAAAGACAAAAGTGTATCGTAATTTTGCAAAGTTTGATAATACTTCAAGGGTAATACTTGTCAAGAAGCATCTCAAGGAGCTACTAATGTGTCACAAAATACACTTCAATGCTCATTCTAATTTTGATACTAAAAACTATTTTCTCTTTTTTGCTTGCATCGGAAAGAAGTTCCGATTTTCTTCGAAACTATTTTGAAGGAAGTTGACCAAGATAAAATTGTAAATGGCGTAGAAATGGGATCCCCATTGTCTAATTTTTCTTCAAACATATCCAAAATTTGAAAGTCTACCTCGAGATCTTAAAAAAGATACAATAATAATCTTCTGAATGTTGAAACAAAAATATGGGTCACAGTTGAAAGTAAATAAAATTCGAAGAGCTTGTTGATATCATATACAGATAATAATTCACAAACCGTAGAAGAAGGTGAGCTCATTGGATTGCATTTTCATGTTGTTCAAAAGAACTCTTAACATGGCAAAAACTGTAGTACAAATTTTTCAAAAAAAAAACAATTAGACATATCTTTTCAAATTTTTAAATAAGATTGTTTTGATTAAACCGACTACATTTTGATGCAATTCAAGGTAAAACCAAGCCTTAAAAATTTCCTGAATTAGGAAAATCCCCAATGTAACAGCAACCCAAACAGGGAATCCAGACCATGGCTGAGAATCCCCAATCAGTAATTCTTAACCTTACAAGTACGTGGTTTAAGATTATCTTTTCATTGTCTCGATTTCCTCATCACGGATTTCCAATTGCAAAAAAGTAACGAAGGAGTTGGATTTCGGGAAAATCCCAGAAAGAAAGAAAGAAACAATTCATTTCTCATTGTTAATGGTGAATATTCATATAACGAGAATTTAAACATGAAGCACCAGAAACATTGAGGGGACAGTTAACGAACCCAATTATGTTACAGAGCACTGCCCAACAATTTTTCAACCATCTTTTATTCCCCAATTCGCCTTTATGCTTTGGAAATTCTGTCTGTGCGAAAAAGTGTGGGTTTCACCAGTTGATTTCCTTTGGCTACTATGATTTGCTTAATCTATTCAAACCTAAAGTGTGAACTCAGCTGTGCTAAAATTATCAAGAAAATTTCTGGAAATCTATAAAGAGTGCGGACATTTGTAAACAGATTTCCAATTTTAGGTCTAGGTTGCTGCTACTACCAAATCAGAACATATTCACACTTTGGTCAAAAATTTGGAATGTCTCCTAAAAACTACATTAGAAAAATTGGAGACTTCAGAAGCAGAGGAAAAAGTCTGAGAGTAATCAAGGCAAGTTTTTTTTTCAATGACCAAAACAAAAAAAAATGCATCGACTCCTATATTATTTGAAAAAAAAAACGTTTGAGAATGAGTTCATAATCCAAAATGATCAGAGAAACCTCAATTCAAAATTAGATGACGTCAAAATTTTCTGCATTTTTTCCGCTACTTTTTTTCCACGGCTTCCACGAATAGACATTATTTAGCTTGCTATATTATAATTTACTCACCTTTGACTTGCCTTCATTAGGGTTGTTCTTAAAATGTTTTGCAGTTCTGCTTATTACATGCAGATAGGAAGATCACCTCACAAAATTGCTTCTCCAAGAATTTGGTGCTCCTTAAGAACGCGAATTCGCTAATGCAAAGTTTTAGATTAAAAGAGACAAAAAAATGTCTCAGTTTACTGGGTAATTTTGGAGCATGCTGGAATGTTTCTAAATTTTTTATACAGTTTGTTTTTCCATGGTTTTTCTTGTATTCTAAAAACTTTTCGACACTCTCTACTGCTCGTATTGAAAATTTAGGCAAAAAAACTGATTATGGCGGATATTAATTTAGATCGTGAGACGATTATGGTTGACTATAACTACACAAAGTAGGTATTCAAAGAGTAAATTATAGTTTGAAATAAAGCTTTTTTGTGCTTATAACCGCTTAAAATTAATTATAATTACGAATAGTTTTTACAAGAAACTACAATAAATCGGATATCAGTCTTTTCTTTAATTTGTCACGGTGTAAATACATCCAAATATAATTTAAAACTGATTACCTTCTTGCTGTTACAAAATCTCTAAATTTGAGATGTTTTGTCACCTTTGGGTTAATCTGAGCATTAAATTACCAGTTTTTTTTTTAAATCAGAAATAGTTAAAAGACTACCACAAAACAAAAAGATGTGCATTGTGAAAAACTGTTACCTAGAAGAACAAAAGAAAAACAATTCATTAACTACAAGCTATTTTGATTCATTGACAAAGTCAGCAAATAAAAGATATTATAATTCGTCATAGTTGATTCAAATAATATGTATGATAACAAAAAGAAGTATCAAAAACGAAACAATTGCAATTGGATCTGGAAACATTTAGAAGAGAAGTCGGATATGATTAAATGAAATGAATCTCATTTCATTAACGTTTTTATTAAAAAAGCGAGGTTATAGTAGATTTTGCTCAATTTTGGAAAAACTGGTATTGAAAATGTGTTTGAAAATGTTGAAAATTGAGTAATAACGCTTAAAAACAAGGGTATATGAAATTTTGGGTGAATGAATACTAACTTGTTTTTGTTTAGATTGAAAGCTTTCGAAAAAAAAACAAATAAGAATTAAAAAATCAAACCACGGTTCTAACTCCGGTTCAAAAGAGCGGATAAGAGGTAAAAACAAAAACTGTTACTAATTTACCGGAGTTGATAAAAATAAATGAAATTTTTAAAAATATAGATTTTAACAATATGGAAATTGTTTTCAAAGATATCCTTTAAAGCTACGTTAAACAAAAAACAGCAGCTAACATTACTGCAGAAAAATTTGAAAAAATTTCGCAACATTAGATTTGTCTTTGAAAACTAAACAACGAAAAACATGCTCTGTTTGGAATCAACAAAATTCCGTTTGTGAGCTTACTAAGATCAATAAGGTTCTCTCTAGATAAAATGAGAATACAACAGCAATTTTTTTGAAAAAAATTTTCTTTTCAGTCTGAATGAAAAAAAAAAAAAATTAAATCAATTTTTTTTCAGGAAAAGGCAACCAATGATAAAAAACTCAGAGTTTTCTCTAACTGGTTTGACTAAGTTGGATTTTCTTCTTTTGATGTTTGTCAAGTAGTTTTGCTTTATTGTTCCGATCAATTGAAAAAATGGGGAGAATTATTTTGGGTGTGTTTCATTTGTTTGTTCTGGTTTTTGATTTCAACACAAAATCAGCTACCACAAATAGTCCTCGCGGATAGCTAAAAATGTTTTGCAAAGAGTAATTTTTGCGTGAGGCAAGTGATCGCCCGAGGAAACTTTGAATCATTCCAAAAAAAAACATTCATACTTTGACTCGAATCCGTAAAACGAGATTTTTGCCAAGCAAACTACTGGCCGATGAAACCTTTGAAATTGTCAAAATTGTTTTTCATTGCTTGAATTCTTTCAGAAAAAAATTAGTTTTTTGCCATGCAACTTATTCACTGATACAAATTAAAAAAAAAATTTTCTTTCAAAAATTCAATCGCTTCGCAAAAAATACTTTTTGTGCCCAGCAAGTTGTTGGCTAATAAAATTTTTTCCTTATATTTTAATCATAGCTTTGAATATTCTGATATACTTGTAGTCTTTTCTGGGAAATGGTTTTCTAGTTTTTTAAGGTCTGCTGAATATTCAAAATTTAGCAGTGAAAGGACGCTTTGTTTTTCTAGATTTGCTCTTTTTCACTTCAGGCTCGATATGAAGTCACGTTATGTCTGAATGTAATCGTCGAAATTGGCTTCGGCACACACCGACCCGAAGTCAAAATAACAGGAGGAAAACCAGGGAAAAGTTTTGTTCTACCTGTACTTCCTATGGAAAAAAACGTGAAATTATTTGGGAAAAATAGACTGCAAAAAGAACTAAATTTTGATTGGTTCAAATTGAACGTTATCTGTCGTGAACAAAGATGGATTTGTGACAGGTATCCGGTAAACGCATCAAATCTAGTCATCTATTGATAAAATAATTGACAAAAGGTGATTAAAATTGACCATGAGCAGTTATCAAAGAAATTAGTCATTGTTACTATCAGAATTTACTTTTTGTTATACGCTAAATTTTCTCGGGCTTACATCATAACAAACTTAAATAGCAAAAAAAGAATTTCCATTCAGTTTCTATGTTTTTTAGATTTGGCTTGTTTGACGCTTCAACCTAATTTTTTTTATAAGAATTGCGAATTAGTTGATTTCACTTCTTCAAAAGTAATTTCTTGATTTTTAAAGTTACTGGGGCTTTATTTTTACGTCCGATTTTCGTCCGAGACATAACAGCACTAATCTCAACTTTTTTGAAATAGTTTCAAAAAAATTCTTGAGAAAAGTGGTTGAAACGATACTATATTACCAGAGCAGTAATTGAAAGTACCTACGAAACTGAAGTACTACGAGGACAAAACTTACTGTGTTTGTCATGATTTCTGAAAGGAGGGAGAGTTTTAGGTGAAATCCGGATACATATGGTAAACATAGTGCCTTCTAAAAAACCAAGAAGAACAAATAAGAGGAATCAACTAGCAGGTTGACGAATTGCCTCAAAATTAGGAAATTGAATTACCTGTTGTTAGATGAAACCGCAAAAAAATAAATAAATTGCGGAATCCACAATTTGAATGCGGACTCCAAAATTGCTTGCATCTTTTTACATTAACAGTTTTGCGTTCTTGGCTTTTGTTTGTGGATTCCGCAATTACTTTGATCGATCTATCGATATATTCAGGTTAATCGATTAGCTCAATTTATCTGAATGACTGCTTTACTATCTTTATCCGACAAAACAAGAAACTACAAATAAATCGGATATCAGTCTTTTCTTTAATTTGTCACGGTGTAAATACATCCAAATATAATTTAAAACTGTTTATGTTCTTGCTGTTACAAGAAACTACAAGAAACTACAATAAATCGGATATCAGTCTTTTCTTTAATTTGTCACGGTGTAAATACATCCAAATATAATTTAAAACTGATTACGTTCTTGCTGTTACAAAATCTCTAAATTTGAGATGTTTTGTCACCTTTGGGTTAATCTGAGCATTAAATTACCAGTTTTTTTTTAAATCAGAAATAGTTAAAAGACTACCACAAAACAAAAAGATGTGCATTGTGAAAAACTGTTACCTAGAAGAACAAAAGAAAAACAATTCATTAACTACAAGCTATTTTGATTCATTGACAAAGTCAGCAAATAAAAGATATTATAATTCGTCATAGTTGATTCAAATAATATGTATGATAACAAAAAGAAGTATCAAAAACGAAACAATTGCAATTGGATCTGGAAACATTTAGAAGAGAAGTCGGATATGATTAAATGAAATGAATCTCATTTCATTAACGTTTTTATTAAAAAAGCGAGGTTATAGTAGATTTTGCTCAATTTTGGAAAAACTGGTATTGAAAATGTGTTTGAAAATGTTGAAAATTGAGTAATAACGCTTAAAAACAAGGGTATATGAAATTTTGGTTGAATGAACACTAACTTGTTTTTGTTTAGATTGAAAGCTTTCGAAAAAAAAACAAATAAGAATTAAAAAATCAAACCACGGTTCTAACTCCGGTTCAAAAGAGCGGATAAGAGGTAAAAACAAAAACTGTTACTAATTTACCGGAGTTGATAAAAATAAATGAAATTTTTAAAAATATAGATTTTAACAATATGGAAATTGTTTTCAAAGATATCCTTTAAAGCTACGTTAAACAAAAAACAGCAGCTAACATTACTGCAGAAAAATTTGAAAAAATTTCGCAACATTAGATTTGTCTTTGAAAACTAAACAACGAAAAACATGCTCTGTTTGGAATCAACAAAATTCCGTTTGTGAGCTTACTAAGATCAATAAGGTTCTCTTTAGATAAAATGAGAATACAACAGCAATTTTTTTGAAAAAATTTTTCTTTTCAGTCTGAATAAAAAAAAAAAAAATTAAATCAATTTTTTTTCAGGAAAAGGCAACCAATGATAAAAAACTCAGAGTTTTCTCTAACTGGTTTGACTAAGTTGGATTTTCTTCTTTTGATGTTTGTCAAGTAGTTTTGCTTTACTGTTCCGATCAATTGAAAAAATGGGGAGAATTATTTTGGGTGTGTTTCATTTGTTTGTTCTGGTTTTTGATTTCAACACAAAATCAGCTACCACAAATAGTCCTCGCGGATAGCTAAAAATGTTTTGCAAAGAGTAATTTTTGCGTGAGGCAAGTGATCGCCCGAGGAAACTTTGAATCATTCCAAAAAAAAACATTCATACTTTGACTCGAATCCGTAAAACGAGATTTTTGCCAAGCAAACTACTGGCCGATGAAACCTTTGAAATTGTCAAAATTGTTTTTCATTGCTTGAATTCTTTCAGAAAAAATTAGTTTTTTGCCATGCAACTTATTCACTGATACAAATTAAAAAAAAAATTTTCTTTCAAAAATTCAATCGCTTCGCAAAAAATACTTTTTGTGCCCAGCAAGTTGTTGGTTAATAAAATTTTTTCCTTATATTTTAATCATAGCTTTGAATATTCTGATATACTTGTAGTCTTTTCTGGGAAATGGTTTTCTAGTTTTTTAAGGTCTGCTGAATATTCAAAATTTAGCAGTGAAAGGACGCTTTGTTTTTCTAGATTTGCTCTTTTTCACTTCAGGCTCGATATGAAGTCACGTTATGTCTGAATGTAATCGTCGAAATTGGCTTTGGCACACACCGACCCGAAGTCAAAATAACAGGAGGAAAACCAGGGAAAAGTTTTGTTCTACCTGTACTTCCTATGGAAAAAAACGTGAAAATATTTGGGAAAAATAGACTGCAAAAAGAACTAAATTTTGATTGGTTCAAATTGAACGTTATCTGTCGTGAACAAAGATGGATTTGTGACAGGTATCCGGTAAACGCATCAAATCTAGTCATCTATTGATAAATTAATTGACAAAAGGTGATTAAAATTGACCATGAGCAGTTATCAAAGAAATTAGTCATTGTTACTATCAGAATTTACTTTTTGTTATACGCTAAATTTTCTCGGGTTTACATCATAACAAACTTAAATAGCAAAAAAAGAATTTCCATTCAGTTTCTATGTTTTTAGATTTGGCTTGTTTGACGCTTCAACCTAATTTTTTTTATAAGAATTGCGAAATAGTTGATTTCACTTCTTCAAAAGTAATTTCTTGATTTTTAAAGTTACTGGGGCTTTATTTTTACGTCCGATTTTCGTCCGAGACATAACAGCACTAATCTCAACTTTTTTGAAATAGTTTCAAAAAAGTTCTTGAGAAAAGTGGTTGAAACTATACTATATTACCAGAGCAGTAATTGAAAGTACCTACGAAACTGAAGTACTACGAGGACAAAACTTACTGTGTTTGTCATGATTTCTGAAAGGAGGGAGAGTTTTAGGTGAAATCCGGATACATATGGTAAACATAGTGCCTTCTAAAAAACCAAGAAGAACAAATAAGAGGAATCAACTAGCAGGTTGACGAATTGCCTCAAAATTAGGAACGTGAATTACCTGTTGTTAGATGAAACCGCAAAAAAATAAATAAATTGCGGAATCCACAATTTGAATGCGGACTCCAAAATTGCTTGCATCTTTTTACATTAACAGTTTTGCGTTCTTGGCTTTTGTTTGTGGATTACGCAATTACTTTGATCGATCTATCGATATATTCAGGTTAATCGATTAGCTTAATTTATCTGAATCACTGCTTTACTATCTTTATCCGACAAAACAATATGCTAATGTCAATTACTTGAAGAGCATTTTATCCAAACACTGAAACCACGCCTTTTTCCGAAAAACTGAAATGATTAATTGAATTGGCTTTTTGTTTTTGGGTAGAAAAACTATTGAAAAGATTTCAATTCCCTATCTTTATTTGGCAGCAAAACAATGTTTGAATCAAGATAGGAAACAGAGAGCAATAAATCCGTACTAAAAATCTTACAGATAAATGATTATTCAAACTCATATCGTGGTTTGATCTCGTGATACGACACTATGTGATTTTGCGCGATATCCAACGAGCCAAAAAACTGAAAAAACATCTTTAAAAAATTCATTGCTCTGAAAATCAAAACTTTTACTTTCGATTCATGCGTTTGACCTATAGTATTCTGGATACTCACTTTAACAAATTGCCAAATTATATGCGTTGAGAGCAAGTTCAGATCTTATTACCAGCTATAAAACCCTGACTAGTTTTCTGGCTCTGCTTTCAAGTTTTCTATTATCCAAGTATAGCTGAACCTAACTCATTGTCCTATAGTTACATTTTCTTGTAAAGTGTTTGGTAAAAATCATAAAAATTTTATAAACATTTTCTACCCAGGTCCAGTCATTTTGAAAATCTTGCCAAGATCTTGAAGAATCTTGAAGATTTATCAAAGATAGCAAAGAAAATTTAAAATAATTATGGCTTTTTCCAATGTACCTAAGTGTCCAAACTACATGAATACGACCTCAGAAACATGTATGGACTTGGATAGTTAATCACTATGCCTGGTATAACTTAATTTTAACTCCAAGATAAATGACAACTTGACGTGATTTGCATTCATTTTAATTAGTAACTAAGTTTTTATAAGCAAACCGAGTTGGTTATAAAAACTTGGTTGAAAAATCAGCAAACACGAGCTTCAGCAACCATCCATCAGACTATCAGCAACTATGAGACTCAAACAAAAACATGTGGGAAAATTTGTTCAACAAAATAAAATTCACACGAAAATCTGCTTTAATCACAATCTAACTGATATTGAAAAACATAATTTCAACAAAATGCGAGCTAATAAAAGAAACCAACCCAAAAAGCGCGATATAAAAATTCCTGGACAAACCGTCTCGGTCGTCATTTGTTTTTTTTTTCTGTCATCTTCTTTAAGCACGTTTTTCGTCTTTCTGCAGCCTAGTTGTTTCAGGACATATCTATAGCGTGTCCCACAGACAAACCAAACGATAATACATTTTCAATAGTTTTTATTGCTTGAAGTAAATCAACCTCCAACCGAAACTGCTTCCAAGAACAAAACCTGAACATTAGCAAGGTCAGAAATTGAAGGGCTGTCAAAATCTTAAAACCGCTAATACTTCTCAGATTACAATGAAGGAAAATGATGCTGATGTGTCTCGAAGAACTGAAGAGAGCACCGAGCTTGTCAACATTCAATTTTTTAAATCCAAATTTTGAAGTAACTTGATTAAAAAAAGAGTGCTCTTAGCAGGGCAAAACTCTGAATATTCCGTCTGCCCATCAACTGGTCTCGAAAAGTTTTTTTTTAATGATAACTTGGTTCCGTGTGTGAAATTAATAAGGCCGACTAGCTTGCCTCAATTCAATTTGAAGCAATTTTGTGGGCTGAATAATTCGTCAAGCGTAAATAAAGCACGTTGCCTTTTCACCTTCAAAGTAGAAAACGATCATTTTAGTCAGAATCAATTCACAGCCACCGTTTCGAAAGTCTAGTAAAATGTTTTATCCTCCGAGAGAAAATTTTTTGTGAAAATTGATCTGAATAAAAAGAACCACCCCGAGTATACATATTTGTAATTTTTTTCCAAAAACCAAAAATCTACTGCAGGAAGACATAAAAATTTTAATACGCTTTAAAAAAGAAAAAAGAGCTTTAAAATATACGCTGTACTTCGAATAGAGTATTTTTTCGAATAACCAAGAATTGTAGTAATGAAAAGCATTTAAAGACAACAAAAATTTTTTGAAGCTGAAACTGCATGGATGATGGATAATCATGGAATTTGTTCGATTTTAATTCTCTGTCACTTTAAAATTCGAAACAACTGTTTATAATTACTGAAAAAAAAAGATTTCAAAGTTAAAAATTTTTGGGGCTTGGGTGGCTGTGTGGTTGATGGTAGTTGGATTAGGTGGATAAATTTTGAAAAAGAATTGATGATACAGCCCCTTAAATCGTTAAAGTCTTAAAATTCGTTAGCTTGTCTAAGTTTGCCTCGTCTATACAGAAAAAAATGATTGAAAACTGAATATGATTGAGTTTTTATCTGAAAAATATTTGCTGGAGAAATTTTATGTATACATAGCGGATCAAAAAAACGAGAACCGAGAAACACATCTATTTTATTAAGACAAAAAAACATAATATCAAAAAAGTCATGAGCAATTGCCCAAAAGACTTTACTGATTACCTATAGAACAGCTTCAAAAATTTTGCACAGAAAGCCCGAAAGTTTTGTGAATCAGAGAGTTTGTAAACTGACTCAGATAAGTTTGTCATGTTTTTTACACCGTTTGTCAACTACATTGATTGACCCAAGATTAATAAAACATTTCATGGAGATTTTTTACTCCACCCTTATTCAACCTTGAAGAGTTTTAGTTACTAATCTTGACTCCAACTTACAATATTTTGTCCCTTAGCAATTATATCCAAAATTAAACTTGGTTGGCTTCAAACTATTGCCAATAACATATCTAAATTTTAGACCAGAATCCTTTTTTACAGATAAAGCAAAAAGCTAAGATAGACTATTCATATGAAGAGTTTTATTCAATTTAGAAGCTTCCGTTGGATATGGCAGTAGTATTGTATCGTGTCCCGGATCCTAAGGGGGGTCCTTCCTAAGGGGGGGGGGGTCCTCACGTAAAGCAAAATCCTAGGTTTTCACACCCCTAAAGTAAAAGACCCCCTCCTTAGGATCTTGTTAAGCTGAGCTCAACAACCGGGACGCGATACAAAAATTCCTTCTAATTCCTTTTAAAGCGGTCCCTTTTCCCGCGATAATTAAAATTATTCGTCCTAATTCCTGGACTTTTCTTTTTCGTCCTAGTTTCATGTGGATATCTTTTCCTGGCTTTCTTTCTTTTCGTCAATGATTTGTCATGCTATTAAAGTTTGTTATTGAAAACGAGCCTACGGATTTCACACGTTTGTTTGAATTAATACTTGGTTTGCGTCAACTAGTTTATTTGCCTGAAGCTATTTATGTTAAAACGGTGATTGAGCTCAATACGAGTATTTTATTAGTTGTAAATTGGTAAAAACCAAAACATATACATGTCGAAGTATAAAAAAGACGAACAGTAAAAATCATTTAAAAAATATGTTCCAGACTTTAATGTTTATTGTTTTGGTTTTCATTGCGCTGTTTTTTAGGTGCTCGTTCTTCTGAAGCTTCAGATAAAATAAATGGGTTATTTATAGGGGGACGTTCACGGACTCGGCTACTAGAAGCTTCTTCTTCTTGTAGCTCTGTTTCTGAGTAGGGCCGCTGTAAAACTCCCCAATCTGGAAGTTGAAAATCGGGAGAACTGTTATCAGTTTCATTGTATGAGTTGGCCCACTCGGTGTCCATGTAAATGTCTTCTAGAAAAGCTTTTTCATCAGCGGCTTTATGGCCAAAGGGCACTGTCGATATTCCGTCGAAAAGTAGAAAACGTTTTGAGTCGAATGGTGGTAATGTAGGTTTGTTTTGTTTCACTGTCATATTGGTGTGACCTTTCGAAACTATATTATAGTTGTACACTCTCATTGTTTTTCAGTGGATAAGGTGTCCCTGAAGGTTTGGTGGACCAGTTCTCTCTGTGCACTCCGTTTAATTCCTTTGGCACTCAAATTTTGAGTGCCTTCTAAACAGAAGCAAAAATTTTTTTCTTTTCAACAACGCAGGGGATATTTTCATTTCACTTCAGCTACTCAATTTATACGGAACAAAAATTCATTCATTTTACCAAAAAAGAGCAGAATACTCTAAATTATAATTTGACAAGAGGAAAAGAGAGGGAATATGTTGTCAGATAACTCAACGTTTAGGCGACATTGTATAATGTTGCCTAAATCAGCTAAATGCCCATAGTTTAATGCAAAAAATTAAGGGGGGTAGGCGGGTTGGTGAGGGTAATTTTGATCTGTAAAAGGTAGGAATGGGGGTGGAAGGGTGGCTTAAATTTTATTTACCATTAAGGACGACCGATTATAGTTTCGGTTTTAGGGCGATGAATTCTCTTATCGGCTTCCCACCAGTCTCGTCTTTGAACTTCAGCACAACTTTCTTGTTGGTATCCTCGACCAAGAAATGGTCCTCATCGTAATTTGAAAAGTCGAAATCAGCTTTTACTTTCTCCAAGTCTCGGTAAACGTCATCAATTTTTATGGCATAATTAAAACTATCCGTGTCGGAGTAAAGGAGTTCCAAGTTTAGATTTGGTTTCAGTTTTTGATAATGAAACTGAAACATGAAACGCTTGGCGAGGTCTAGGATGGTTGCACCAACTATCATAGGTTTGCCCCACAATAATTTTGTTACTGAAAAGCTGATTGTGGCTAATTGATTGTCAATGACTTGAAAGCTTTTCATTGTGCTCAGAGCTGTTTTTTGTAAAAGTTCTCTCTCATTCCTTATAATCTCCAGCTCCTTTTTTCCTAACTTAGACTCCATTGTCTCACCGAAAGCTGAATTAACAATTAGCTTGTAGAATTTCTCCTGGAATTTGTTTACCGCGGCTTTTCGTAGGCGGGTGTTGAGTTCGACAAAGGGTGCCATCCAGTGACTTTGACGGAACTGAAGAACTTTTCCTTAGGTGAGTTATTTTCATTCCCAGCTCATAGTACAATTTTAGGGTAAGGTAGTGCAAAACATAACCTTATTTAGGATGCAAGGTCTGTAGAAGCTTTGGAACTTTTGGCAGTGTGGTGATTCCCAATTTTCCAAACATGTCGACTTGCTCGTTGCTCATTGCACCGATGTCCACTACTTCACGAGAGGGGGCAAGGGGGTAACCAGCAAAGAAGTCGTGAAGCTCTTCGGGTATGGTTAAATTGACTTCAACTATATAACCCCACTCTGAGGTTTCGCTGGTGAGCAGTATGTCTGCCAGACTTTTTTCAACTATTGAAAAATCGTTTAAGGGCAAAGGGCAGTGTTTCATTATCCACCCGTACAAATTGTTTGCATCAATGTGAGGATATAGCTTGATGGTTCTGAGGGCAAAAAATCGTCGAGGTATTTATTGTTTGCTTTGTAAAATCGGCGCGCGTAAACCGACGACATGCCTCCTGATATCATTCGCTGCACAAGGTCCAGATGTTCACGGTCCGTTAAGAGTTTCAGTTCGGGCTTACAAACTTTTAGAAAGGCGTCCCCGGAAAGGTTATTGCCGTGAAGTAACAGGCGCAATCCAGCCCGTATGTTTGATAGCAAACTTCACGAAAAGCTTCGAAAACGGAAGCAATAGCACATCTGAAGTCAAGTACAAGTCGTGGTAATCACCAAGTGAGCCACACTTCAGTTCGGTGAAAACTTTAAGGGCATGATTGTACTCGCTTCTTGAAAAACTCACATTCCCTCCTGTTAGACTTTTTTTTCCACATTGCTCGTGGGGGAAGGCGAGTTTCTCGGAAATTTTCGAATGAGTTGAAGTATGAGTAGGGGTAATGCCCTTTCTGTTTCAACATACTGACTTTTTCAGGTGAGTGGCCGAGTTTTTCAAAATAGTTCTCCAGCAGAAAAAACTTTTCGTTGGGCAAATAATTGACAAGTTTTGCCAACGATGCTAGCATGAACCTATACGAATCGATGAATCTCAGATTTTTGTAGAGTTTTTTGATTTTTCCGTTTTTGTTCGTGTACGTTTTTATATATACTGAGATTGTCAAGGATATATATTTTTCTTCAGATGCGGTTATTACGGAAAAAGTGCTTTCCGAATCGATTTTTGCCAGCGCTTTGATTATAAAGTGTAAATCATAATTTGACAAATTATGAGCTACCACTGGAATGTTATTTGTTGTTTTTCTATTAACGTTACACTCATTGTGTGCCCAACCCAGGAACTTGTTGGTGTAATGGCAATGATCAAGTACCACTTGATCATTGTCGGAAAAATCATTCTCGCATATCCAACAAATTGTAGCATCTTCCCGTTCCTGGTCTGTTACACCAGTGAAAGTGTAATATTTCCTTTTTTTCAACGTAAATTTGTCTCGCTAACGATTCAAGGGAGCTAATTAGCTCTTCCATCACATTCGGTCCTCTTTTAAGCTCAAACTTTAACAGGTCTTTTTTCCCAAATTCGATTACTGCTAACGCGTAGCCGCGCGGTTGATGGATTTCAATTGTTTGCGTGCTAGATTTTCGCGGATCAGGTTGCGGTCCGTATACTGGTAAGAGCAGTGACTCCAAATCAAAGTAGATTACGCTGGGTACGTACCAACGAGCTGTTAAGTTTTTGAACTTGTGGTCATCTTTTCCCGGCTTGGGCATTGTTATGACGACATCCTCGTCTTGGTAGCACAGTTCTTGATGTCTTCTCAGAGTTTCGAATGAAGCGCATGTGTGGAAACATTTGCGGCAAATCTCAGATTGAAATCGGTGCACTTTGTGCCGCACAAACTCGAATAGTTTCTGGAGATCACTTATCAACACATAGTGATGTTTTGATCCACCTGTCAGCAGCAACAAGTCCACAATCAGGCCAGTAGTGAATCTGCTCGATACTCTTATGGGCAACAACTCGCCATCATTTTACCTGAACCTAGGTTTATAAAGAAATAAAAATGGTGTTTGAGTAGGTGAAGAACATTAATGAAGGAATTTTGAGATTTTTAGAAGGCAATTAGAATTTGCTTACCGGAAGACGTTGATTTGACAATTTTTCAATTTTTCAAATCCGTCCATATTCATCAAACCCATTGGCATTTCGTATTCCCCATTGATTTTCACAATTCCTTCTTTGTTGAGATCGTAGGTTGAGACTTTGTTTTTCTCCAGCCACTGTCTAGATGTGGGGTAGAGGGCCGGCTCATTCACATTGTGATATGCGGCAACAAAGCAGTAGAGAAAGCAACGGTCATCATCTTTAGTGTTGATATTTGTGAGCAGAGTAGATGCTGCGCTGAGTGCATCAGGTAGCCCGAGGTAGGATCCTGCTCTTATTGGTGAGAAAGCCGCGACACTGATTTGCAATTTTTCAATTCTGTCAATAATCCATCCGCTATTATGAGAAGAGAACGAATTGACTTGGTAGACCATATGTTCAATCAGTTCCAAGAATTGATCCCCAGCTACTCCCTCGAAGTACACTGTCAATGTCTTAGTGTTCAGAAACAGCATGGTCCTTTCGAAGTTTCCACTGTCCCTGTCTTGCACAGTGGGAATTTTGATCATTCTCACTTCCAAGTGGAATTGCTCCTTGTTCGGACCCTCTTTGACCCTTTCCAGTATGAGAGTATCTATTTCCTCCTTGTTTTGCATCATGACTTGAAGCAAATCCATTTCTTTTTCACCAACTTTGAGATCGTATGGACGCAATTTGCCTCTGAACGCGCTTTCCGTTTGGGCAGCGGAAGACGTCGTCTCAATGCCCTCCCAAACTGGCACTGCGTGCTTCTTCAGCAAGTGTTGTCCATTGCTTTCCGCGGTGAGAATTATTGTATGGCAATAGATACAATGACTATTGGAAGTCATGTCATGTGCCAGCTCGACGTGCTCTCGGGCTTCCGACAAACTCTCGAATGATTCGAGACACTCATCGCAAACAGTTTGAGGAGGAGGGGGAGGATGGATCTTGTGAACTTTTTGCTCATGTCTTCTCAAGTTTCTTTTAGAGCTCAGTATTTTGCCGCACTGCTGGCAAGGAACAGGTGTCGCGATAGAAGTAGAATTCGGCACTATTTGTTGAAGTTACTGAAGTATGAAAAAGCAAAAGCGAGAAGTAACTAGTACTAAAACCTTTGCTGATAAGGGCAAGTAGAAGTCATTAACGAGAGTTATACTTCGCCGTTTCGACAATAAGTACTTTCCTTTCCAAAAACAGGGTTTATTACAGCTTTAAGCTCTCTATGTCTTATCACTCTGTTCAAGTGCAAGGGTTTTGTATACTAAAAACTGATTCATTTACAGCCTCAAACTTTAGCTGTTAATTTTAAGGGTTAGCGATAAATTTTTTTTAAATTTGGCATTTTTTAGGGGACTGGTTTAGAATTTCAATTAAAATTTTAGCACTTAAGTACAGAAATTAAAGCCTAGAATGATTCAGAAAGAGCCTAAAACTTTTTCTGACTAATTTTAACTGTGAAACAGTAAATTCCTAATGATTTCAAGCCCACTTCTTGGTTTGCGTAAATAGGTATAATAAAAAGTAGAAACGTGAGATAAAAGTATTCAGAAAGTAAAGCCCACAAATACCTAATTAAGTTGAAATAAAATAGTAAACTTAAAAACTGAAAATTTTGCAAATTTGATACCTTGATAGTCACCGATGCATGATAAGCATAGATTGTCATTTGAATGTGTAAAAGATATCGGAATCAAAATTTCCTTCATGTCATTCAGTGTCCCGTGAAACATTTCATATCATGTCCTTCGAAATAATAAGGCATGGTTGTTTGGTTTAAGGGGCAATAGCTAACCCGGCGTTGCTCGTCGCTACGCTCCTCGGGAACGCCTCCCGTTCTGTAATTTTAAGTGAAAAATTTTTTTTTTCAAAATAAAGGAAAACCTCAAACTATTTTTGTTGTGAAAAAAGGAAAAGTAAAATTTAAAAAAGTGTCTTTTAAATCTCTCAACAAAAAAACCAGACCAGTAAGTTTTATGGGATCTCGAGCACAGTTCTACTGGTGGTGTTCAAAACCTTGAAAAAATAATTTTTTTAACTTTTTTTCCTTCATTTTTAGCTTGAATTATTCGTTCTGATATTAAATTCATGTGAATGTGGTTTTGAAATTTTTAGGAGCTATCTGATACGTAATTAGTACAAGCGTAGAAATTAAAAAACAATTATAGCCCAATCAATGAGAGTAGACGCTTAAAAAGTTTGTGAAAATATTAAAAAAGATTTTTGATGAAAATATTAAGATTTTTGTGAAAATATTTTAAAAAAGGGTAAAAAATTTTTTTCTCTCCAAATCCATTGAAACTACCCTCAATCATTTTGCCATGAATTTCTGCGCACTTTTAAGGGTCATGTTAATTTTTCGAAAAATTTTTTTTTTTCATTTTTACACATTTTTACCAAAAAATTGTCACTTATACACCCAAAACATGTATATAAATGTAATATAATGCAGATTTAGGGCTTAAAGCACTCTCTGTTACTTTGCGTAAGACCTGGCTAACCCCACCGGGCACAAAATATGATGAGAGAGAGAGAACAGAGAGTGTTTGATAAAAAAGCCAAATAAATATTGTTGGACTACCAACAAGAAAATGTTGGACCCTTCCATATTTATCTTTCTTTTGAAAAGAAAACAATATCCCGAAAAGGATATTCCAAATGGGTTTCACTAGTGAGCAAGCGTATTTATCTCTCTCCCTCTCTCATTTTTTCTCAAACAACAATTTTAGCGAAAAATTATTCTCGATTTGTGATTTTTTCTAGTTTTTCAAGTTTTTCTCTAACATTTTGCTGAAAACTTTACGGGGCAAATTTTAATTAATCTATTCAGCAAAATAAAAACTGAGACAGAAAATATACACACAGTAATGTTAAAACGGATTGAAACTCAAATCAAACAAAATTGAAAATATAAAACCTTGGAATAATATTTGAAACAAAGTTAAGTTTTTTGTTTTAGTTATTAGAACTCTCTAAACTGTAGTTTTCTCTTTTTTGGCGCATAGCAAGCTGCATTTGGAGGGGTTCCTTGAGTGAGATCTGGGGTCATTAGATCAATTATCTCCGCACTCAATGAAACCCGAGCATCCGAATAGGAAGTTGATTGTTCTGGAGTTGAAACTGCTCCCCTAACAAACGACTCGGGAGACAATGCTGTCGGAATATCCCAGTACGCTTCGCGCTCTGCATAATAATGATTACATCCCTCCTGATTTTCATACAACGGCATTGACTCGCAGTCATACGCGAAGAGAATTTTTCTTGGAGACTGCTCGAGCGAGGTTGTGTCGTTTATCTCCGTCTTTTCTAATGCCGGATAGCTCTCGTGAATAGTGCAACTCTCGTACATTCGTCTTCAATTCTGTCGAAGAAGATCGATGTGATCAAGGAGGTAGTTCGGTAGCATGATATGACTTTTTGTAGTCCATTCCTCATTTTGATTTTCGTCGTTTTTTTCGGGGAGCCAAGTCATTGAACGGACTTGCTGTAGACGGAGAGACTCAGTTGATGGATGACTGCAATCGACTCTCTCGTGTGTGTTTGGTAGATAGTTGTTCTTTCTCGATCAGACACTGAGATTTTTTGTAAAGGACTAGTCATGACTTGAAGAGGTTTAAAGTTTTGTTAAAATAAAATGAATGAACTACCGAAATGAAATTGAGAGAATGAAAAGTATGAAAAGTTTTTTAATGAGAATGAGATCCGGAAAGGGGTGGCATTGTTCAATTAGTTCAAAGCTAATAACTTTTTAGGCGAGGCTATCAAATTTTTTTCATTCTTTTACGCATGACGCCTGAGGTCATATTAGGAATGAATAGAAAACCCGATTTTTTAGATGTTTGTGATAGCTATATTATAGTGGCTACGGGCGAAAGCACTTAAAATCAAGTTTTCATGATAGTTTGCCAGACCTTCTTTGTCATGCTGTTAGAAATTCTTTACCATGATTCATAACAGTCATGAAAATAACCTTCACAAGACAAAACACTAGAAGATTTTTAGAGTATAGTCGGGGTATAAAGTAACTAAACACCCATATAAAAAGAGGTTTATCGTTAAAGAAATTATATCCTTGGTAATTAATTTTTGTCAATATGTTTTAAGGCGCTCGTAAACGTTATCACCTAAATTTTTACTTTGGGGCGCATGATTTGTCTCGTATACTGTGATGAGTCATTCTTCAACCTTCCACACTAAAAACCAGTTGGTTGTTATTCATTTAAAATGTCCGCTTCTCTTGAAACGGATGTTGATTATTTCGATGATTTTTGGGATATATCTTCGAATGATAAACGTTTAGATACAATGACTATTGGAAGTCATGTCATGTGCCAGCTCGACGTGCTCTCGGGCTTCCGACAAACTCTCGAATGATTCGAGACACTCATCGCAAACAGTTTGAGGAGGAGGGGGAGGATGGATCTTGTGAACTTTTTGCTCATGTCTTCTCAAGTTTCTTTTAGAGCTCAGTATTTTTCCGCACTGCTGGCAAGGAACAGGTGTCGCGATAGAAGTAGAATTCGGCACTATTTGTTGAAGTTACTGAAGTATGAAAAAGCAAAAGCGAGAAGTAACTAGTACTAAAACCTTTGCTGATAAGGGCAAGTAGAAGTCATTAACGAGAGTTATACTTCGCCGTTTCGACAATAAGTACTTTCCTTTCCAAAAACAGGGTTTATTACAGCTTTAAGCTCTCTATGTCTTATCACTCTGTTCAAGTGCAAGGGTTTTGTATACTAAAAACTGATTCATTTACAGCCTCAAACTTTAGCTGTTAATTTTAAGGGTTAGCGATAAATTTTTTTTAAATTTGGCATTTTTTAGGGGACTGGTTTAGAATTTCAATTAAAATTTTAGCACTTAAGTACAGAAATTAAAGCCTAGAATGATTCAGAAAGAGCCTAAAACTTTTTCTGACTAATTTTAACTGTGAAACAGTAAATTCCTAATGATTTCAAGCCCACTTCTTGGTTTGCGTAAATAGGTATAATAAAAAGTAGAAACGTGAGATAAAAGTATTCAGAAAGTAAAGCCCACAAATATCTAATTAAGTTGAAATAAAATAGTAAACTTAAAAACTGAAAATTTTGCAAATTTGATACCTTGATAGTCACCGATGCATGATAAGCATAGATTGTCATTTGAATGTGTAAAAGATATCGGAATCAAAATTTCCTTCATGTCATTCAGTGTCCCGTGAAACATTTCATATCATGTCCTTCGAAATAATAAGGCATGGTTGTTTGGTTTAAGGGGCAATAGCTAACCCGGCGTTGCTCGTCGCTACGCTCCTCGGGAACGCCTCCCGTTCTGTAATTTTAAGTGAAAAATTTTTTTTTTCAAAATAAAGGAAAACCTCAAACTATTTTTGTTGTGAAAAAAGGAAAAGTAAAATTTAAAAAAGTGTCTTTTAAATCTCTCAACAAAAAAACCAGACCAGTAAGTTTTATGGGATCTCGAGCACAGTTCTACTGGTGGTGTTCAAAACCTTGAAAAAATAATTTTTTTAACTTTTTTTCCTTCATTTTTAGCTTGAATTATTCGTTCTGATATTAAATTCATGTGAATGTGGTTTTGAAATTTTTAGGAGCTATCTGATACGTAATTAGTACAAGCGTAGAAATTAAAAAACAATTATAGCCCAATCAATGAGAGTAGACGCTTAAAAAGTTTGTGAAAATATTAAAAAAGATTTTTGATGAAAATATTAAGATTTTTGTGAAAATATTTTAAAAAAGGGTAAAAAATTTTTTTCTCTCCAAATCCATTGAAACTACCCTCAATCATTTTGCCATGAATTTCTGAGCACTTTTAAGGGTCATGTTAATTTTTCGAAAAATTTTTTTTTTTCATTTTTACACATTTTTACCAAAAAATTGTCACTTATACACCCAAAACATGTATATAAATGTAATATAATGCAGATTTAGGGCTTAAAGCACTCTCTGTTACTTTGCGTAAGACCTGGCTAACCCCACCGGGCACAAAATATGATGAGAGAGAGAGAACAGAGAGTGTTTGATAAAAAAGCCAAATAAATATTGTTGGACTACCAACAAGAAAATGTTGGACCCTTCCATATTTATCTTTCTTTTGAAAAGAAAACAATATCCCGAAAAGGATATTCCAAATGGGTTTCACTAGTGAGCAAGCGTATTTATCTCTCTCCCTCTCTCATTTTTTCTCAAACAACAATTTTAGCGAAAAATTATTCTCGATTTGTGATTTTTTCTAGTTTTTCAAGTTTTTCTCTAACATTTTGCTGAAAACTTTACGGGGCAAAATTTAATTAATCTATTCAGCAAAATAAAAACTGAGACAGAAAATATACACACAGTAATGTTAAAACGGATTGAAACTCAAATCAAACAAAATTGAAAATATAAAACCTTGGAATAATATTTGAAACAAAGTTAAGTTTTTTGTTTTAGTTATTAGAACTCTCTAAACTGTAGTTTTCTCTTTTTTGGCGCATAGCAAGCTGCATTTCGAGGGGTTCCTTGAGTGAGATCTGGGGTCATTAGATCAATTATCTCCGCACTCAATGAAACCCGAGCATCCGAATAGGAAGTTGATTGTTCTGGAGTTGAAACTGCTCCCCTAACAAACGACTCGGGAGACAATGCTGTCGGAATATCCCAGTACGCTTCGCGCTCTGCATAATAATGATTACATCCCTCCTGATTTTCATACAACGGCATTGACTCGCAGTCATACGCGAAGAGAATTTTTCTTGGAGACTGCTCGAGCGAGGTTGTGTCGTTTATCTCCGTCTTTTCTAATGCCGGATAGCTCTCGTGAATAGTGCAACTCTCGTACATTCGTCTTCAATTCTGTCGAAGAAGATCGATGTGATCAAGGAGGTAGTTCGGTAGCATGATATGACTTTTTGTAGTCCATTCCTCATTTTGATTTTCGTCGTTTTTTCGGGGAGCCAAGTCATTGAACGGACTTGCTGTAGACGGAGAGACTCAGTTGATGGATGACTGCAATCGACTCTCTCGTGTGT
The DNA here is from genome assembly GCF_963678635.1 of Symsagittifera roscoffensis. Taxonomy (NCBI): domain Eukaryota; kingdom Metazoa; phylum Xenacoelomorpha; order Acoela; family Convolutidae; genus Symsagittifera; species Symsagittifera roscoffensis. The sequence goes on along the minus strand of NC_087071.1, from coordinate 29,206,673 downwards.
GTTTGGTAGATAGTTGTTCTTTCTCGATCAGACACTGAGATTTTTTGTAAAGGACTAGTCATGACTTGAAGAGGTTTAAAGTTTTGTTAAAATAAAATGAATGAACTACCGAAATGAAATTGAGAGAATGAAAAGTATGAAAAGTTTTTTAATGAGAATGAGATCCGGAAAGGGGTGGCATTGTTCAATTAGTTCAAAGCTAATAACTTTTTAGGCGAGGCTATCAAACTTTTTTCATTCTTTTACGCATGACGCCTGAGGTCATATTAGGAATGAATAGAAAACCCGATTTTTTAGATGTTTGTGATAGCTATATTATAGTGGCTACGGGCGAAAGCACTTAAAATCAAGTTTTCATGATAGTTTGCCAGACCTTCTTTGTCATGCTGTTAGAAATTCTTTACCATGATTCATAACAGTCATGAAAATAACCTTCACAAGACAAAACACTAGAAGATTTTTAGAGTATAGTCGGGGTATAAAGTAACTAAACACCCATATAAAAAGAGGTTTATCGTTAAAGAAATTATATCCTTGGTAATTAATTTTTGTCAATATGTTTTAAGGCGCTCGTAAACGTTATCACCTAAATTTTTACTTTGGGGCGCATGATTTGTCTCGTATACTGTGATGAGTCATTCTTCAACCTTCCACACTAAAAACCAGTTGGTTGTTATTCATTTAAAATGTCCGCTTCTCTTGAAACGGATGTTGATTATTTCGATGATTTTTGGGATATATCTTCGAATGATAAACGTTTAGTTAGAGTCGGTGCAAAACATTCGCACAGACCGGTGCTTACATAACTATCAAATTGTACAAAAAAGACGAAGAGGGAACTTTCAAGTATCGACAAGGAATAACTTTGTCAACTGGTGAATTCGAGTCCTTGGCGGAAAATTATACAAAAATCAAAAAAATTGACGAAAGCAAAAAACTTCGACGTGACTGAAAAACTTAGAAAAAAGCGAAACAAATCTAAAAAATCTTCATGCTCTGAAAAGGAATGCGAAAAAGAAAACGATGATAACTGTCGGTTTGTGAAACATTATCAACTCGTTTTTCTATTGAAATTTCAAAGCAATGATTGAAGCAATGTATGAGCAATCCCCTGATTATTTCAAACAGTTCCGTAAAAATTACAAACTTTTCATCCTGAATCATGAACCCAACTTTTCAGGCTTCCCTTCAAAAGCAAATTTTGCGGTATCCTCCCATTCAAATAAATTAGATTTTTGCAATCATTCGATTGACAACGAAAAACACAAAAGTGGTCGAATTCACAAAAGTGTCTACCGATTTACTTAACAAGATGACTTCAAAAGCCTTCGTTGATCCTTGTCTTCTCTCTACATTCAAATATTTAATTTTGGGTTGGTCCAACTATGAATTGTCTGGCCCTCTGATGGAAAAACTGAAAATAGCTGTGAATTATAACTCCATCAACAACTTAGATGTTAGTGGTGTTCCAGTTCGCAGAAGATTGCCTCAGGTTTGCTTCGGCTCGCAGACTAAATCTGTTCAAACTCAAACTGACCTGATTACTAACGTAACAATTGAACGCTTTACTAATATTTTGAATGGTGAAAATGCTGCTGAGTTTTCTAGAATAATTGACATAATTTTAAGTGGGTATGGTTGTATGGAAATTGATTCAAACACTTTGTTTGTGAAATTTATCATGGAGAAGAAATTCAAGTTTTAAATATTGGCTTTCTTTCGCTCTCTTGTATATCAAGAAAATGTTACTACTCAAGCGGGAGGCGTTCCCGAGCAACGTAGCGACGAGCAACGACGGACTAGCTATTGCCCGCTAAACCAAATGGCCATGCCTTAATTTTTCGAAGGGCTTGATATGAAATTTTTCGCGGTTCAAATAAACTTGCAGAAAAAAAACTTTGTTGTTAATAAGAATGAATTGAAAAAAAAAAACGAATATATAAATTTTACCAAAACATCAATAAAATAATTTAGAATAACATATGTTTGGCAAATCTTATCAAATAAAGATCAATAAGTTTGAAACTTATTGGAAATTTGTTTGTAGTTATAACATGAGCAATATAAATACAATAAAGTCCGCATAACACTGAATCAGCTGATTGTATTGGTTTTTTCATCAGTAGTTGATTTCCCTCGTGAATTGTACGTCGTATATTCTTGTACACGAGGGGACAATCACATAATCGTTTACCTAGAGGATCTGCGAAGAATATCTGTCCTCCAGCTTGAGCAAAAACAACCAGTGGGTTCCAGGTTGAACCGATGGTGAGGCATTCATAATCATGAACGTATTATCGTTTTTCAATTCTGAAGAGCATGGCAAATCTGTCGGAAAAATACCTCTAAAGCGATATTTCAAAAGTTTACAACGGTTAATAGTTTCTACTAGTTGAAGATTATCCATGTCTATCTCAAGTAATAACAGTGTTTTTGGCAACTTTTCTATCTGAACGCACATAAACTGTTGATGCACGCTCTCCCATAAACAATAACTCGACGTTATTACCGAGACCTGCGTCAAACTTCAGCTCGACCGAAATAGTGCAATTGGACAATTCAGGATGAATAAAAGCGTGTGAAGCCTCCTGAGTAGACGTGAGATCAAAAGCCATATTATAATGATTATCATATTTAAGGAGACTGATTCCATGACTAGTGTTCAAAACAAAATCAAGAGCCTCAAGCGTATTGTAATAAATTCTTTTATTGTCTGATGTTGAGATGGGAGTTCCGGCAATGGGTAGACCGTTTCTGTACACAATGATCTCATTCAACCCAAATTTCTGCTAATGAAAAGGGTTTGTTCTATTAGTACCCAAATATGCTTCGTTTATGCTCATTGCTACTATCATTCTTCGAACAGGTTCTTTTGCAAAAACATCCTCTTGTCGCCAGCTTTGTACTCTTGCAGTTGCGAAAAACGTTTTTGGTACTACTTCGATGTAATTGTAAATTGCCGGGTTCTTCAACAAAGTTTTTTCTATTGATGAGAGAACATAGTCAGTCACAGTCATCTTTCTGACTTAGAGATTAGCTTCGATTATTTGGACTTTTTAGTGTTTAGCTGCATCTTCAGATATGACAACAAAATCGTTAGGAGAAGGTCTAGGAGACAACCTAATTGTCACACCGCTAAGTAGATGCTTGTCACACGACAAAAAGTTGCAAGCAATTTTACCAAATAGCTTCAGCTCGCTCGAGGCCGCAACGAGACCTTTACGCTCCGTAACATCATCAGCCTCCTTCCAGCACCGTCAATGGCTGATGAATTTTCTTCATAATAATAACCTTGACAAGCCAACCATGTTTTCTTGGCATCATTACCCAATGAAAACTCGGTCTCAATAAAGCTTTTATGGGCAAAATTAGCATTGGTAGTTGATATTTTCTCACCATTCAGAGACAGTGTACACTCAGAAAATAATGAAGATTGTTAAGAAAATACGGCGTATCTCTGTTTGCCGCCTCTGTAGCATGCGTTCAAAGCACGTTTCCATTGCTTCGAACAATTCGTGCTACTACTTCCAAATGAGTACGTTGAAGATCGATGAAATTATTTCTGTCGCCGAGTACTTCAAACTCGAGCATAGGACCATCAGGAGAGTAGGAACATCCAATTTTTTGGGTGAATGCATTTTCAAAAGTGACAAGTAAAGGCGGTTTCTCAGATAAGTCCAAGGAGCTGTGAGTTGTTTCACTCGGGGTTAATTTAAATATCATTTTTAACCCTTGTAAAGAAATCGGAGCGACTTCTCTGTGCAGTTCGTTTTCTGGGAATGACACGTCTCGTTTTTCGTTTAAACGCCGTCGTTCTTTTCGAATGACTTTTCCAAGATCTACTTCCTCCTCCTACTTGCTTTTTGATTGTTTTTCTAACGGTGCTTTTGAGTGCCTGCTTAGGACTTTTTCTTTTTTTTGCAACTTCTATCAGTTCTGGAGCTGCCTGAAGAATTAGTTCTTTTCCGATTTTTTTAGCCGCGGTAATCAGAAATTTTCGAGCCAGTGGAAGTGCGACTCTTCATTTTCCCAAGGCTAATGCACCGAAGCCACCCGTGAAATGTGGTAGGTTTGCTTGGTTGTGGTAATATGAATCCATTTTGATCAACTGCTAAACTTTTAAAATTTCAAAGTCAGAACAGCTTTTCCCCCTCCAGCGAAAGGAACAAGTCCTCCAGTTTCTATGCGCAAGTTCACAGAAATATTAGAAATATTATTGACCAAAATTTGTTTAAAATCCAAATTACGAAACACTTTACGATGATTCGGTTCAATTGTACATGCGTAACCGTTTTTCACTCGACGATTTGTATCAATGACTCGTAAAAGGTGTGCTTTTGTGTCTCCGACTATTTGATAATGAATTATGTCCAGATGAAAAAACAAAAGCTGAGTACCAGCGCATACATCAACGGGATAGTCAGCATTAAGATCTTGGGAAAAGAATGAGCTATGTTTCGTGCTTCCTTGTTTGTAACCTATGAGATAACCAGTTCTATCTCTGACCCCTTTGAATCCAAGTAGACTAGGAATTTGCGGGCTTGAAAAAATTATACCTTCCCAAAAATGCAGCCATAAGGAAAGATGTTTGGTTATTGGATCTATTACGTAATCAAATTTCTCTAATTCTGTCTTTCAAAGAATCTCGTCCAGTATTTGATCAAGGCTCGTATATTCTTCTTTTGTTATTTTTGCTGTTTCTCCATGCTAAGGTCTGGAGATCTTGTCTTTCTCATCTTTCATGCTTGCTATAACCCGAGCTTTTTTGTAGACACAATGTTGTTGTCAGTTACGTTGTTTATCTGAGTAGGGAGAGTTTTTGAAGTTGGCCAGAGTGTTATCTTTAAAAACGTTCATTGATGCAGATGAAATAAGGGTAATTGTGAAGGAAGGGGGAACATTATGGGTGAAAAGGCTGTTGGAAGTGCCCTCAGTCATGATTGTCCTTCTCCAGAACGCGAATTAGTTCAGACTCGTAAAATTTTCCCTCAATCGGTTCTCTGTTAGAATCAATCAAATTGTATGGTCGGGGATTTCGTGTTGGTATGTCAAAAACTTCAAACACTTCATCGGTGAACGATTGTTTGTAACCTTGCGAAAAGGTATGTCTTCTTTGGCAAGTCTAACATGATCACCACCATAAAGCTTTGGACGTCGAACTAATTTAAATGACTGTTCTGCTCTTAATGAAATCAGGCGAGGAACATCTTTTTAGTTACTTTATTTGGTGCAAGATTTGTGACACGATTTGTTCTCGAATTAATTGCATTGCAAAAATCTTGCAATTTGTCAAGGTATGAGTAAGTCCATTTGTCCTCCAAGTTCTTATAAATAAGATTTTTCAAGGAACGGATAATTCTCTCAGCGAATGCAGACTTTTTCTCGCTCTCTGTGCTATATGTGTTTATGCCTTTATTTTTACATAATGCTTCGAAGGACCCTTTAAGCTCTGCCCTTGTCCACCCATATTTTTTTCGGTTGTTTCGTCGTTATCATTAGTTTGAACGCTTCTGCTGTTGTAGTAGCATACTTTGATTTAAAGGGTTGCACTCTGAGATAGCGGGACATGCAGTCAACTGCAACAAGCAGATACTTAACATCATGGTTGTACTGGGCAAGTTTATCAACAAAGGCCAGATCTAATGACCAGATTTTGTCGATATTGCAAACTATGACCTTGAGTCGCGTCGTTTTTCGGATCACAGTTCGATATTTCGTGTAAGCAGGTTCAGTATGAAAGAAACTTTCTTTCGCGACAAATTGGTTGCTTTTATCAAGTTGTTCGCACACTACCAAATAACGCGGGACCTTTGTCACTGTATTTAGTTTTCAACAATTTTTCTTCAATCTTGGTAATTTTCCCATTGTTTTGTTTGCGCCTTCGTTTTTTCTGACGTTGGAGAATCTGAACCGTTATGGGGCGTTCCGTATTAGTCAGAGCCTTCTTCTGACTCTTTTTCACGTTTTTTGTTTCGGGTTTTTCTATTATCGCTGAGACTTTTTCGTTTGTGTTTGTTACTTCTCTTAAGGCTTGCACTACTTTTTTCCTGCCAAGTGGGCGATGTTGAGCGGGCTCTTGAGGGCCCGGGTTCTCGTTTCTCTTGAGCGTTAAAAGACGCTGACTGAACCGCGTGTTTGGCATTTCGATTTATTACCAGGTTTTCATTCAAGTTGAGAGCAGTTAAAACGTTAATGAACGCCGGATTGAGTATTTTTTTCGTTGGTTGTTGTATGTCGTATAAAAATAATGCAGCTTTAAGTCATGTTGGTACTTTATCTACTAATATCACCTCATTGTCACGGTTTATGGTTACTCTTTCTGAAATTTCTATGATTTCAAGTACGGTTTTTGCTCTAACAAATTTTTTGTCTTCTAAAACTTGTAACTGTCCTAAAATGCTTTCGGTCTGACTAATGTGTTTCTCTTCTAGTATTTCGTCTTTATCACGTTCGACCGGTACTTCTTCATCGTCCGTTAACAGTTCAAGCTGTTCTTGTTGAGCTCAACATTTTCCGTAAATGTTTCCTTCGTTGCAGTAATCTTACTTGTTTGAGGAGGTAATTGGGGTCTAAGCCGGTTAAGATAGGATAGGTGAGCATTTTTATGTTTAATATTTTTATCATGAAGAACACGTGCAACATGTCGCTGCTGTTTAACATATAAGTATTTCGGAATTAGAACGAATTCTTCAGCAGTCATCCTTAAGTTGTCAGGTACTTGTAACAAAAATAAAGTATTTGTCGAACTAAATGGAAGCCTTCTTTACTCAAAATAATCGCACGTTTTTTGACAACAATGGTTTTTGGAGTGATAAAGTTTTGTATGCTGTCTCGAATCGTTCGATGTTTGCGATTTTAACGGGTACGTTTCAATTGACTACATTGAGCAAACATTCACAAATAAATGTTATGATCTCACGATTTGAAGTTTTTCTAATTAATCGTCTTAGCTGGTCAGGTTTCAGTTGTACCAAATGCCGCAGAATAAATTTTCATTTGTGATTTGAGTAGTTTCTGCTTCAGTTAAGGGTAAATAAAAAACTGTTGGCCCAGGTCGTGTGATATTTGAACAATATCTCAAACAATTTGATGTACGGGGGTCCAAGTTGATTAGAAGAAGTCCAAAAGAGTCTCTTGTAGCTAATTCGTAACAGCGTCTCAAAAATTTTTATTCATTCAATTGTCTCCCTAAAATATCTAGTTGCTGAACGTCACGAGGTGATTTGGCGAAATGATGTGTGAAGTGTTCAAATCAATCGTACGCGACCATCGGTTTTTTTGAAACAAGGAATGCTTAACATATATTACATCTATCCCTCTATGTCTACCCGCTGTCGCTAACCTAACAAATTTCTTGTCATTATAGATGTCTTCGCATGAATCATCGAAAACTAGAAGAACATTTTCTAATTTTCTCACAGATTCGAATCCGTCGACTTTCATGAACTTCACATTCACTTCGCGAGAAGACTCTTTTTCTGAGAATGCAGGTTGAATCTCTTTGTGAAGATATAAAACGGTTCCAAATTTAGGGTAAAATTTATTTCCCATCAAAAGTTTCAAAATTAACTCAGTTTTCCCGGATCCTGAAGGTCCCACTATCGCCATGAAAATTATTGTCGAAGTATCGATCACTTTATTCATATCCTTGGGTTTGGTAGTACGTAACCAACCAAGCCTGATAAAATCGAGAACCAAACTGACGTTTATTCGCAATTTAATTTAGTGAAAGAAAGTTTGAGAATGCAGAAAGTTAGTAAAATTAGAATTACTAACATTTGCGCAACAAAAACTACTTCAGATCTTGGCAAAGTTACATTGTTACAAAACTTCCATGATTTTTTTTCACTGTTTGTCTCGTTATAAACAAATTCTGTTACTATTGTTGCGTCAGGTTCATCTACTACTGTTGTTGCTTCTGACATTTGAGAAACTCTTTATTCTACAGACTGTGTTAGGCTTTTTCTCTCTGTGAATGAAGCTTGTAAAAAATTAAATTAGTTTTGAGAACAGAACAAAATTTCATAAAGTGCCAAATCTCTATCATTTATGTCATGCATTTCTAGAACAAAAATTGTTGGGATATTTGCAGTTTTTTTCGTAGTACATTATTTTCTTCACAGTATCCTCTTTCACAATTGTCTTAATCTCATCTGGCAGTTCACTGCTGTTTAGATCCATCTGAACTCCTGGCTGACGTTTGGGTACTTAGAATAGTTCAGGAAGATATACTCCTCGCTTGCTGGCTAACATTTCTGTTAAACTTGAATCTCTGGAAGTATAAAAATTGATCAATAACTGGAAAAAACCTCTTCAACGTAGACAACTCTTCTTCGGAAATTATTATTTGCTCCTTCCTCTGAACAATTTTGCACTGCAATCAATACGCTCTCTTCTCGTTAATGAAATTTTAATATCACCCTCTGGAGTCATCCACGCACAAACCATTGAATTTGGTGATAGGTATGTCTCCACTTTCGCTGATCTCTCGCTGTTGTTCATTTTTCAACCAATCATAAAAAATCTTGGTTTTTCTTCAGGGCATAATGATTCGTGGAGTTGTAGTGTGCAATATGTTTACTGCACTTTGGATAATTTTTAAAATATAAGTTTTCAACCCGAGGACAGCCCAAATCATCTAGATTTTCAATCTTTCGGTCAAAGTACTTGGCCAAAAATTCTGTCTTTTCTTTTCATTTAGCGTAAAAAACGGCCCGGGATTTCTCAACACAAAACTCTGAAGTATTTGATTCAAGTTTATGTAAAGGTAATCACCGTTTTCCCAATGGAGACCATGTAAACAATTTGTTAACCAGTTGTAAGCTTTTTGTTCAAGCTTTGGCAGTATATTGAAACTCACTGGAGGTAAAAAAAATGAGTCGATCGCTGTAGTCTGAAGTTGCTATTGCTAATTGTTTAACCACAAAGGCGTTTGTCTTGTAACAAAAGCCTTCCACGTCAAGCACAACTGATCTCTCGCCTAGCATTCTAGTGAATGATAAATTTCTGGTTTTTTCAACTTAATGAAAAGGCAGAACGCTATTCCACTCAAATGTCCCAATAAGCTCTTGTTACAGTTCCAGGGCAACATGTAACAATACGTAGGACCCTGTTGATAGAATTCGTGTATAAATCCGGCTGCATCGTGCAAAATAGCGTGCAATCGTAAAATTTTGTAATTTTTCAATTATTTGCTTAGGGAAGAGTTATCAATACCAATCAAGCCACCACAAGGTCTCAACTTAGTTAAAATATCGTAGTTAAGGTTATCAGAATAAACAAAAAACAGAGAACATGCAGCTAGAAAATAGTTGCGTCGGTTAGAATTATCAGGATAGGTTTGTTTCAAAGACGTATAAATTTCGTGAATTATTTTCAAATCAATAGGAGTTACTCTGCTTTTTTGCAATTTCATTGTTTATTTTTTCGAACACCTCTCCAACCTGCTGAATTCAAAGCCAGTGGAATTAAAAGTGACCTTGCAAATACCATTTAGTCTCATTAAGATAACGGTGGTAACTAATTAAATAAACCACCGGAAGATTTTTGTATTTTGATAGCTTGTTGAAACATAGACGAATTTTTCTCTCCAAGTCTTTATCAACCCTTTTTGAGGTAAAATCAAACGAATAGTCGAATACGTTTTCATAATCAGCAAAATTCAAATCGCTCACAGTACCATACTTTTGTTTTGTAGAAATGCACCAAGAGATTTGTTGAAGCTCACTCAAATAAAACTTTTTTTGAAAACTAACTCGTATTCTTTCTTTAAAATTTTCTTTGCCCTTTCGAGGAAGACGACGTAGCGTTCATTACTAAATTTGAAAAATGAGTTTTTTTCTGCGGTTGAAAACACTTTATCAATATCTTCACTACACCAAATTACCTCTAATTTCATTTTTCTTATTTCAAACTTTAACAAATTTATCATTTGGTATGTTTTGCCCAGAAACGGTCGCCGCCTTTGGAAAGTAATTTCAATTTACTGCCTTTTCAACATAAAATTTAGGTCAAGTTAAGGAATTAGTTTACTGCTGCCAACAGTTAAGCTACGCTGCCAAAATGGCCGGCGAATTTTTATTATATACCATAAAAGTCAATTCCCCGTTCACTAACAAATTTCAACTTGGTCGAAAGTTCATTTGCCTGAAACAAATATAACAATTAATATGATTCATATAATTAATCAGGACCAATAATTAGGACCCCAAAAATTGGAATTAGAAAGAAGTTTGTATCGTGTCCCTTGTTGTTAAGCTAAACTTAGCAAGATCTTAAGTAGGGGGTCTTCTGCTTTTTGGGTGGAAAATTTCTTTCGTTTACAAAATCCTAGGATGAGGTTCCTCCAAAAAATTAAGGACCCCTTTCCTAGGATTTTGCTTTATGTGAGGACCCTCCCCCCTTAGGAAGGACCCCCCCATAGGATCCGAGACACGATACAATACTACTTATGGCAGCTATAGGAAAAAAAGAATTTATGACAAACTTTAAAAAATTTGAGAATCTGAACAAAACGCATGACTATTCGAGTCACCTCCCTTAGTTGATGAAAAA
>NC_087071.1:29146119-29193619 GCF_963678635.1 Symsagittifera roscoffensis | reverse complement strand
ATGCATGTATGTATGTATGTATGTACCTTTGTATGTGTATATGTATGTAGGTAGGTTTGTGTGTTTGTATGTATGAATGTTTGTATGTATGTATGTATGTATGTATGTATGTATGTATGTTTGTATGTATGTATATATGTATGAATGTTTGTTTGTACATGTGTATGTGTATCTGTATGTACGTATATAAGTATGTATGTATGTATGTATGTATGTATGTCTGTATGTATGTATGTATGTATGTATGTATGTATGTATGTATGTATGTGTGTATGTATGTATCTATGTATGTATGTATGTATATATGTATGTATGTATGTATGTATATATCTGTGTATGTTTGTATGTATGTATGTATGTATGTATCTACATATGTATGTATGTATGTATGTATGTATGTATGTATGTATGTATCTAGGTATGTATGTATGTATGTATGTATGTATGTATGTATGTATGTATGTATGTATGTAGGTATGTATGTATGTATGTATGTATGTATGTTTGTATGTATGTATATATGTGTGTATGTATGTACATTTGTATGTATATATGTATGTATGTATGTATGTATGTTTGTACTTGTGTATGTATATATGTACGTACGTATATAAATATGTATGTATGTATTTATGTATGTATGTATGTATGTAAGTATGTATGTATGTATGTATGTATGTATCTATGTATGCATATATGAATGTTTGTATGTATGTAAGAAAAATACATACAAGATGGGTCCCAAATCTTGGGTTCTCTGTATTAAGGTTGTCTAGAGTTTTCCATGTATTAACATTGGTTATAGGTTTTTGTGTATTAAGATTTATTATAGGTTTTCAGTGCATCATCTTTCAGTGAATAGGTTTTCATAATATCATCTAGTTCTGTTTAACTTTATGCTCTTGAGAAATTCCAGATAATGTCAACTTTACCAAAACTTAAAATATTTCTCAAAAAACATTAAAATTGGCCCAATTCAACTTGAAGAGTTTCATGAAAGAAATATATGGGTTTTTCAACACACTAATCCACCAACACAGCAACTTAGCAGCAGTCAAGACGGGGCTCAAAAGCATACGGCTGTCAGTTTGCTCCTGGCCGGGCTAACGGACTCGAAAGACTCGATTGAGGGCCAGGATTGCAGCCTGTTGGTTTTCGACGAAGTCAACCATGAATTGATGGCAGATAACGGAGAGACAACGACGCTGGAAACGAGGTGGAGGTGGTTGAAAGTTGCTCGGTAGTGTAAATAGTGACGCTTTTGGGGGCAATGACAGAAGCGACCAAGAAGGAGTGTCGGCTGTATGGTCAAGAAAGTGACATCCACCGTAAACTTGCGGTCACGGAATCTTCAACACTATTTATTTTCTTTTCAGTTGACGCTTACTCCTCGTTTCTTCCTCAATCATTGTTGTTCAGTTTTAGTTTGCAAAGATGCAGAAAAAACTGGAGAACTATGTTCGAATGGGCTCTGAGGAGACGACTTGGAAAAAAAAGGTGTCTGAGCTTGTACCGCCAACAGCGGAAGATTTAAAAGACCTCAACGTCAACCAAATACTCGGCCATCTTAATTCTACAAAGACAAAAGAGGCGAGTAAAGGGATTCAGCAATGCATTCTTGAAGGAATGTATATGTCTTCAAAATGCGATCGGATCAAATCAGACAAAGAGCTTCAAAAAATTTTGAAGAAAAATTTAATCCCGTACGCCAGAACACGGAGGAGTCAATTGGTTCGCCTCTATTGGTGGTTGAGAAGTTTCCTCTGCTTAAAAAAATTAGATACTGGCTTAGGGCCCTCAGAGATACTCAACAAACTGTCGGTCATCAAAGCGGTTTGAAAAAAAAACAATCCAGAGTTGTGGGCAGACGGCAGACGGCACCACTTTGGTCGATAGCAGCAGTGACGAGGAGAGCAGCACTAGCGCAGATGACGAGCAGTGGAAACAATTACAGAACAACAGCTATATTTAAAAGACTTTTATTGCAACATATTTATTCGCTTCAATTTTGATACAAAACTACTAACTGTTATATATCGTCCTTTGAAACAAAAATAAATGAAATAGCCTTTCCAATTACACTTGAATAATTACAATGAGCAATAAACAAACAATTAAATCGAAAAAGTGAACTTGTCTTGTTTTGAGTGAAAGGAGCAAATACTTGTTTTATTTGGCATCGAGTTTGTAAAGCAGCTCTAATGTAGATTGAGGGAAACCACACTAGAATCGGTCTGATGAAACTGTCAAAAAAAATATAGAATTGGTTGCACACGAGAGTCACTAGATGAAGCCAACAAAAACCAATGTTCGCCCAACATTCCTATAGGTTGCGTGTTGATAACAGCGAAACAATTTTTGGCGATTTTTCGAAACATATCCGAGCGGAGACATCCTAGAAATCTGAATGTTTTTGAGTTTTTATTGATCTCACCGAGTAGAATCATTTGCGAAAAGGCCATTCTCGTGTCTAGTTCATGCGCGCTGTTTTGAGTTGAAAACGAACGCGAAGTTTTTATCCCTCACTGTTCTTAACATTTAATAGGAAAAAAAATTTTTTTTTTGAAGCTATTTTTCGAGGAAGATTTTTGCAAATTTTGCCATAAATCATTATAAGGCTCAGAACTGACTATTTCAAATCAGAAACACTATTTTAATATTCTCTCTATCCCTTTTAGATGTTTAACGTGATTTTTTTTCTGTTAGTTTGTAACAAGTAAATTTCGCCAAGTTTGCGCAAAAACAGCTTTGATCCATAAACAAAAGATTTTTTTTTCGTCGGAATTATTCCCTTTTTTCTCTCTTAAGGCAATTTCAATCGAATAAAAACTTGGTATATATTTATTTTGTGAGCAAATATCTTTCTTAGATTTTCGACACTAACTGTCGGCCTAAATTACAGAACTGTCTATCACACACCAAGCTCAAATAAATTTTTGAAATATGTTTACTCAGGTTTGATTCGACTTTTTTAAATCTGCCGTCGGTACATTTTTCTAACAAAAATAGAGTTTACAACATCAGGATTGAACTGAAAGACAAAAATCGAACCCACTACACATCCCATTTTTTTTTTCACAACGAGATTTTTTTTGCTGAAAAATTACCAGCTAAAATTTAAAATGAAAACAATTCCCGTGCAGATTTATTATGGATACTAATAGTTTAAAAAAGAATTCGGAGACAATCATGGTCCAGTTTACTGGATTTTATTAATAATTGTTAGATGATGAAATCGATTAACTTGACAGTATAACCGAGTTTTTTAAAAACATAAGTTCCGCTATTAATTGTTATAAGCAAAAATTTTCCTTTTTTGGGCACTATTTCCTAATGCTTTTCGATTTAAAAATCGTTTATTGTTCCAAAATTTTGCAAAGCTTTAGCAATATCGTTTCGTTTGAATTCATTTGGTCCAGGCAAAAAAAAACGTTCCAGCAGAACTTTCTAAAAAATTGTCAATGGAAGAAAAACTTAGGGTGCCTTTATTTTGTAAGCAAATATCTTGTTTAGAGTTCCAAAACTAACTGTCGGTCTAAATTTCAAAACTACCTGCAAAACACCACGCTTGTTTTTGCTCAAACAAACTTATGCGAACTGTTTACTCACGTTTGATTTGAAATCTAAATTTTATGATGTGATACCATTACGATCTGCTGGTATATTTTTCTAGCAATATTTGAACTGAACAAAATCAGGATGACTTTATGAAGACAATAATTAAAGTAAAATGAACATCATGCAACCAAACTTGCTGCTGTTTTGCTTGATTTACCGTGAGTTTCGTCTTTTACCGAAATCGTTTTGAGAGTTTCCAATACATATATGATAACTTTTTTTCAACGAAAACGATTGGAACGATTAAATTGCCTTTAAAGTCGACTATTTAAAAGAAAAATAAAAATTTTTAAATTAAAAGATAATCCGATATTTTCTTACCTAATATAATTTTTTTCAACTGTTTGATTCAAAAATCCGTCATTGTTGCGAATCTTCTGAGGAAACTCTAGCTTTTCTCTAACTATTTGAAATAAACTGAAAAAATAAAATCCGTTTACTTCCCTGCCACAAATTCAATCACCCCCACCTCAAGCACTTAACACGTTAACTACCTGTACCCACCCGCATCCAAGTTTAGGCGTAAATAATCGATTATAACGGATTATTATGATGATTTTTTGACAATTATAATCGATTATAATTACCAAAATTAGGTCCTTAAGGGATTTATAATTGATTATAATCGTGATATTTTCCAAGAGATTATAATCTCTTATAATCGATTATAATTGATTATAGTTCTTACTAAAAACCCTTAAAATCAATTATAATCGATTATAATCGATTATAATCTCTTATTTTGCCGGAATTTTTCTATTTTCGAATTGTATCTTATGGGTTATTATTTTTGTGTCAATAAAAAAATCTCTAAAAGAGAGATCTCTTGAACACTTTGGTTCATCTGAACACAAAGTTTTACCACGAAACAAAAGTTTCACAGAGATCCTCTCATATGACTGGAAAGTTTCTCGCGGTAGATGAAAGATAATTTTTCCGTATCAATCATGAAACTAAATCAATTTGCTGATGTTTTGGTGTTTTTAAAAGCTTAAAATATGCATCGCAAAACAACTCTAATGGGGAAGAAATGGAAAAAAAACTTATAAATATGAATTAAATGGAAAATTTTGAAAAATTTTCTCTCATTTTTCATAGGAACCAACGTCCACAAAATGCATAAAATATAAGCAATTTAGATGCAACTTCGAAGACAAAAATGGACAAACAAAAGGGATTATAATCAATTATAATCGATTATAATGGATTTTTGTGCAAAACTAACGAAATAGAATTTTGAATAAAAATAATGGATTATAATCAATTATAATCGATTATAATTGTATGGAAAAATAGACGAATAAATAATCGATTATAATTAATTATAATTAATTATAATTTGATTTGAAAAAAAGAGATTATAATCAATTATTAATTGATTAAAATCGATTGTTTCTCAATTTTAGTGAGACTGGTACTAAAATCGTAATATAATCGATTATTAACGCTTGAAACTGGATGCGGGCATCCTTTTCCCCAGCCCAAGGCTCACGTTTACATTCACGCCATATTTACCCTAAGGCCTGTAACCCGGCAAATAATCACCATATCACGCTCTCACATTCAAATTCGTCCATTTGTTAACGCGGTGCGTCGAGGGTTTATGGGGGTAGAACAGGATCCACTTAACGTAGGAGAGAGACTTGGGAAAAATTGGTGTGAGTAAAAATTGTGCGGTGCGTTGGAGATGTTGACGATTGAAAATGGTAGACGAGGTTAATTATGAGGTTGAAATGATCAATTTGCAAAATGTAAAGAACTAAATTCAATATGAAAAGCAAATGGTAAAAATAATATACAAAAAATGAACTAAACGGCCGCTGTTTTCAATACATAATTTTGAGTTTCATCATTTTTCTCAGTGTGATCGATTATTAATTAAAACTCAACATTAGGCCTTAATCGGTCATTTGGTTATATGGGATTTGGTGGTTTTCGAGTGCCGTTGACTCCGTAACGTCCGAACAACTTTTCAAAGGTTGTGATGATGCAGATTCCGTGACCAAAATATCACAAAAAAAGAAAAACTAAAAACGCATAATCCTTGACCAACTGTTAAAGGCTGCAGATGTATATCCACGGAATCTGCGATTTAATGCTTACATGCACACCAATTGAACAACAAAAATGTATTTTTTTCTTGCGAAAATGACAGATCTAGGATTCTTAATGAAAATCATAATACATTTTTAATGGATTACAACCAGTTCTAATGGATTAGAATGACTATAAATAATAAAAAATATCTAAAAATATAATACATTTATAATTGATTAATTTTGAGTCTCTTCAAGGGCAGGCTTTAATGTTACTATTCAATTTGTTCAAATCCATCGGCGCACTGTGCTATCAACGGGGTTAGAACACTCAGAGTACTTGCTCAAATCCATCAATGTTTCAGTTGTCCTCATTCGCATTGCTTGGAGCGACTATTCTTTTGAGTTTGTTCTGCCGGACATAAAAACTCTAATAGGAGAAAAATGCCGGGAATTTAGGTGAGAAAAATAAACAAATATTTAAATATTCTTTTGAGTGAAGAAGGCTTGCAGCCTTTTCCAATTTTCAGTTGATTTAAGTTAACCTTTCGCCCAGGGGCGGATCTAGTATTTTCTCGAGGAGGGGGGGGGGGGGGGAGCGTCGAATTTTTGGAAAATTTTGTCGTATTTTTTAGTCACATTTTGAAAAATTTTGACAAAAAAAATCGCTTTTTTTTCGGAGCGCTCCCCCCCTAGTATGTAGTGGCGTCAAAGGCGCCTTTAGAAAAAATTTAGGTTATGTTACAAAAGATGGATATCTCAAAATAGTACAAAGAGGGGACCCTTTGAGTCGGCTGGGAGTCGAATCCCTGAAGAAAAACGTCCGCCCCACACGCCCCCCCCCCCCCCCCCCCCCCACCCCTAAATCCGTCCCTGCTTTTATCAGAAAAAAAACTCAATTTTCTTTTCTCTAATCCCTTTCAGTTGATTAGGGAAAAAACTAAGTGTTTCGTTTGAAAATTCGAAATGCAAATTCGACTCAAGGAGGAAAATATCTGCAGTCAAAGTAACATTGCACCACCAAGAAATTAAGATGCCTATCTTTTACCAATTGTGAATTTCCGTCACATCTCTTTCGTGAAAAATTCTTGAAATGTCTCAAATAAGCTCATACGACAATAGTGAGTTTTCGTCCACTTATTGTTCTGTGCATACAATTGTATGCAAAAGAGCTGACAAAACTTTTTTAAGAAGCTCTGATTTTGATATAAATCAACAAAAAACGAGTGCCTTTTGACACAAAAATCAATGGTTTGAAGTTAATCGTGGTTCAGTTATCAGGGCTGTTCAATAAATAAATCATTACATACCTAAGCATGTTCATCTAATGAAATAAAAAAAGACAATTGCCACATTTTTTTTTGTCGCAACAGCGGGATAGTTAGGGTAAAAAAGGAAATCAAAAAAGAATATTTTTTGAGCGGGGATGTGCTTTAGCCGACCATCGCAATCTTTGGAGTTCTATAGAAAAAATTTAATCGGGAATTAAAAACTTTCTATAAGCTTCGGAATGAGATGTGCTGGTGAATGAGATTAATAAATTTGTTTGATTTAAAAAGCAGAAACTTTCACTTTCTATGTTTTGAAAGTTGTAATTGAAAGTTGTAATTTATGTTTTTTCTTGTTATGTTATATAACCATTGCGTAATATTGTACACTAGATTTTTATACAATCAGTTCTGCAACTGCATAAGTATATTGAAACAATAAAGTGTCCCCTCTCTCTCTCACACACTGCACCCTTGTATCATTTCTTTCTCTAAAACAATTTTTAATTGTTACTTATGCTCTGACATTGAAATGTACAAGCTCCCTTAATCGTTTCAATTGCTTTGTTGAATCTATTTGAAAAATCTGTAGAATTTTTGATCACTTTATAATTACAAGGCCAATCTGAGCACTAGATAGGCGAATTTTTTGTGGCTGTATGTTGCTGGATTTCATTGTCAAAACTATCAATTTTTCAAACAATTAAGACTGTTCTCGTCCATTTTTTTGTTGCCTTTGTTTTTTTTATACTTTTTTCTAATACTAAAATCTGATTGGTTGAAAATTTTCCGCAGACTTAGTCTTTTGTTCTTCAGACAATTTTCCTTAATTAGCATAATTTGTTTTAAAAAACCATGGAACGAAACAGCGCCGATTGCAATTGTCTAGTCACAGAAAATGAGAAAAAAAACTTGAACAAAAAATTATCTTATTGAGTTTGATCCAAAATCTACGCTGAATCCAGTTTAATAAAAGTAAAGAAGACGAGAAAAGCTTGGTTAATTTTTCAATTGTATTTTTTGTGAGCTGAAACAACTTCCACTTTGTACAAACAAACTTTAGAAAAAACACAGAGTTGACTATATCTTAAGCGTAAATCATAATCATATTTTTGATAGAGAAAAAGCATCAAATTTTGAGAGACCTATAAAAAGAGCACAAAATTTGCTTTCTTTTCTAAAGATTTTAGCTCATTTTTTACAGTTTTGGTTATGGTTTGGTAGTACCAATTTGGTGGTATGGTTTTGAATCAACTGATGGCGTTGTGTCACATCCATAAACGATTTTGCCCAGCAATTAAATGATTGCGGAAGCAAACCACCCGTGCCTTGCCAATGGCAAAATGAGCTTTTGCAGCTGATTGATCTGAAGTCTAAAAAAAATTCACGTTTTAGCTCTGGGTTAGAAAATGACTTTTTGACAAAAAAAAAAGAAAAACACGCTTTGTTTACGTAATGAACGGGTTTTCTCCTTCTGTAATCGATATTTGGCATATGGAAAATTTTTATAAGATAAAAAAGCAATACGTTACTTTATCAGAAAAAAAACTTTTGTTTCACTCAAACCTAAAAAAAATTTCTTGAAGATTTTCTAAAGAAAATACTTTTTTTTATTTCAGTGAATACTTCTGCTTGACCAAATACTGGACTACTAAAAAAAATCATCGCAACCTTCACTGGAACGACACGTTCAGCATTGAAAGGCTGAGTTTCGAATGGTACAGAGGCCTCAATTGGTTTTCTTTTCAAATGGATCCTTCAGGTCTCTTTTTCAAGATAACTTTTTCGTGTTCAGTTTTTTTCTGGTTGTTGTTTGAATTGCTCAATTTTTTTTGTGAAAGTTAAAAAGTCAGCGTAAAGAATGCCGAGAAGTGTGCACAAATTTCTGCATTAATTTTCTTACCTGACAAACTATATTCTAATTTAACGAAATATATATGTTTGTTGTTGCTATTTGTTAAGAAAAGTTTTCCTTTTTTTCCATCTTTCCATTCCACCCCCTCCTCAAACAAATGCAACACGCACGCAAAAAATTTTCTAGCAATATAACAACGTTAAGCAGAAAAAATTGTCAATTTTGGTGTTATTTTGACGATTTTCTGTTGTTTTTATCGATACTGTTTATTTTCAACAAGAAACATTTCTGACCAACAAGAATGGAGGTACTGAGTGTTTTGCTATTTGTTTTTGCTGCATTGCAAACAATTTTACCATCGGGATTTCAGCTACATCATTTCAGGTTCTTGGAAGTTATCGGGGTCCAAAATTCCAACTTTGCCGCACGCCGAAAAATATCTAAATAAATCGGTTGTGTATGGCTGTAATGGCTAATTTTATTCCCCAACAGATACACTCTCTTACCGAGAAAAGTTTTGATTTATGACCTGAAAAACATTATATCTAATCTAAATTCTGGTCAGATTTTTTTTTGAATTGTTTAAATAAAGCACGATTTTTCTTTACCTTCTTTTTTTCTGATCTTAATTCTGATCAGAAAAAAAACCAGAAAAAAGTACACTGGTGTGACTCGCTTCTCTGACCTTCAAGTTTCTAGGCGGTTGTGCTAATCACTAGTCTACAGTCCTTATTGATAGCTTCAGCAAAATAAAACTTGTTATAGCACGTGTTAGTTTGCACTGAATTGCCACTGTTATTTCGTAAACTCGAAGTATCCTTACCTCGTTGCGGTTGAGCAGTGAACTAATTTCTGGTAATTTCTGTCCAGAAACTGTTTATTACTAAACCAGAAACAAAATAGATCACTCCTGCTCAAAGAAGATGAAAAAACCAGGCTAGATAATGTACATACTATTTTTATCTAGAAAAACAGCCTCCGTTGGATACGGGATTTTATCTGTATAAAAAGGTGTACAGCGACTACGAGGCGTATCGATCTCAGAAAGTGGACTTTACAGTACTACTTGCCTATGGTTTTTGTAGCCAGAAAACTCCTGATCTTGAGTTATTAGTTTTTGACCTTTTTACTGATTATAACAGATAATTCTATAGAGACTGTGAAATTTTTGCATTAAGGAAAGCAAAAAAAAATCATAATCAACAGGAAAAACGTTGCTTGAGGTTCGAAAACTAGTAAAAGGTTAGTAGCCAGGGTATCATTAGGATTTTGCACACTTGTCTAAATGATTTTCAAAAACTTGACAAACTAATACTTAACATTTCTATATCTTACTAAATTGAATATTCAGATTCTAAAAGTTCGAATTTTTCGTATTATAGGTTGCTGCTACTATCAAACAAGAGTCTATATGATATACGGCCACAGAAGAGGAATATCCCCCGAGAATTATATTAGAAAAATGACAAACTTCAAAAGTTCAGGAAAAACTTTGAGACATATCAAGGCAAGTATATAGATCTGATGCTTCTCTTTGTTCTGAGTTATTAAAGTTACTGTTAAGAAAACGAGTTTTATTCAATATGCATTTGTGAAGCTACAAAAAGCTACAATTTTATATTTACTTTTATATACACACACAAGTGATTTGTGAGAGCTTGGAAAATCAATTCGGCGACCTAAAAAAAGGTCGAAACTTTGAAAAAACTTTGAAAAATCCGCCCTTCTCCAGAGAACCGTAGATTCGCTCTGAGTCAAATTATGGTTTTATTTTAAAGATTGGTTGATTTAATTGTTTATACATACTACAAATTAACTGTGCGTGAGCTAATTGAAATAGCTTTGTAGCATTGCATTCCTTTTCAAATAACGGGAACCGAGCTTTTTTGTTTCTTTTTCTTGTTCGTTAGTTATTTTAATTGGGCGTAATATGTAAAAAAAAATTTACAATAGAAAGCTTTGAACAAATTTTGATCTTATTTTGTATTATCCAGTAAACTCGAATGACCGCTACAAAAAACTGTAGTTAAGATGAAATGATGAGTTCAAAAGCGATGAATTTTTGAAAAAGCTCAAAAACCCCAAAAAAACTGATACTGAAAACAAAAACTGAATTTTTTGCTGATTTTTCCACTTCTTTATTCAAAAATTGCTCGGTTAGGATATTTAAGAACCAGAAAAAAGATATAGAGCGAAAACTGCAGACCTGTTTGCGTTAAAAAAAGCTTCCGAATTTGGACTCGTATTTCCAAAAAAATCGTGATCGTTATTAAAATTGGAGTAACGTAGAAACGAAAACAAGCAAGTATTAATAAAAGTCACAAAAGTCTGATATTTCAAAATTTTCTCAAGTTTTCAACAAAATTGCAGGGCCTGCAAATCATCTCATAAAGAAAATGAGCTTAAAACTTTCAGCAACTTTTTCACTGAGACTGACTTGCGGCCAACTTCTCAAATCTCAAAACGTTGAAAGTGTTGTCAGATAGCTCTTTCTTTCCCAAACGCCATTCGAGAAAATAAGCCAAAACTACAGTAAAAATGTCGAATTAAAAACTCCAGTGGTCGCGATGTTTTGAAACTTTCTGGAAAAAAAGCTTTATCTGTTGTGAGCAATTTTTCGGAGTAGTTTTCTAATCAATGCTTACTGAACGGCATCTTGAAATATGCCTATGAATCCTGACGAAATGCATTTACAGATTTTCAAATATTTCGTTAAAAGTTTTTTGCAGCTATTTCTTTATGATACTCAAATAAAAACTGACTTTTTTTCTGCAATTAGGATCATCCTTTTGGGCAGGCTTCTTTTCACCATACAAGCGTCCATTTTGTTGAGTAGTACTCTTCCTCGGAAAACCCTCAGGTCAATATTGAGCGGTTAGCCCTTTTGTTTTGCACGGTAAAATAATTCAAACTTCAAATTTCAAATCACGTGTCTAAGAAAATGTTCGAACCCGATATCACTGTCTGAAAAAACATGTACTGGAATACCAATATTGTTCTGCATAACAATAAAAATTTATGGAGTATTGTTTTTTGGGGATCAACATTTTTTCTACGACTAGAGCTTACAATAGTAAGATAGTAAATATGGGGCAAGTTACTTAGATCCGAAAAGTGTTGTTCTGAAAGCTGCAAAAATGTTGTTATGTTTTTATATCAATATTTGAATGAAATTTTGGTCTATCGAATTCGATCATGTAAGCTATTTCTCTCGTATTTGTATTCTGCGCTCATTATTAAACTGCTCTCCAGCGAGCATGGTAATCGAGCTCGACATAGAAAAATGTAAAAACAAGTCAGAAAAACAAATTTCTGCTCTTACTTGGTTTATTTCAAATTGTTCATATTGGAAAAGTTTCTAAAAGCTTGAAATTCAAGTTATAGCTGATATGCTTTTGATATCAAAAAAACGTAATAGACAGTCTTTGGAACACATTTTGTTTTTCTTCAATCGGTTCTTCATCTCTTCCGCTATTCGAATAGCTTTCGTGTAATCCTTTGCTTTACCAACTTTTGCGTTAAAATAGCCGCCATTACAGCAAAATATGGTTTCAATGTTTTTTTTAGCAGACAGTAGGATAACAGATACTTGGAACGTCTTATCATAGCTCGAGGTCTCTGCGTATTTCAGGTGCGATTTGATGACGAGCTTTGCGTGAATGTTATCAATGAAATTGGTTTTGGTTCAGACAACGGCGAAGTCAAAGTACGAGGAGGTTCACCAGAGGCAGACTTCGTGCTTCCTTCGACTCCTGCTGAAAATTCGGTGACGACATTTGAAAAAAGCAATCTGAGGGAAGAACTTAATTTTGATTGGTTCAAGTTCAATGTAATTTGTATCGCACAACAGTGGATATGTGATAAGTATCCAGTGAATGCTTCAAATCTGAAACTTTCATGATAGATGAATTCGACTTTAAAAACACATCATTTTGTCATGAAAATGTATGATCGAAACAAAAATCTGTCAAATTTTTTTTTTGATTGTTGAAGTAAATAGTTTTGCCGGATTTTACAAAGGACAATATTTCACCTGTTTTCCTGTCATATGGCTTACTTTTTATTTTGTAGAAAAAAAATTAAAATATTCGGTTATATTACATTTATAATTGTACTTTTATAAAAATTATAATTAATTATAAGTGCCACAAGGTAGTAGATATTTAAACGATTGGTAATTCATTATAATGATGACATTATAACAAATTACATTATAAGAAACTACAATCAATTTTATTTTTTATAATCTATAATAATAGATTATAATCCTATTTTTGTCAAAACTGTCTAAAAATTAGAGATATTTTGTCACTCTTTGGTTCAGCTGAAGACGAGGAGTAACCATGATACAAAAGTTTCATAGAGATCCCTTCATATTAGGTGAAAGAATCTCGCGGTATGTGAAACATAATTCTTCCATATGAATCATGAAACCAAAGCTGTGTGCTAAAATTTTGTTGGTCAAAAAAACCTAAAATGTGCATCATGAAACAACTATAATCGAGAAGCAATAAAAAAATAAGAACAGTATACTCTTAAATTGATTTAAAAACTTTTAAAACATTTTTTCCATTTTTTCACGTAAACCAACATCTACAATAAGCATAAAATACAAGCAATTCAAGTGCAAAATCGAAGACAAAATGGGAATCAAAGGGATTATAAACTTTTATAATTAATTATAAATAATCAATTCTGCAAAAAAAGTGTTTCAAGAAATTCGGGTAAAAATGATAGCGTAGGAAAAATATAATGTATTATAATTGATTATATTTGATTTCAAAAAGAGATATTATAATCAATTAATGTTTGATTAAAATTAGTTTTTTTCTCAATTTTTGTAAGACTAGTACTAAAAAATTATTAAAATCGAATATTAACACTTGAAATGGGATGTGGCTGTCGCCTCAGAATAATAACACTCAGAATATTACTCAGAATAATAATTAATTTGTTAATACTCAGCTTACAACACTTATACTGGCCTCGGTCAGTATATTTTTTCTAAGCTAAGTTATAACATTTTATTAATCATTCTGAGGTATTATTTAATTATTGATTATATTAAAACGATCTGTTTGAGAAATTGAAATAAATTTAACCAGTGTCATTTTCAATTTGTATCTCATTTTCAAAGAATTATATGCAGCGTTGAATTTGTTTAAATATTTACTCAAATTTTAAAGCAAAAAATAAAAATATCTACTGTTAAATTAAATGATAACTTAAATTTGATGTCATCTTTAAAATCAAACGCAAAAAAACAATTTAAGGATCACGGAAAAAAGTTCCGATAAATTACCTTAAAAAACGTTTAACAATTAAGGCAAATTTAGCACTACCTTGAGTACACATTAAATTACCTATAAGCACCCTAAAATTTTACCGATAATTCTCTAAAAATTTAAGGTGTGTAAACCTAGAAAAAATACCTTGAAAATTCCCTTTCAGGTGATTTAACATTAAAATTTTTACCTTAAAAAACTAGGTAAATTACCTTTATTACCTTAGCATTAAAATAAATTTACCGTAAAATCAAAAAAAGTTTTGGAAAAAATTCAAAATGTCCGAGAAAATGGAAGGAACCTGGCATGGAAAACATAAACGCTTTTTAGAAATTACTTATTCTCAAAGGATGAAACGAATTTCCGATAAGTGGTGTTCTGCGTCGGAAAAATGTCTGCTTCTCTGACAAAATATGCTGTTGCTTGGGTTTTTTCACAAACTTTTTGTTTCTGGCGCTGCTGTCAATTATAACCCAATTTAACTTTCAAAGGGATAACCAAAATAAGAATTAGTTGTTTTCTGCATCTAAAACTTTTCTGATTCTCTGGAAAATTTGAATTTTTAATCAAAACCTTGTCTCTTTGGCGTCTAACAACTAGAACTTAGTTTAACAACTACAACTTAGAACTTAGCTCTGTTATGTAAAAACTCTTCTCATTTTTTTCAGATAATCTTAAGGTAAACTTACTGAGTTAAAGTAAAGTTTACCTTTTTTTAATTAAATTTTCCTGAGAAAAAAAATTAAGATAAATTTAAGGTAAGTAAGGGTAAGACACACCATTATTTTCTTAACCTTAACTCAGTTAAGGTGACTTTACGTTAACTTTTTTTGTGTAACTTCCTGTCTTCTCATTTGTCAACAGTTACTAACAATACAGCAAAACTTTTCTATGGGAAACTTTTTTAAATAGATTGGAATAGCTGCTTCCAAATTAAGTGATTCGAACTCATAGCCCAAATATAGTCGAAAACCCATTCGAAACATAGTCGAACACTCGGTCAAAACATAGTCAGACACTAATTCGAAACATAGTCGAACACTTGGTCCAAGCATAGTCAAACGCTAGTTCAAAACATAGTCGAACACGTTGTCGAATTATAATCTTGATTTCCATCCACCTGAGTTAAGTCTCGGAGGAACCGAACTATTCGTTTTGAAATATTGGAGGAACAGTCGCTTGGAAAACAGGCTAGAGACTTTTCCATGCGTTACTGCATCGTTGACGTTGTCCTACATACATGCATGAAGTACTGAAAAAAAATACGTTACCAGGTTTTCAAGCACAACGTATAAACTGAAAATTATCAGCAACTTAAAGCAATTTTTGGAAGAATAATGATATAATTTTTTGCGAAAAAAAAATCCGATTTCGATTGGTGATTTTTGTAGATGTGGTGTTTTAATTGTTAATTGTGTCTGACATTTTTTTATGATTGAAAATCATTTGTAAAATTTTTTATCAGCCTATGTTTCAATTTGATGTAAAAGAGCAACATTTCTGCTAATGACTGCAATTTTTTTGTCTCGCAAATTACACTTTGCTAATGACTTTCGTGAACTGATATTTTTTCTTCATTAAATTTATTGTCAATAAACTTGCATTAATTAAAGTTGTTCAACCGGGTACATGATTAATTTTCGTTAGCCCCACCTCTTCACAAAATTTGACAAAATTTTATCTTGCTTAGTAGTCAATCGATCATGCAGCGCATCAGGTGTAGGGGTAGTACAATTGTTTGAGAAAACATGAGCCTGCGATTCGATTTCGGCATGTTAAGTATTGTCAAAGCCAATTTTTGTTCCTTTTCGGACTTCTGTCCGCCTTTTTGTGTTTGCCGGCTTAGTTGTCAAAACATGGTCGAGCTCACAAAATGGGTTACTCATGATCCAAAGAAAAAAATTTCATTTGTCAAAAATTTAATTTAGAAATGAAAGAACTCAAATATTTTAGAACGTGAAAAGATTTATCTTACTAGTTGGGGGTGAAAGACATCAGGGCAGATAACAATCTGAGTTGCAAAAATTTTTTAGAACATTTTGTTCGAAATGTAGCTTGTTTGGGTCGAGTCAGTCAAAACACAACATCTTTGGGTCGAGCACCATCGAACAGATTTTTCCGTCGGTCGAGTTGGTCAAAAAATAGCCAACTTAGGTCGAGTCGGTCAAAACATAGCTTAAATCGCAAGGTACAATTTTGGTCCTTTCAGCCTCTTCGTGAAAAACACATGACCTGCACTTAAAAAACAGAAATGCGTTTGATCAATCAACAAAACTTATCTTATCTTTTCATGGAAATTTTATAGATATTGATACAACATCAAAAGTATAGGAATCTCATCTACAAGAAAAAAGATATGAGGATGTTGATGCGTCAAACAAGTTTTAGTTAGCATTGGTTTACAAAAAAAAAATTTAGCTGATTATTCAATTCTCTATATACAAAAATGACAAAATGACCAAACTTTTTGCCCAAAGATGCAAACTTTTTTTGTAAAATTGTTTCTTTTTCAAACCTAAGACATTGATTTTTCTACCAAAAATTGCAGACACAGAGAAAAAACACTCAGCGTGAGTACCTGGGATTACCTAAAACTCGATAAATTGTTTGATGAGAAGAGCCAGATGTTCTTATAAAACTGTTCAATAATGCATTTTCAATAATTCATTTTGATAATAAGTGTTTTCGATCTCTCACTCTACAGCTATGTAAAGTTAAGCCAATAAGTCAACCAAACTTCAGAATTGGTTTCATCCCTGATTTGGTGAAACAGCTTAAGGTAAATTGATCCTCAATTAAGCTAATTAAAATCATAATAAATTGATTTATCTAATTACAAAGATATATCAATAATATCTTATAACAAAACTTTTTTTATAAAATTTTCTAAATACAAATTGGAATTGCTTGGGCGGGCGAACACCATTAAGCCAGCACGGCCCGTTTTCAGGTGTCTCATTAAATGGAGAACAAAAACAAAAAGTTAACTTCCTCATCCAATGCAAAAGACCTTTCTACCGGTAAATATTTATTAAATGTAAACCTCTTTATTTTCACATTTAAACATTTCTCTATAAAATAATTAGGATAAGTTTTGTTTTCTCGGGTTGTCTTCTTATACCAAAAACCTAGAAACCTTACAGAAACAATCTTCTTAACCATATAAGCTGCAAACTAATCTCACAGAGAACAAAAGCGTTCTGAAATTTCGAATAATTTGCCGAACAATATCAAAAAGCAGTGCTTGCTTATTGAATTAGAAAAAACTAGTATGTAGCCTTTTCTGATACATTATGCGTAAAATCACAGTTCATCAAAAAAAAATTTTCCTCTTTTTTTTCGTAACTTGTTTCCATTTTTTTGTCTCTTGAAACATACAGTGCTGATTTAAATTATCCGGACAAAATGAAAAAAACTTGAATTTTCCAGAACATGTTTTTCTCAAATTGGGTTAAGTTAAGACAAAAAGTGAGGAGAACAAAAAAGTTGCTTAGAATTTTATCAGAATTAAGATGGTTTAACTTTTTCTCAGAAAGTCTCAACCAAAACCTTACCCCAAAAATCGGTCATTTTGGTTCTTTCAATTAATCAAAAATAATCGTAACTTTTGATTGATTGAGAAAAGCCAGAATTACCGGTTTTTGGGGTGAACTTTGGATGAAATTTTGGAGGAAAAACGCTTCATAGTAGTTCTGATGGAATTCCAAGCAATTTTGGTTCTCTTTAATTTTTGTCTAATCTTAACCCAATTTGAGAAAAATGTGTTTGAAAAATCAGGTTTAATTCATTTTGTCCGGATAATGTAAATCAGCACTAAACCATTGAACTAAAAAGAAACTCGTGCAGTTATTTTTTCGGAAGAGGAACTTAGAGACAAATTGCATTCATCTGCGGAACTCATTGAAACATATACAACATCAGTTTTAGAAACTTAAATGATCAGTTAGTTTCTTGTCTTATTACTATGCTAAATCTGTTTTAAGAACATTAAGAGGGGATAAGAGGAAATTAATTTGAGACCAAAGTTCTATAGAATTCTATTCACCGTCAATTAAACCGAGGTTTATGTCGAAATTATTTTGGTTTCGTTTAGTCGCACTAAAAGTTCTCTTTCAGGGTTCCCTAACTGAAATACCCCAAAAGCAAAACTTATTCCTGGTTCGAAATAACCAAACTTTTTCCAAAACAGTTTGAAAAAACTATGAACTTACAAAAATCACAGATTGACTAGATTGACCAGATCGACATTGGAAGTGATCTCTTGGGCAATGTTTTGAGTGTGGCGATCAAGATTTACTACTATCTACAATCCCAAAAGGGATAAGTTAGTGGCAGTTAAAATGTACTGCACCCGGTTGCTTCCATTTTTTTCCACTGGTGCTATGGCTGAATTGTCCGCAAGAATTTCTATTAGTATTCAATTCGGATAAGCATAAGTCCAAACACAGCTGTTTGTTAAGTGGCGAGTTTAAAACTAATCCGTGATTTATCAACACAATTGCCAATTTACAATTCAACTCACTGACACTTTCTCCCGAGAGAACTCAAATCAGAAACTCCTGATCACTGACAAAATTTTTATCCACGATCGCTATCTTCCCTAAAAACCAATTATGAAAGTCAATTAGGCTTGCTTTCAGCAATAAGTTCAAAGTTAAGGACCAGTTTTTCTCTCTAGATTGCTAAAATAATCTATATCTAGCTATTACAAACAGCATTCACTGACTTCGCAAAAAATGTTATCCAACTGAATCTAAGAGCCAACAGTCCGCTCTCTTAGCTCAAATATTCTCCCGATGGGTAGGCTGTCCGTAACCTTTTGGGTATGTTTGTCTGTTTGAGTTTTAATTATAGTTAAAGTTGTGATTGTCCAAAAGAGTCCTGACATATACTCTGGTACCCTTGTGCAAAAGCTTAACGAAATTTTCCCCTGACGACACTAGTTATGATTGCCAACTTCGTGACAGGTAGCTTAGTTGTGCAAGACCAATTTTACCTCAAAATCAAAGTGCATCTAACTTAAGCAACTTACCATGTACTTCACTTATCCGCCCCTTAAGCGTTCTGGCAGCCTGGGTCTAAAAGATTTTTTTTTCAGACGTAGCTACTGCCCTTCAAGCTTCTAAGTTTTCCATATATACTCAAATTCAATCCAGACGTTCTAGCAATCATGAAGGTATTTGAAACACATTAAGTCTAATTGCACCAAAAATATCTCTTCTGGCGAGCTAAGTAAATATCCCGTTCAATCATATTATTTAAAAGACTTAATTCCCATTCCATACTCATTTTATTGCGTCAACGTCGTAATTTTTTTTTTTTGGTTTAGTTGATTTGTTATGATTAGCTTTCCGATCACAGTCTACTTCACTCCTATGTCTGCCTAACTTCAGGTAATTTCAACCCAAAACTTTAACGTTTTGACTCCACAGCTTTATCTTTTTACCTTCTGATCCTTCTCACAATGGACAATTTTGCCCCAAATTAACCAAAAAAGACCGAATCTAATCCGAAGTGTTGCGATGGAGAATGTGCCACCTTCCTGTGTTTATCATGAGATTTTAACTGCAGTTTTGCACCAAAATGTCATTAAAGCCCCAAAATGTCATTAAAAGATCACCCGGGATCACTATGAGGGTAGCAAAACCATGGGGGTCCTTCCAACCAGGTTTGATCCGTATCCCACAATTACTTTCCATTCTATCTCAATTTGACGGTCCGTAATCACTTTTCCCGGGAAAAGGCTATTAACGTCGGAAGAAGTTGCCAGTAGGTTTTGTCGGAGGACATTCATTCGCTGGGATTCTAGAGTCTATTGTCACCATCGAATCAATATGCCCTCAATCCGTAATTAGCGTAAACGGTTTATTTCCGATCGAAAGTTTGGTTTTCATTAGTGCTAAAAATTTCCGGTCTAAGCGTCGGATTCGTTTCAAATTACAAAACATTAAGTCTCTTGTCACTACCTACCATATCCTAAAAATTCGTTTCTGGGGACATATGCTTAAGTTTCCCTCAACTAAGCCCACAATAGACAAAGTTTTGGTTTTATTCCACCCGCTTGTTACCGAGTTCTGATTGGGCTATCTGAAACATCGGGAACACATATCACTTTGGCTCAGGGTGTCCGAGGGTTCTGGATGTTTGCACACCAGGATTAAATTATCTCTCAAATTCGTTTCAGGAATTCCATAAAATTAGCTTTATTAGTTCTGATTTGGCAGAGTTTGTCAAATATGATTAACCGCTTGTAATTTTTGCAACGGATGGGACTAACCATCTAATTTTTAGGCTAAACCGTATGTTTTCTTTTCTACGGGTTTTAGAAATTAGACAATACCAAGCTACGTACTACTCATTAAGTTATCTATGCTGCATGCAGTTCTGGAAATAAGACATTGCAAAACGAGATCACAGTTTGCCTTAAGTTTGAGAAAGATATGTATGTATGTTGGTGTTAGTTTATGTATATAGGAGTTTAATGGTTTCTTAAGTATTAAGTACTAAGCTAAGTGTCAACTTTACTTCCGCAATCGGTCTTCTAAGTATTGAATCTCCACGTTACGAGGCAAATTCAATACAGTTTAATTCATGTAGCATAAAAAGAAACAATTTTATGATACACTTACTTTTCTATTATTTTACTTAAGCTGTTTTAGTCATTTTCCCAAAATCGACCCAATTAAAAATTGGTAATCAAGGATCTTCAAAATCTATAATGTTGGAAGGATTGCGGACAACTTGCTGCATAAACTCTGATTTTAGGGCTATATGTTTATCCAAAAAGCAAAACATTCTGATTTTTGACCAAATGACCTTTTTTCACAAAATGAGTTATTAATATACAGTTACCATAGTAGACTGTTACTGAAAAAGTATCATTGGTTTGACTAATCTGTTACTATAACATCTATTTTTCGCAAAAATTCGAGTCGGTACGAGGAAAAATCTTGCAGCTGCATTCATTTGAGGATTATTTTTGATATAGAAAAACCACAATACGCACGTGTTTTTGAGGAAAGACAACTGAATTTAAACAAGGAACAAATTTGACCTAGAGAGTTTTGAAAGCAGCAAAATTTTTCGACTATGTTGGTAATTTTTCCTTTTCCCCCACCTGCAAATTTTTACATTTCAAGTTTCTGTTCACTTTGTCCGATTGTCATGAAAAATGACATAGAAACTAAATCACTGCGAAGTGTTTTTGATTAAAAGACATTTCGATTGCAAAAAAAAACAGTTAGAATGTGATAGACCGATGAAGTATTATTGTTCCGGCCTTTTAAAATGAGGAATAATTTTGTACAATAAGGGTTTTTGAAAAAATTAGAACAATTGTACAACAAGGATACCCGGTTCTTGTACAATTAGCACAAAGTTCCGATCTTAGTCTTGAAAAACCCAAAAAATTCAAACTTTTTTATTTTGAAAATCCCATTTTTTTTCATTTCCAACTGATGCTTAAATATCCCAAAAACAATTTGGTATGCGTAAAATTAAGTTTTCAGGGTCTAATTGAATCAAAAGTGAGCTACTGTTAGCCGCTTGCATGCATCCTTTGCTAAAATTAAAACTAAAAATTAAAATTTTTATGCCTGTTTTTCTCTTAACTGTGACAGTTTTTTGGAAATTATTTAATTTCGTTCAAATTACTAAACGGGCTGAACATATTATATCACTCGACTTTCCAATATTTATTTTTAGTTGATCCCATAATTATTATCAATGATAATGAAATGTTCTAAAAATCTAGGTAGGTATGTAGAGTTCATGCATAAATACTTAAAAGATTAAAAGAAGTAAAATGAAGCGTGAATTAAAACGTTCTATTCTAAAAACTAACACCAACTCACAGTGATTGACCGATGGTCGAATCATGCCAAGTGTTGACTGGTATCTCATCAATACCGAAGGTCATTTTAATAAAATCTAATTCTATATACACCCACTTCCCTTCAAAATGGCAACAAAATTTACAAACGGCACCATAAACGAATATTAGAACAGCAAGCAAAATGAAATATATAATTGAAGTTTTGGAAAGTACAAATGTACAAGGGTGAATATACAAAAGTTGCAAGGTGTACAAATGGTAAGACAAAAAACAACACTAAGCTACAAGACATACGGTTAACATTTACCGAGCTATATACACCAAAATGCGGCAGTATGTCAAAACTAATTGAAAAATTCGCTGCTTTCTTCTATATCCTCATATGTGACATCTGCTGTACGTCGGGGTGAGGGGTGGATCCGAATGATAAATTTGCCAAAATGGTCAGGACCGGGGTGTGGCTGGCTCGTTCGATACGATGGATTTTTGAGGACCATGATAATGTGGTTTTGGCGACAAGGGGGGTTTTAAAAGGTACCTCGGCAAAAGGCGTTAGATAGTCCGAAGG
The DNA here is from genome assembly GCF_963678635.1 of Symsagittifera roscoffensis. Classification (NCBI taxonomy): domain Eukaryota; kingdom Metazoa; phylum Xenacoelomorpha; order Acoela; family Convolutidae; genus Symsagittifera; species Symsagittifera roscoffensis. The sequence goes on along the minus strand of NC_087071.1, from coordinate 29,171,155 downwards.
CGAGATGACAAGGACGTTTGTTTCCACCAGGTTATAATGTGATTCACCAATTTTTCGGTTTGCCGCACTTCTATATTATTTACCTCCAGAGGCGAGTTTCTTTATAGGTCTACCTTTGTCCGGGTTTTGTCACAGGAGACCTTGAATGTGTGAGAGCTAGCGGCACGTTATCTTCGGAACCAGTTTGCGTCTCCAAATCGGGGTCTAGGTAGCCCTCTTCCGCCCCGTCATGAGTTCCCCACTTCTAGCCCGATGGTCAGATAGAGTAGAATTGTCTTTATCTAAACGGTTATCAAAAGAAATAAGATTTTTCTATCTAGTTTTAGCCGTTCTATTAAAACGTTTCTCAAAAGAGTACAACAGATTGACAATTGTTTCGTAATTCTGAGAATCGAAATCAGTTTTTCGGTTGAAGAATTTAAAGAAAGTTTTGGTATTTTGAGTGACATTTTTAGATTTAACAGCCTATATAACTCTTTCAACAAGCCCATTTCATCAATAATCACCAACTGTACAGTAAATGATTTCGATGTTGAATCTTTCGCAAAAGGATTTAAGATCGTTGGATAAAAGAAAGAGCCCGTGGTCGACTTCAATCTTCCACGGAAATCCGTGGTGGTGACAATAACCATTAAAAAAGAAAGTAAACGAACTTAATGTGGTATTGTTGACGACCTTCGCCGATTGAAACTTTGTAAAACCGTGTCCAAACGTCCTGCGAAGTCCGAGTTTTTTTCCTCGTTCGCGAACGATATTGTGGAGAGCTTTGTGGTTGAATCCGTACCGAGTAAAACTTTGCGATTCTTACCGGCTCTCAGGCATTGATTACATGACTTCCCCATATGGTATATCTCTCGGTAGATATGTGGCCACCAGTTATATTCGGCTCAGAACTTCATCCTAATTTGGTCTGGATGATTTTCTAGTAACATTGAGCTGAATATTCATCTAATGGCTGCCAGTACCACTAGCTTTTTATCCAAAAAAATAGATCGTCTTTCACGTGGAGGTCTTTTTCATAATTCTTCCTATAGCTTCCATGAATGCCCATTGGTCTTCGATTTTATGTCTTCGGTTAAACCCCAAATTAATTTGTCTTCCCTCTTCATTATCAGGAGTGGTTTCTTTGAACAGTGCTCTTCTGGAAATAATGGGGAATTGGGTCGTTTCAAACTTGATTTGAAGGATATTCAGGAGGTTTACATGATCGTCTGGGAGGTGATTGTCTTCGAATTTTACTGAGTTGTTGTGTTCTTCTGATATGATAAATAATGGGCCGGTAGTTTCTTCCATTCTTTTTGTACCGATGGAGTTCTTCTGGTGAATTAAGTAAGTGTATTGCATAATAAAATATGAAAGGACCTTGTCCGAGTAAGTATTGCTTCAACAATTGAATTTAGAATTGTCTAAAGGTAAGCACTTTGATGAACAATTTTCTGCTCTGATAAGAGTATTATCGCAAATTTTTTTTCGATTGTGCATTACAAGAGATGTTAGCGAAAAATTCTAAGGTTGAAAATTGCTAAAGAGCTATAATAATAATCTTGACAAATCAGATCGCTTGAATTTTCAACTATTTTTATTTACAGCGACCGACGGTCTATCTACAGAATGTATTTTTACGCGGATAAAACAATCTCTGTTAGATAAAAGTTTCCGAATTTTGTCAATTGAAGCGACTACAAAATCTTCGTCGTAATAAGAAGGTGAGAGTGCTTTGGCTGAAGATAGTCTAGATAAAAGATCGGTAAAACCCATGTCCTTGCCTGGTATATCAGAAACCTTAAAGTTGAAAAGTAACAGTCTATTTACCCAGCGGAATAGTCTGCTATGCTTAGTTCTATTGCTAAGATTTGCTGAAAGAGCTGATAGTAGGGCTTTATGCTTTGTTACGGTTTCGATTTCTGCCCCGTAAAGGTAAATTTCAAAACTTTTTTGGTGTCCACACTACGCCCAGCAGTTCAACTCCGTTGGTGGAATACTTCATTTTATGGCTGTTTAGAATACTTGTGGCAAATGCAATCATTTTCCACTGCCCCCTTGAAATTGTTCTAAAGTTGTGCCGGGAACGCTATGAGAAGCGTCGGTTTTTATTGAAAAGATTTTTTTCTGTAATATTTACAAAATCTGTTTTCAGCTTTTCAAAGGCTATAAACCAATTCTTTGTTCAAATGTGGACAAAGTGGGGTGCTCAGGGTCGACAAGTTTTAGACGATTTTTACGCAATGGTTCATAGAGCCGAAGAAGGATCGCGTTTCCGAAAAGTTCTTGGGGATTGGGAGGTTCTTATAGCGTCTGCTTTACCGACATACGGTGGTACTCCATCTCCCGAGATTTTAAAACCTAGCCATTCTTTTTCTGACTGAAAGAATGCGCCTTTTCACTATTTCACCGCCATGTTTTTCTGGTCAGGGAATGTTAAAATTGCTTTTTGTTCAAATAGAGATCCCTTCGATGCTACCAGGTTGTCGTCTATATAACAATTTATACACGGTATGTTCTTTAAGAGTGAGTCCATGACCCGTTGAAACTCGTTGGGCATATATCCCAGTCCGTAAAACCCGGTTAAAAATTGATAGGTTCCCGTTGCTTCGCCGCCCACATTATGTGAAGTTAAATTGCTTACTCGTTTTTTTCTCCCAATTTGAGTTGACTACGCGTTTTTCAAATCCAAGTTACTATACCAAACCTGCCCAGTGGTGGTTTCCGAGAGTTAAATGACCATGTTATCATTTAGTTCAAGGATTTTGGTCATTTGGTGTTTATTTTTTAAAATCTTATCAGATAGCTACTTAGAATCTGGTGCCAATTTAATCGAGCCGTCTTCCTTCTTGGTTATAATAATCGGACTAAAGAAAACAATCATCGTCATTTTTAGAGTTTTTCAATGCGATCATTGGTCTTTTTTCTTCTAATGTTTGATTTACTCACGACAAGAAGTGTAGGGGAACTCTTCTCCCTTTTGCCTGAAAAAGTTTAACCGGGGATTGGAAGTGAGTAACCTTGCAACCGTTCGAATTTTGTCCCACCCGTGTGAATAGTTCCTGAAAGATGTTAAAGTTTTGATCGGTTGGTGAGTAAGGTTTTTTCCACTACTCTCGCTTTGTGGTTCACTGACTGAGCAAAGTGGCTGGGGGAATTTCTTCTGCTTTGTTTTGATACCTATGTTTGGTAGGCTACCGTTCCCCAGTATCTTGCATTCATGTCCACCTGTGATGAAGAACGGAGTTTCTTCACTAATCCAACCGTTGGATTGCGTCCTGGCGATAATATTCCCCAGAATGTTGATTGTATCGTCGGTGGAGCCACAATATTGATCCCTTTTTCTCCTCTCCATTGGGTAAAATTTTAGCTTGGGATATCTTAGCTTAAGTTCGTGCAGTACATTTTGTTTTAGAAAGCCAACTGGGCTCGCCGAATATACCTAAATGATCATGTTTACGATCATTTCCCATCCCAATCTTATGTTTAATTGATTTTCGCTCCACGAACTTTCCGGTGGGACGTATACACAATTATCGTTGTTTACTTGATTATCGTTTAATGTTTTTACAGAAGGTGGTTTGTTGCGGGATTTAAAAATTTTAGAAAAATGTGCTGTACAATTACATTTTTTACTCGTGATGTCCCTTGCTGGGCCTACGTTCAGATGTCCTTTCGTAATTGGATTCTCACCTTTCATGCAAGCGTTGCTTCTTTCTTTGTTGAGGCTCGGCTCCTTCCTGATCTGATTTGAGTATTTTAAAAATTAAAAGTCGGCCCATTGGTCAAGGATCTTGCCATTTTGGCCGATTTTTGATGATCAAAAAAGCCCTTCTTGTCAATTAAGGCCTGATTAATGGTTTCCGACGGGCTCATCGTGGCTGAGAGGAGTTTCCGTTGAGTTTCCTTATTCTTCATATTGCAAATGAAGATATCTATCATCCATTCGGCTTCATGGATATGAATTTTTTTTCTTCGTTTATCCGCTTTTCTTCGACGGCTTCTTATACTTTCGTGCTTCTCTACTGATTTGTGTTTGTCCAACTCGCTGCCTGTGGGTTGCTCCAGAATCGGAATTTGCATCTCTGGTACCTTCGGTCCATTGAGGCTATTTATGTCCAGACTTTCTTTCGTTCATTGGTCGCTCCACTGGGTCGAGGAATGTGGTGGCTCTAAAGAGTAGTTCAGCCAAAATGACGGTTTTCCACGCACGTTCGATTCTTTTGACTGCGCCATGATAAAATGTTTCAAAACTGTAGGTAGGTATGTACAGTTTATGTCAAATACCTTGAAGAATAAAAGAAGTAAAATGGAGCGTGAAATAAAACGTTCTATTCTGAAAACTAACACCAACCCACAGTGATCGACCGATGATCGAATCATGCAAAGTTTTGACTGGCTTCATGAAAATGCACTTTCGTTTTTTTTTGTTCAAACGTAAAATAAAAACATAAAAATTGTAGAAAAAGAATGGGAACCGAAAATGTACTTGCATCGACTTGTAATTTAGCAGAAAAAAATTCCAGTTATTCAAAGTGCCAGATTTTGCTAACCTTATGTTCCAACAATACGTGCTGTCGAATCATAATGCACAAAAAATACTTGAAGTCCTTAAGAACTTTTTTTGCTATAAGCTCCCTGTTTCTATCAATAATTAAGTTTGTTATCGCTAAAAAATCTCTGTAAATGAGACACTGAAGTCAATTATTAGTAATGGGTGGTCAATGCCAATCGATCTCTGAATTGGATCACAAAAAATGATTCGACAAAAACAAACTAAAAAAAGTTCAAAAAAAGGGTTCCTGACTCGTTAAAGGAAACTTTGCTCCAGTTCACCTTCAATTCACTATTATGCCAAATGACGTTCATTTTATCAAATTGACAGCAAAATTTTACGCTAGTTTTCCTGGTTATTTTCAGAGATAATAAAGAATCTTCAAAAAATCTTGAAGAATCTTTAATATCTTGCAAAAATTTCTCAAAAATTTCAAAACAGTGAGCCTCGGAGCCATCATACAATTTCATGAGGCTCTAGTCATGTTTTTTTTAACTTTTGAAGCTTTATGAAACCCATAGAACTTTTGGGTAAGTTTTCAAGATTCTTCAAGATCTTGACAAGATTTTCAGAATGACTAGACCTGCGAAGCTCTGAGCCATCGATAACCAAGCGCTAACTAATCTGTGATAAACTAAAAAATTTCCCAGCACAGAAACAAAGCTATATCCTTGCTCACTCAGCGCTAAAAGACATTTCATTTTCCAGCAAAACATTAATAAATAATTGCGAATTCATCCCAAAGCAACCAAAAATACAAAGAATTGATGACCATTTTTAACTAAACATTAGATAAAAGTTAAATCCATATTAAAACCAAATTTGCAAAATTTCAGCTATTATTATCAACGAAAGCTCGACACCGGTATAAATTTGCTTAATCAGCTGTTCAGTATTGTTCATGCTACTAAACCATTTATCTGTTTTTGACAGAGAACCGCTGAGCAAGATATAACAGCATAATAGATGTTTATTTAAATTTCGTTTGACATTTACCTGAGTTTCTTAAATTTCGCCTGTTTATTATCCCAAGGTTGAAAATTGCAAAAGCTGATTTCGAAAAGTAATTTTTCAAATATGATGCAGTTTATTCGACCAAACTTGATCTTTCTTTTCCTTTTTTACCGTGAGTTATATTAGAAACCATTCTGTTTGATTATTAGAAACCATTCTGTTTGATTATTAGAAACCATTCTGTTTTTTTTTGAGTCGGAGTTTAAAAATATCTCCCACAGTTGTGTTTTCATGATTAGGCGACAAACAAAAACCTATGTTTTGGGATACTTTGAGGCATGTTTGCCGGTTTTTTCAGTTTTTTTTTCGAAGTTGCTTTAGAGTTTGAGCTAGCTCGAATCTTAGGATGTCTGGGAGGTTTTGGGAGGTCACGGAAAAAGGTTTCCAGTGTGAACATTTTTTTCCGAGGAGCTCTTACTCATTAACCACATGAAAGAAAAAAATCCAAAAAATGTTGATTTTTTATGTACTGCTTAAGTTGAATAAAATCATCAATTTATTCAATTTCAAATTTAATTAAAAATATGTAATTGCAGATATTGGTTTTTTTTGTGGACAATATTTTTCAAGCGCCCGTTCTTTTTTTAAATTAAATTTTCAGAAGTATTTTGAACAAAATAGGAGCTGAAAACATGGGAAAAGTTGGAAACTTCTTTTATCAGGTTCTTTGGTTTTCTCGACTTATAAAAGCAAATCATTTTGTAATGAATTTGCTCTTATCCTGGTTAGTTGAGTGCATCACGACTCACATTATCACACTAATAGGAAAAATTTTAAATAGTGAGTTTCATGAAAAAAAAATTTTAGACGGCTGGAGCAGCATTTTACCCCACGAATCGAAGGGACGTCAAACTGACTCGGAAGTTAATTTTTCAAAGCGAAGCACATCGCTTAGGTGCCTCAATTCAAAATCAGCTGATACGTCAGATCTTAATTATATGTTTATGTGCCCAGTAGATTGTTAGAAAAATCTAGCCATTTATTTCAGCAAGGAAAGTTTTACACATTGTGGTGCAGGTGGTGCAGTTTTTGAAAAACTTTGGATTGCAAAAACTGCACCACCTAGTGGAAGGAATAAAATTAACATTTCTACATGGTGCTCAACGTTACTTTGTTTCAGCCTTCATAATTGACGATGCCTCGTCTTACGAGTCTTTCGAGTTCATTTTGCCAGATCCCAAATCAGAAAAGGGAGCTGAATGTCGCAATTTAAAGTAAGAAAATTTTCAGTTTTTTTTGCAATCACCATATCAAGGTAGTCGACCTAGAATTTGTTTTTAAAAACCGTCAAAAGACAGGTTGATTCTTTTTGTTATATTACGTTAACGTCAAAATTTTAAAAAGAAAATCTGATGGGGTAGTTTACTATAGGATGTCGAGAGTTTTTACTGTAGAAACCAAAACCGACAAGTAATTTTGCATTTTTGATTTTATGACAAAACTTTGATTAGACCCGATATTGATAAAATATGACTATTAGTCCTGGATCCAGGATAGTTTCTGTAGAAAATTAGCTGTAAAAAATCCCCATATTTATTCTTTTTTTTTAAAAAAAAACTTCGTATGTTCGTCGCAAAAAAATACAGTTTTCGAAGGTTTAATCAAAGATATGGCTCAATTAGAAGGTTCAACAACTTCAAAAGTACGAAAGCAGAAAACTACTATGAATCTACTATTTCAATGTAATTTAAAAACGTGAACTCAACATGGCGGTCAAAATTGGGCAAGGTCACGTCAAGTTTTAGGCCCAAGAAACGCCTGTGAAAGTTGATCCAGCCACGCCTCAACATTTCAGAGTGAAAAACAGTACATAAGCAAAGATAATGGCGGCGTTAGGACCCATCCCGAGGCGTCGATTTTAATTTCTGGTTTAGCACCGTAACCGCACTGCCATTAGAATTATATATGAGCGATAATTTTTGAAATGTTCAAGTGGTACTATAATTTCTTATGTGTTAATTTCATTCGTGTAATCCTCCACCCAAAGAGAGAATTACCGGATTGAGCTTAATAATCTTTGCCGTCGTTGAACGAAACGATACGAGCAGAGGGTTCGTAACCCTTTGGGCTAATGCTCAACTAATCACACGAGACTACCAGTCCTGAGCTTACTCCATTACTTACTCCATCAGCCAGCGTGACCATATAGCATTCGCTAGCAATTGAGCAGGGGTGCCCTTTCTGATGGCCAAAAAATTCGTCAGCGAACAGAGACGGAAAACCTGCGCAATACTGCCGAAAAAGAAAGTGATTGCAATTCTAGCAGTTCTAGATCGGTAGTGTCCAAACTCACCTGAAGTATTAGGCGGCAAACTCGCAGAAATGCAACTTAATATCGCAGTGAAGACTCACTCACAGCAGCGGAAAATTTTTCCCAATTTTCACCAGGATCTGGGGCTCGTGGTGGATTAAATTTTCCCTTCATGTAGCTGGAGGGCTGGTAGGTACTTTCTACTTTTTTAAGGAAGTTTTTGAGTAGAATTGTTTCCTCGCCAACAAAAATCATCCCGGACCAAACAAGGACCGCACACCGCAGTGCGTGAAGAACAGCTCGTTGAACAATACGAAAGCTTGAATTCAAGGAGTGAAAGATTTCAATACGGAAGATGTGGGTAATGAAGCAGCCTAGCAGGAGGACTCACCAGATTTGATAGAGCTTTGCCTGATGAGCTGCGCCTGATGGTAACATGATTTTGAACAAAGTGATTGACAACAAAAACTTACAAGAATGTATGCGCAAACCCGAAACGCTCAACCTGGAAATATGACAATATCGATTTTACAGCGAAACGCAGTTGAATCAGGGAACGTAAATGATCAATGTTTAGCAGCTTCACGTGGAGCTGACGGAAGAACAACAAAGCCAGTGGATGGCGAGCATCCAAGATAACATGTAGCTTAGCGTTGAAATATGCTTGCGACATGCGCTTGACACGATCTTGTGAAACGAAACAATTTATTACGCCCAAAATCAAAGAGCAGGTCACAATCCGACTTTTGACGACTTTTGATGGAAAACCAAAACATTTTTTTTTCGGCAGTATTAAGTTCAAACGGATCTGTTATTTGACATCTTTGCTACAAAAACTTTTGTGGCGGGGTATTGATAGCAGCCAGTACAACAGACTGTGCTATAAGGATCAAAATGAGCTAAATGCGTTCCGAACGGAGAACGGTTTTGCATGATTACTTGAACTGCATACGAGTTTGACATGGTGTCAACAATACCATCAACAGACTCTCGAGTCGAAAATATTGAAGGTTTAGAAACCAATCCATTGGTCGAAGGAAAGGATTACTTTTTTCAAAAATTTTCCCCACAATTCGGCGGTTTTCTGGCTATGGTAAAATCGAGAATTGCTGCCAGCCGATCAGTAAATAGATTTGAATTTTTTTTGATATAAGACAGCGAGACGGCGATATGTCCCTGCGTGGGTAATCTAGAATGCTAAAAACTTGACTTAAAAGCTTGAGTTAACACTTCCAGTTTGAGGGTAGTCGCTCTACAGGGTACTCAAATGACTTATACTAGTAAAAAAATTGTTATGTTGATCGGTGCGACGATTCTGAACGAACTCTGAAGGCTGTATCAGCGGTACAATTTACAAGTTTTACTTTGCACTTAATCTACTGCGCTGTCATAAAACTCGATAACTTACGTCCATTTACGAAGAAACGAAACTTGGCTCAGAATAATCAAAGACAATCAGAGTGTGTAGGCGGAATCGCTGAGAACGGGCGTTTAGACGTCGTTTTTTTTTGCAAGTGATTTTACAATGAAATACCTACAACAGACATCCCTAGTCACCTACGGAAAAAGAGTATTTCAAGATCATAGCAGAGATTTTTAAAAATTATATAGCTGTTGTTGGTCAATGGAAAGTTTATATCATATATTTTCTCAAAGGATTTTTCTTGAATAAGCAGATTTATCAGACAGTTCTGAAATTTATATGCAGTTTGCCCGAGCAGCAATGAGTTTCGGGTGCTTTCACATCCTTCATTGACACCTTACTTAAGCCTTAGAACAACTACAGAACATGTGATCTGACTCAAAACGGGAGAAGTCACTGTTTCCTTTCAAAGGAGTCATGGCGTATATTGGGCTTTGTTAACTTTTTCTGTCGCAGCTGCAAAAGTTTAGCTCATGGCTTTGAAAAAAACTCTGTTTTGTTTGGTAGAGGAACAACGCATTTTTTCATGTGCATCAGACATTGCTATTCGATGAAACCCAGCAGTTTTGCGTGCTCTAAGTTACTCTTAACTTTATGGAAAGACCAAGTTTACAATTTTGTAGGTAATTTATAGACAACTTTACCTGAAAGTGGCCCTCACAAGTTTTTGATTATGAATATTTAACTTAAACATTCCAACGTGGCTAGATATTATTGAAAAACTAATGCTGTCAGAGATATGCATAGGCACAAAGACTAGATTGGAAAAAGATGCGGGAAAAACTGCAGTGTGCTTTGACAAAAAATACCCAGAAGGTGTTGAGTGCTTTTCTAAAACTTATTTTCGCTATACGCAAACTCAGCGATGGCATTTTAATCATATCGAACACTAGAGTGTTTTCAAGCTTGGCAGCTTCAAACCATCGGCTAGGGTTAACCTAGATTCGATGGCACTCCTAAAATCCTCTTATCACTCATGTCAATGTAATGTATTGCCATTGTACTATACAATAGTTTCAATTTGAGCAACAGAACTCAAAGACCGAGAGTAAAGAGTTTCTGGCTCTGCTAAGTATTTATCGTTAATGGGCTTGGAATCAATCCCTGACGCACGCTGTTAAAACCGATGAGGTACAAAAAACGGGGCACGAGAGGTGAGGCGTGATGAATGGGTCTCGGTGCAAATCATACGGTTCCCCACACGAAAAAAGATTTCAGTTCACAAAAAAGCGAATGGACTGCTGATATAGCAGGCATGATAAAATGTTCCTGCTACATCAGCAGTCTGAGCGAACGGCTTGAAAATAGCGATTTTTATGAAGGTGTTGTGGTAACAGGTGTCCACGACAAAAATGTAAATCTGGAAAAGACTATTTGAATTTTTTTTTAATTTGAGGGGACAAGAGGCGTTATGGGGCTAGCGTTTGTGTTGACTGCGAGTATATTAGAAAGCGCGTTACCCATGTTTCGCGACATGATCGGCTCCACCGAAATAGCAAATACAACCTTGACAAATTTGTACTTGGTACACAAGGACTCAAATTATGGATGCTGTTTGACCAACAACATTGCCAAATCACGAACGAAGGGCCAGCAGCAGATGGTTCAAACGGGTTTTTCAGTTGATAGACTTCTTGAGTGGATTGCTTGACAAAAAGGATGGCCAGAAACAATAGTAGGGACATCAAAATTACCCGAGGACACGCCAAGATGTTTACTCTCGTTTGCTACAGAACTACTCAAATACAACATATTATAAACATTATCAAAATGATAAATTGGAGAGCTAACGGGGGAACGAAATCAAAAAGAATTGAGTCGAACAACTTCTTACGAATATCTTTCATAGAAATTGACAAGTTCTTCGAAACTCTTTGTTCATGTGTTCAAACAAATCAAGGTTGCCAAACTGAAAAAAAAAACTGGACACAAAACCAAAAGGTTTTGCCGGAAAATCAGACCACCTAGTCTTTATGATGATTTTAGATGTACCCGGATATACTTGTGAGCGAGCTGAAAATTCTATAATTTCAAGCGAAAAACGCATGAGAAATCCTCCATTATTTAACAGCACAGTGATTTCTTGAGTGCCGAGAAAAAGTATACTTATAGCACATTTTTGTGGCTGAGCTGTTCTGTCTAACAGTTTTTGTGAACTGCCCCCCTCCCCGCCTATTTATGAACTAGTCTGCGCACACCTCTGAGCTGGTTTGTGCTTATCTCTGAACTGGATTTTGCCAACCAATAAACTGTACGGCGCAAACTTGCAAATGGACTGCACAAAACTCTGAAGTGGACTGCACAAAACTCTTAACTGGGCTGCACCAGGCTATGAACTGGACTGCATTAATACCTGAATTGGCTGCGCCTCTGAAATGGAGTTGATTGAGCACAAGATTCCTTGCAATGTCGAGTTGCTCCCAAAAAAATCTGTTTCGGATCCGATCGTGCAATGATTTTTTGGTTCAACTTTGGATGAGACCCGATAAAATTCTGTCGCATAATTCTAGATCCTGATTAGTATTCTTTAAGATGTCAGAGCTGCGGAAAGCTAGAGTGTATCAGATAAAATAACCAACCTTTTCTCTGTAATTAGTTCTGGTTACATATTCTGATTTAAAAGGACAATCATTAATGAGGTCATGGTATCAATTTTTCTGCTGACTAAATTTACAGAATGGTGGTAAAACATACCAGCTTTCAAAAAAGTTATTCGCAAATATTGCTCATTTTAAACGACTTGAAATGAACAACTGCATTAAAATGATCATGAGTCTTTCAAAAAATCTGTAAATGTGAAGGTGGTTTGATTGGAAACCACTTAGGGTAGCCGATATGCTACTTATGCTGATAGCAACTTATGCTACCAACTACTCAATTAGTGGTCAAAGTTGGCCAGGGCTGCGTCAATTCATAGACAAAAAGGACAAAAAATTGTCTGTGGGGTTTCGATTTATCCATGTCCTAACATTTTGATTGATAAGAAAAATAGCAATGCATAAAATTTAGATGAATTTTATAATTCTTTTGTGATTGAATCTATTATTATTGAACAAAAATTAGGCTACACAATCTCAAATCAATGGTTAAAATAACAATGACGGCCTTGTGAGCTATCAAAAACGTAAGTAAATCAAAAAGCTAAACTGTAGAGTCATTTTTTTCTGTAAACCAAAGTTTTAGTGATTGGAATATTTTTGCATTTTAAGTTTAAAGATACAGGGGCACAAAAAACCTTGAAAAATGATTTCTAAACTCATATTGATTTCTTGTTTTGTTTTCTCTCAACATCCTGAGCTCGTTATCAGCTGAAGCTGAAAATTTTTTTCTCCGAACAAAAAAAAAATCTGCCAACAAACTTTTTACAGAAAATAAAAGAACAAAAACAAAACAAAACCTCGAAAAAGAAAAAAAGACTACTGAGCAAGGTGTTGATTTTCTTCCAACGGAAACGTTGGTTCACAGTTTCATTTTAAAAGAAAAATCAAATCATTTTATTCAGAAAGTAATCTTAGATTTAAAATTATAGTTAAAATTTAGAAAAAGATCCTTCTTACACTATAAAGTTGTTAATTTTTTGCAAATTTGAAACTTCTGTTAGAAGAGCATTAACATTTTGCTCAGAATTTTTTTGGAGAGACTCAATAATGCCAAAACAATCTCTATCAACAAAATTCGGTGTACTTTTCTGGGAAAAATCTTGTTTTTTTTTGTTGTTCGCACAAGACTTTTTCATAAAAAGCCCAAATTATTGTGAAAAAAACAATGACACCAATTGAGTGTAGAAATCATTCTTGGAGGGACTTTTTTATGTCGCCCTATTTCTTAAACTGAAGTTGAAAGGTAATCCAGAAACTAAAAATTTGGTGTTCAGAGGAACTTATTGTACAGTTGTGCTTTTTAATTTAAGAAATCTTAGATTTAAAATGTAGTGAATCATTTGTGTTTAAATTTGACTAATTTTTTGAGTCAATTTCATATGTGGTTTTGCTCGAGAAAGTTAGGGCACCATTATAAGCTAGAAAGCTGTTTTTTCTCTAGCAATAGTTTTTTTCCAGTGTCCTTTTCAGTTTTCGTTTTCAATATCAATTTCAATTTTCTATTTGAAAGTGTGGCTCTCAACTTTCTCGCAAAACTATTTTTTTACGATCGTGCAAATTTAGTTTTAGTTTGGCCGAGATGAACAAGAGAATGGATGCTTCTCAAGATTGCTGCAAAAAATTATGAGACAAAACTGTGTTTTTTTTTCTGAGTTCGTTGCAAATTACTCAACAAGTTTTTTTTTCATCTATCTTTCTTTATTCTTTTGTTTTCCCTGGACGTTTTCCCTGATTCCACAGTTTTCTACACAAAACACACCATACACACAACATACACACACATACGCCCAGCAAATGTGCATCTGATGAAGGAACAGTTTGGCATCGTAACGGAAATTCAAATCTGCTTTCAATCAAAATAAGTCTAATACTTTGCAGCAGGATTGAAAAAAAACACATAGTCTGCAAGTCATCGAGCTCTCCAGTGCTGTTTTGTTGAGAAAGTAGATCTGAGATCAGCTGATTTTCTTACTCCTACCACTCCTCAATTATTACCTTATTTTAGCATCTACTTCTGCATGACTCGATTTGTGACTTCGAGTGTCAACAGTTCTCGTGTTGCTCTGTGGAATGACACAATAGAGATTGAGGTGCTAAGTCGATACAACTACAGAAGCATTAATTGGTACTCATTCGATGAATCTGAGAACACAGGTAACACCTCAGTCTCTCAGAACCTCAGTCATCATCATTCCAAAAGAAAAATCTCACTTTTTAGAAGCTTATCTACCAGAAACTCTTAGTCTCAATTTTTCGATTTCTGAAAGATAATGAAACAATTCTGCTTTCAAACTAAAACATGAATAATGGTGTTCAAATCAATTCATAATTAAGTTATTTTAAGTAATTTACTTTGCGTGGAAAATTGAGATAATCAGTTTTTTTGTAAGAATTAATCAAAAAGAAAACTTGACTAGTTCCATTATGAAACGCAAAAAATTTTTCTCGATGCGATTATGCGATACAGTTTTACAATGGCTCTTTGTTAACTACAGAAGCATTAATTGGTACTCATTCGATGAATCTGAGAACACAGGTAACACCTCAGTCTCTCAGAACCTCAGTCATCATCATTCCGAAAGAAAAATCTCACTTTTTAGAAGCTTATCTACCAGAAACTCTTAGTCTCAATTTTTCGATTTCTGAAAGATAATGAAACAATTCTGCTTTCAAACTAAAACATGAATAATGGTGTTCAAATCAATTCATAATTAAGTTATTTTAAGTAATTTACTTTGCGTGGAAAATTGAGATAATCAGTTTTTTTGTAAGAATTAATCAAAAAGAAAACTTGACTAGTTCCATTATGAAACGCAAAAAATTTTTCTCGATGCGATTATGCGATACAGTTTTACAATGGCTCTTTGTTGTCTTGAAATACAAAACCTTTTAAAGTTTAAAAAAATTTAAAATTAACGTGGATTTGGAAATTTTAAAATGGCTTATTTGGAACAATAGTAGCAGGCTTTTATTGATTTCTATGTGCTATAGGACGTGTTAGTGACAAAATAATCAAAAAATGAATGAATTGAGACAAGCAATGCTGTTGTAAACGAAGTGTTGAAAAGAACAAAAGTTAACATTTCAGAGCTGAGAGTGTAAAAAATTCGGTTTCCACATTTGGTATAGCGAGTAGAAAAGCATTCTGAAAGTTCAGGGCAGTCTGTTTTTTGGCGATTTGTTTTTATCCTCGACCGGTTGTGAGCTTTTGAGTTTTCGAGTTTTCGATGTTATTTTGGTTTTAAACAAAATTTGATTCCTGATTAGATTTCAAGTATAGAATAAATGAATGAAACTTAAGAAATTATACATACAAAAAGATTCAAACGATGTATTAAGATAGTTTTTTCAGAAAATTGAAATTGAATGGCGGTGTCTAGTTTTTTTGGGTTTTTAAAAAAAATACATTCATATAGGTTCTGGTTAAGAAACAAAAACCAGAGAAAATTGATTTTTTATTTACATTGAGTTGATATCTAGCATCTGCAATAAAAAACAAGTTACTGCAATTTTTCAGTTTGTTTGTTTTCAGCATGCTGCAAATTTCAGATCCGAACCTATGAAATGTTTGGTCAGGACCATGGAATATCTCCTCAAGACTACATGAACAAAATGACAGATTTTTCTAGCGATGGAAAACTCTTACGACACCTCAAGGTAAGTCCGCATATCTTTTAGCGCCGAGAATGGCTGGTTCTTGAACGTTAGGCACTAATATCTTAATAATTTGCCTTATACAAATAGCGACTTGTTTAATTATTTTTATAGATATTCAAATTACGGCGTTACGCTCAATACTTTTGCTGAAAATTTTAATCAAAAACTTTTCAAGAAAAAAGAGTGAAGAAACGTGAATGTTGATTGTGACACCTTTGTCCAACCTGCTAGATCGAGATATGATTACCCGAGTTGACAAATACGATTATCATACATTTCCATACTATGGGAAAAATATTATCAATCACTTCTTTAGATTCAAAAACTTGTACGAAAGAAGCAATTCCGCCTTATGGAATCTTAAGAGAAACACTTTTTCCATACGATCGTAATGTATGACAAGCATGTTTCCATTATACGTTTCATGTTTTACCCTGATACCAAAATACTTAGTTTTCACCAAAATGAGAACCAATAGGTTAAACAGCATTGAGGTTGTAATTTTATTTAGGTTTTGATAGATACCAAGTAAGTTAAGCAAATGAGTTATACTTAAATTTATTACAAAAACACAGCAATCACAGAGAACGAAGACAGGTCACGGACTAGGTTATAAGCAAAAGTTTGAAAGTTTTGAAAGCAAAATTTTTTTGGGGCACACTTTTTTTCATAAAGCTGGTTTAGCGACTAAAATGAGAACCAAGACATTTTTTCCTCAATTTTTTTTTAAATTGAAAAAAAAAAATGCTTCTGCAGTTTTTATAAATTAAAACGGTATGGTAAGTTTTTTTTTGTTTTTTGTTTGTCATGAAAATCAAAATTATGATGACCAAAATGATCTCATTGAAAAAAAACTGAATGTAAGGTCAGTTAAATTTACCCAAGAAGCTTTTTGGAAAATTTTTTGAAAAAACCATTTTATTGGAAAAGGCTTATTGCACAAATTTCATATGAGAATTTTTGAAACACATTTTTTATAGAATCCATCCATGGAATTGTATGAAATTGTATTCAACCAGTTTTGTATGGAATTATGTAATAATCACTTTTGTACAGAAACAGTTCAAGATCTAATAACAATGGTTCAGTTTATATGACCCTCAAAAGAGGTTTTTTTAAAATATATTTATTTTTGAAGTTTTACGAGTTTACGAGTTCAAAATTTTCTCTGGATAGGTTTGGTGTCTGTATGTTCCTGGATTTCAGAAACAAGACTTTAAACATGATTCAAAATGAAGGTAGATTCCTTGTACAAAATGTCCATGAATTCCACGTACAAAAACCTCTAACGTAAGTTTTGTCACCACATTGATTTTGTTGAGGATTCCGCAAAGAGCGAATATAGATAGTGGTTCCGGTTTCCGCAAATGTAAGCGGAATCCGCAAATGTAGGTGGATTCCGCAAACTTATGCGGATTCCGCTTACAGTTTGCGGAATCCGCTTCCAATTTGCGGATTTCACTTACAGTTGCGGATTTCGTGACAGCTTATTTTACTAAACACAGATATTACTATTTGCTCCTGGATTCTACTAACTAGTTCATTTTGTTGCGAATTCCTCAAAGTTGCCATTTTTGGAGCGATTTTGAGCGTAACGTAAAATTTGTTGACATTTTAGTTTGTCGCAGGTTCTGCAACGAGCAAGTATAGCTATATATCCAGATTCCGAAATTTGATATTGAAAAGGTGTTAATTCTTGTAGTGTTTGAGATATGAAATGCGTTCGTTCTCTCAATATTTGAGATCGGAATGTTGTTCATTCTTTCAGACTTTGAAATTCAGCTGGTGAGTTCAAAGTATTGTTTGTATTAGAGAATGAACTTTTGAACAGTCTTGCTGATGACCGAGAAAAAAGATTTCTTTACAAAAGTAATTTTAAGTAACTTTAAGAGTTCCGCTAACAATTTGCGGGTTCGGCTTAAAATTTGCTAACTTAATTTATTATTCAATTTTATTTTATTACATTTAAGCTTTTCATTTTATTACTCGTCCATAGACCTTAAGAGGCAGTCGCAAAACTCAGGGTTTCGCCCTGATACGAGCAGTCTTGTTATTATTATCATTATTATGATTGTCATTAGGATTATTATAAAATTTTTTATTATTTTTATGATTATTTTTATGATTATAACTACAAAGATTCTTGCATCTCTGACTGAAACCAAATCAATTGCATCATGAGCTACTTCAACAAAAGCGACTTTTGCAGTTCTTTTTTTTCAAAAATTGATTTTGTCATTCAGTCGAACACATCTCTAGAAAAGCTTTGCATGATGGATTGTTGGTGGCACGTTAGTTACATATGAATCCAACCGGAGACTGCTTAAATTTTTACGCTCATAGAAAGAAGCCAATGTGTATTTGTGATATTTGAGAAATTTTAGTTATGATAAAAAAAATTTGAAACACTTTTCTATATTATTAGAATTTAATTTAAATGGAAACTCAAAAAAAAACAGAAATTTAGTACCGCTAATTATAATAATTTTATTCGAAAGATGGGAAAATTTTAAGCAACATCTGCAAATCTAGAAGATTTTGGAAATCATAATCACCAATAAATGTTATATTGGATGAGGAAAAGCAAAACCTTTCAAGAAAAAAGCTCGGAGAGAAAAAGATTTGGTTTTGTGTATATTTTTCCAAATTTCAATACAATGAAAAATTGTTTTAGAAAAAATGAGTGAACTCTGCCTCTTTAAAGTAGTATACAAATTAAAAGAATCAAATAACCTATCAATACTCTATTTATCCATTGAAATAAAAAATGACTTTCCTCAATAACTTTTTTATTACAACGCATAAACTTCGAATACATCCGAATTGAAACCTATATCAAAAGAAAATCAGGAACGCTAAATGATCAAAATACTCTTTTAGTAGATTTAAGTTTTATCACTCTAGTATTTTCATTGAAATAATAAAACACTAATCCGCATTAATTTTTATATTACAACGCATAAATTTCGAATCATCCGACTTGAAAAATATACCAAAAGGAAACTGTTTTAGTATACTCAAATTTTATCACTGTAGTATTTCCAATTTGCAAAGCAAATGACAGAGTTATTTTTTGTGGTTTCTGACATTTTAGCTCGGGGTGGTTTCTGAAATTTTTGCTCGTGGTAAATTTTTTTGCTCTAGATAAATTTTGTGCTCGGGGTGGTTTCTTTCAAAAAAAAATCAAGGCTCCCTCAAAAAACGTTTCTACTACTTTGAGTGGTACGGGAAAAGTATTATTTTTTGATATAAAAAAATTCAGAATTTTTAACCAAAAATAATCCAGGCTTTTTATGATACTTCCGTAAAATTTCGAGCCGAAAGTTTTGACACAATATTTAAGATACCTCGTAGGAGTAACGGCTAAAAGAAAAACTGCGATACTTTTCTGTTTTAATGTAATTGATCTTTGCTTCAAAAAACGGTTCAGTTGAAGATTTCTTGAGTTTCATCCAATATTTCAAATGATTTAGAGTATCAGTTTCAAAACTGCTGATAGGGTTATCCAAACATTTATGGAAACCGTCTGATTTTCATGAATTGTACAGTTGGGCAATACTTTGAAAAACCTCCTTTTTTAGATTTACTGTGTTTTCTAAGCATGTGTATTATGTGCAAGCGTATTACGAGCGAAATATTAAACGCTTTTAGTTGAGCAAACGGTGGTAAATCTAACAGAAGAGTGAGCCACGATCAAAGTGGGTCCAAGTTATTAACAAACTATCAACAACTGTGTACCAGATTTCGTGCTAGATTGTTGCTTATATGAATTTACAAAACAAATCTGATTTGTATGGGAGCTCACTATATAAACGGGGCGTTCTGGCGTAATTTTGTTCTCTCATTCGATTCAGACATGTATTTTAAACATTCAAAATTTGTCTAACTAGATAATATTTGGAAACAATTTTTTATTGTTCCGACTTTCATATCGAAAGTAACGGAATAATTGTGCTCGGGGTGGGTTTTTTTCTTCTGACAAATTTTGACTTTTCAACTAGCCATTTTTGCCAAAACTTTAACAAATCATTCGAAAGGAATTGTTGTCATGAGCTTGAATTTGAAAAGATATTTTACCTGTGATTTTTTTTCGGGAAGTTATGAAGGTTTAAAGATTGTCTTTTTGGCCAATTTGGGACAAATAATATGAAATATAGTTCGCACAGTTAACGCGTAAGCGGAGATTTAATCCGTCTTAGAAATCACTCCAAATTGGCTCAGGGAAGCTTATATGTCATAATTGATTTGTTAATAGGAGCAAATTATATCACTTTGTTTTTAATATGGCGCATGGGGGATGATTTTCACAAAAAATTTCAAACATTATTTTTTTTTTCCATTTTTTTATTACATTCACTTTTTCATATTAATACTGGTCCATAGACCTTAGGAGGCAGTCGGAAGATTCGGAACTTTGCCTTGATACGAACAGTTTTGCTATTTTTCTTCTTATTATTTTTATTAATATTATTATGATTATTATGATTATGATTGTTATTATTATTAAAAGTAACTACGAGGCTTCTTGCATCTGTGAGTGCACCTAAATCAATTGCATCATAAGCAACTTCAACAAAAGCAGATCATCGCAGCTCATTCCCCCCCCCCAAAAAAAAATTAACTTTATCATTCGGTCAAACAGATTTTTAGATACCAAGGTGACTCAAAAAATTATTGCATGCAAGAAATAAGCACAATAAGCACAATTTCAAGCGCGATCATGAAAATAGAGAAAAATTTTCCTTGATGGATTGTTGGTGACAAGTTTTTTACATATGATTCCAAGCGGAGACTGCTGAAAATGTTTGGCTCATAGCAAGAGACCAAAGGGTATTTGTGCAATTTGAAAAACTTTAGTTATGATAAAAAATTTTGAAACATTTTTTCTATTTTTACATTTGAAATTAATTGGAAGCTCAAAAAAATAAGAACTGTAGTTAAAATTATAAATGTTTGTAATTAGTATAAATTCATTCAAAAGATTCAAAATGTTAAACAACATCTGCAAAACTAAAAGATTTTAGAAGGCATAAACACCAATAAATGTTATTTTGGATGATGAAAAGCAAAATCTTTCCAGAAAAAAACTCGGAATAAAAAAATTTTTTGTTTGTATATATTTTTCCAAATTTCAATTCAACGCAAAATTGTTTTAAGAAAATGATTGAACTATGCCTCTTTAAAGTCGAATACAATTTAAAAGAATCAATTATCCTATCAATACTCTATTTATCCATTGAAATAAACAATGACTAGTCTTCAATAACTTTTTTATTACAACGCATAAACTTCGAATACATCCGAATTGAAACCTATATAAAAAGAAAATCAGGAATGCTAAATGATCCAAAAACTCTTTTAGTAGATTTAAGTTTTATCACTCTAGATTTCCGATTTGCAAAGCAAATGACAGAATTAATTTTTGTGCTCGGGTTGGTTTCTGCCAATTGAGCTCGGGGTAATATTTTTGCTCGAGGTAAATTTTGTGCTCGGGGTGCTTTCTGTCAAAAAAAATCAAAGCTCCTTCAAAAAATAATTTTTCTACTACTATGACTGGTACGGGAATTAGATTTCTTTTTGATTTACAAAAAATCAGAATTTCTGACCGAAAATGATCCAGTTTTTTTTTGCATTTTTCTTTAAATTTTGAGCCGAACACAATATTCAAGATACCTGATGGGAGTAACGACTAATTGAAAGAATTGCGATATTTTTTAGTTTGAAAGAAATTGATCTTTGTTTCAAAAAACAGCTCAATTGAAGATATCTTGAGTTTCATCCAATCTTTTAAATGATTTTAGAGTCGCAATTTTAAAGCTGCTGATAGGGTTATCCAAATGTTTATGTAATTCAACGTCTTTGAAACGCATAAATTATAAAATACTTAGAAGCAAAAAGAGAAAAAAAAATGAGAAACACAATCGGTTATAAACGATTTAAATTCGAAAAAATGAAAGTTTTTTCTAAAAGAATGATTTAATAGAAATTTAATCCCATTCACTAAAAATTTAACTTTGGTGCGGAATGATGACCACATTAGAATTGATTTCGAATTTCATGGAGACAGATCACAAAATTTGCGTATAATTGATTTTCAACTTTTTTTATTCAGTTAAAATGTTTTCATATACAATTTTTTTTGTTGGTAGGTAATGATCTTTTGCCTGAACAAGGCTTTTAAAATGCGTCTTTAAATTACGCCTTTGAAGGGTCTTAAATTGCTGCAAAACGGAGTTTTTTTGATTAAACAGTCCAAGGATGGAAAATATATTTCAAGTGAAAACTGAAAAGCGATTACTCACTTCTAATTGCACAGTACAACAGTGCCGAAGTACAAGGGTCGGAAAAAAGTAGTTCAAAAACTTGAGCTAATTTCAACATATCAATTGCGGCAATCAAAAATTAAACGGTGATCAAAGACGTTGAGCGAGAAAATTTGCAACACAGACGTTTTAGCGCCAAATGAATTGTTTATAGCGTGATTTTTTTTGTTGAGAAAACGCTTTTAAATTCAACTAAATTTTCACGGCCTTTTTCGGCACTGTTGCACTTCGGCACTGTGAACACCCCCTTTTGATTTGTTGATATCATTCAAATAGCAATTCTAGCCATAATTTTTTGCTTAAACATTAATATCTTTGTTTGATTTGGGCAGTAAATCTATTAAAACTTGAAACCCTTTGTATGTTTTAGGTCCGTTACGACGACTATCTTTGCGCGAACGTCATCATTGGAATAAGTTATGGCACCATACGTCACAAAATTACAGTATTTGGAGGTCACCCAGATGCTACTTTCATTGTTCCGTTACCTTATGTAGGACATCATGTGATAACATTCGAAAGGAGCTTACTGAAAGATACGCTGACCTTTGATTGGTTCAAGCTGAATGTGTTCTGCCCTGGGCAACCATGGATTTGTATGAAGTATCCCGTGATAGCGCAGCAAATCTGATAATCTTGTGTTTTTTTAATTGAACGACACAAAAAACTCAAACCTTTTAAGCATTAATCAAGGACAAAAACAAATTAAGAACAAGTATTGTCAGTTGATGTGCAATTAGCCCAGCACGCGCGGAAAAAAATCATGTAAAGTTTTTTTTTCAGTTTTTTAATTGGCGTTTTCTTTTCGCGTGTGATGTGATGAAACAATCAAAAGAAAAACTAAATTTTGTAACCGTCACAGTAAAAAAAAATAGGGCACTGAAAAACTACTAGAACAAAACCGAAAACATCAAAATATCCTTTTTTTGTAATTTTTTTTGGAATTTCAAATGGTTATTCAAAAAATGGCGCTAAAATTTTTAATTAGAGGCAAAAAATAAAGTATCAAGACTTATTCTTCTTTAGAAAACATGCTTTGATCGCATGACATTGGACATGAGGATATTTTTTGAAAAATTTTAATCTTGGTTAAATCACGCTTGAAAAAATTTTTATGATAAACTAATTGACCCAGCCTAATTAGTAATTACAGTGTGTGATTCTGCGTTATAAACTAAACGTAGAAAAACCGAAAACACACCCGAATTCAAACTTCCTCCCAATTTTCAATGGTCAGAACAACAAAATTTCAAAGTTTCTAATTTAAAAAATTAATAAATAGTTGAAATCCTTTTTTTGAAGAAAGTAACGCATCAAATTAGCCTTTTGATTTTTTTAACCAAACAACTTGGCAATCAAAATAACGTTTTCCACAGAAATTTTTGTACCGACAGAAGAAAACATCGAATCCTCAAAATCAAAAAAACTTCCGATAGTGGAGATAAAAAGAGGCATGTTTAGACTTGTTTCCAAAAGTTTAGGAACTATTTAATGCAATTTTTTTTTAAAATGTCATAGAAATTAGTGCGTTTGTTGAAAAAGGTGATGAAATTTTGTGCTTGTTCTTTGAGCACATTTATTTAAGTTTATTTCTTATTCCTGAGAAACCAGATAATTTTAATTAAAAATTCAAGAAAATGTTTCGCTCTGCCTGAAAGATATTAAATACCAATGCTCAAATTTAACCTTGGTGTTTTATCTCGATTGAGCTGACTAGACAGTGATAATGACAAAGCTCATTTATGCCAGAAAAAAATGATTTGGAATAATTTGCAAAATTGCGTCCGAAGTATCATTTAGAGACTGGTTACTTCGTTTTAAATTATGTTCCTGTTTAGAAATGATTTAAAATACATCAAAACTGCCATCAAACTTTTGGACATAGTACAATAGCGTAGCGGAACTTGGTGCCACTGGCGTTACTTCTTGAGTTGGGCCAAGGAAAGTTATTTAGTGGAAGTTGATTAGTCCTTCTTAATGGGTAAGAACAAATAGTTTAAGTAAGGCGAAGTATTCCGCACTGACGATTCTTGAGGCTGATCTGAGGTACAATACTTAGATATGTTTGCCTCAGATCTGTTTCAATGACTTTCAGTGCGGAATTTTCCGCTACGCTTAAATAAAATGCTGCGCCTAAATGTCTATGTCGCAAATTATTACACTCATTGTTTAAGATCTCATGTTTTGGAGTTAGGTGAAGAAAAGCTCGGGGAAACCGGGGAAAATTTTTGTGCAACTATTTGACTGTTTTAAGAACTCTGTCTCGAGGTTTCGCGTTATAAGACACAAAAAAGTTTCGTGTTATAAGACACAAAAAACAGTGTACATTCACACGATTTATCGGTACATGGAGAAAACACGTTTTTCTAGACATTTATTTGACTTCTGTCGTATTTGTTACCAATTAATGCATATTTTACTTGATCTAAAGGAATAGAAAATTTAAACTTAAAACTTTTATCCTCACGAAAATGTGTTTGTCGCTTTTTTGAGTAGGTTTCCATGTTGTTTTCGTCTTCATGCCTTTTGTTGTTCATATTTTATAGGAAGCCCGGGTCGAGATCCCGCTCAAAAACCGCTCAAGATATGAGCGGTTTTTCAGCAAGATTTGAGCGGTTTGGGCGGTTTGGGCGGTTTGGGCGGTTTTTTTTGGAAAAACCGCTCAAACCGCTCAAATCTTGATTAAAAAACCGCTCAAAAACCGCCCATTTCTTGCGGTGATTTTTGAACGGTTTTTCAAGCAAGATTTGAGCGGTTTTTGAGCGGTCTTATAAAAAAAACCGATTAAAACCAACAAAAAGGCCTGGAAAAATTGTGCTTGCTTTCTATACTGATTTGAATAGAGTTTTTATACTGAAAAGTTCAGAAGTTCTGAGGAAAAGCATTTCTTCAATTTTGTGAAGCCTCGATGATTTGCTAACTGCAGGTTTGGCCAACATACATACTTAACTTCATACATACAAACACACATACATACATACATACACACCAACATACATACATACATACATACAAACATACAATCACACATACATACATACATACATACATACATACATACATACATACATACATACATACATACATACATACATACATACATACATCCATTATACATACATACATATATACATGCATATACACATATATACATGCATACATACATAAAACATACAAATATACATACATACATACATACATACATACATACATACATAAATACATACATAC
>NC_087071.1:29097983-29140483 GCF_963678635.1 Symsagittifera roscoffensis | reverse complement strand
TCGACCTCGTCTGGGAATGGCGTGGAGATTGTGCGTGGAGGGGATGCCTTGTAACTCGGATCTGTACGTATACTTGAACATCGAGGTGGTCATTGTTCTAGTTCAATGAAGTCCTTTTCTGCGAAGTCAAGTCGTACTCTAAATCCTTTGAGTTTGTGATTGTGGACGGCATATCGGTTTGTGGTTGGCCATTCTTTTTTAAGTGTAGTTAGGTCATTTTGTCTTTGGATGTTCGTCTTTGTTGTTGTGTGCTGATCTATATACTGCAAAGTATAGTTTACATTTTATAAAATTTTTATTAGTTCAGTGTTTTAATTATGATTTTGGTTAGTTGTTTTCACAAAAGCATTTTGTTTTAGTTCGGTTATTTTGAAGAGTTACTCACCCTTGAGTACCTCTTATTAAAAATAGAAGTGTGGTCACAAAGCATGGATGTAGCGCGGTGGGTTAGGCCGGCTATAGAGCATGCTCAGGACGTCCTCTCTGGTGGGTTAGGCCAGGAGTGGGAGTATGATTTCGTGCGGTTTCTGTGAGAGGTCCTGTTATGTGATAACATTTTATGTCGGGTTTGTGGTGGTTTTTCTTATGTTTCGTTGGTTGTGTCCTTTTTTCAAAAATCAAATTGTTTTTGGTATGGGTTTGTCTTTCGACTTTTTTGTGTTTTTTTATTTCTTTCTTAGACTTTATAATAATCTTCAAAAGAATAAATTATCCAGTTTTAAACTGGGTTAATCCGGTTTGGGTACCGTTGGTTTTCTTTTCTTAAACATGCTGTTATTCTATGATTTGTGGTGTTAAAGGAAAGTTTGAAACTTGTTATCGCGTGTTAGAGTTGTTGAGTGTGAAAGCTTGAAACTGAAATTCATTATTTAAACAATTCTTTGTGGGCGAGCTGTGCGAGTTTGGATAGAATTCTCGTGTGAATGAATGAAAATATCAAAAGGTTAGTACTGCATTTTCGTTTTATCAATTTACTACATAGAATTTTAATTTTACTGCAGGTTTTGGGGAAAAATTAAATTACAAATTTTCATTTTTTATGAAATTTACTGCTTTTGGGGAAACAATTTATAAATCAATTTACTACATTTGGTATAAATTTTATCAATTTATCTTGTGGAAAATATTAGTGAAGTGAAGAATTTTAACAAGTTTATTTTTTATTTTGCTTTTTTGTTTCTTCAGATGATCCTGGTATGAAGGCTAAAGATCTAAATGCAACATGAGTAAAGAATGGTTAGTATTTATTTTAAATTAATAGTGAAAAATATGTATAAATTATACTTACTTGTTAGTCGTCGGGGAAAAACCGTCGGGGAAGTTGTCGTGAATTATGTCGGAGTTTGTTAGTAATTTTGCTAGTATGCGAATGATGTTTTTAGTTTGAAGCAGTGGCCAAAGCAATTGAAGTGCTTTAATAGTTTTAAGTTCTTCAGTGCCAACTGCAAACTCATAAGGTGTGTTTTGAATGAGGTTATATAATTTGTGATTGTATTTAGTGCTGTGGATGAATTCTAATATTGGGATTTCTGTAGGTTGGATAAATTCATGTGGGATAAGGAAGGGTCTGGATTCTTCTGCGTTAAAGATCTTCGTGATGGGACAAAATATATACATTTGGGTTATGGGATCATAATTGCGGAGGATGCCGTGAAGTTTAGTATCTTTGATGCAATATGTGAAATTAAGAAAAAATGGTGAAGTGTATTTAGAGTTAAGAAACTGAAAACGGTGGTGTGGTTGTCTTGATGGAGTGTGTAGATCAAAATGATTTTGTATGAAGCGATAATATGTATATGTGTGGGTTTGTTTAGTGCGTAACATAATGTCGTGTGAGCAGTGCAAATTGCGTTCATGTGGTGCAAGGAAGTGGAAGGTTAGTGAAAATAATTGAAATTTTTCTTTAAACTTTCGTAAGCTTGCATGTCGGTTAGTGCTTCAGAAATGATGTGATCAAATTTTTGATCAAATATATTAAGTGTAAATACATATGGTGTTTTGATGAAGAATTTTTCTGTTAGTTGTGGGTTAGCGAAGCGATCATCATCTAAAAATTGGTCTTGGTTAGTTCGGATGATGTTATGATCGTAATATTCTAGCGTAAATTCGTTAGCTCGGGGTGCAGTGAATGTTTTTAGTGATTTTTTATATCCTATATAAGTAAATTGTCTATGTGTTAGTGGTGTGGTGAGTCGATATAGCATATCTTGATTTCTTTCTATATCGTTATGAGTATTAGATAATGGTAGGCAAAGGGGATTGGTAAAATGATAATATGATGTCCAATGAAGTGTAGGCATTAAAACATGTTCATCTACAAAACTACGTGTGTCATTAGTGTCATGAGGGGTGTTTAAAGTATATTGTGGAAATGAAGGTAAAGTGATTGCTAGAAATTCTTTCGTGTTAGTGTGATGTGGATGATTAATATATTCACGGGCTGTTCCTGGTTTGGTTGGGAATGGATGGTTTGGGAAATTTCTTTTAAAATTCGGTGGAAGTGGATGATTCGGTGGAAGTGGATGATTTTGCTAATGATGCAGAATAAGCTGAAGAGGGTGTAGGGGTAGGTGGGTTTGAGGGTTCTTTTGTGGAAGAAATCTGATTTATAGTGGGGGTGTTAGGGTGTAATAGTTGTTGTTGTAGGGTGATAAAATTATCGAGTTCTTGGGAGATTTGGGGAATATCTGGAGAATTGGATGATCGGTTTGAATGAAATGAAGAGTAGGTTGGGGTGACTTGTGAAGCATAAGAGGGTGTAGAAATGGATGGGAGTGGGTTATTTGGTGGGATTGGTTGAAAAGGGGGTTTTGAAAAAATTGAGAAGTTGGTTTGAAAAGTATTGGATGGAGATGGTTCAGAGTCTGCAAATTCATCAGGGGTTTCAATATTAGGGTTATTGAGTTGTGAAATGGAGTATAAAACTGAAATATTTGAATTAGTGTCTGAATTCATGCCTGATGTTATATTACTAGTTGGGAAATCGGGTGGCGGGAAAGCAAAAAGTTGAATTATTGTAATTGGAGTGTTGAGGTTGGTTGGATGGGAATTTGAGCGGTGTAGGGATCCAAGTTGTCGGCTCATCGTGGGCTAAAAAAATTGTTATTTTGAGACTCAAAAGCTGTGGTATGGGGTTGTTCGATAATTTGTTCATATGTATTTTCATCTTGTGAATGATGTGTCATTAGATGTTGTATGGGACTTTGTGATATGATTGGTCTAAAACATGGATTATGTGTTATTGCTAAATTTCAGAAATTTCGTGGGACTAGGGATAATGGATGTTTATGTGGTGGGGTTGGTAACTGTGGTGCTGTAGGCGTTACCTCTATAATATTATGTTCTTCGTCGTATGTGTTCTGTCTTGTCGCTATTTTTGTATTGTATTCTTTTATTTGTGCGTCTAAAAGAATTTTGTTTATTGATGATGAAAAAATTCCAAAAAATCCTGCAAATAGTATGCGTGCTACACTTGCTTGTCTATTTACTTGTGTGTGTATAGCGCATGTATTATAGATTTCTCTTAAAAAAGAAAAAAGAAATCCTATAAAGTTAAACATTGCGTATAGAATAGTCAATTTTCTAAGATGTAATAGGGCCATCCTAGAAAATCAAGAATTTCATTTTTTAGTGTAACAAAGCTAAAAATATTTATTGTGAGATATCTTGTGGTCGGTATTTTTCACCGTTTAGATATATAGTCTTTAATGTCTTTAAAATATCTGCTATAATCTTGTGTATAGATATCTGCAAATCCTACGGTTTCGGCAAGTTTGCGTAAGTTTTGGTCAATTGATTGTCTTTCTATAGTGTCCATTTGTGTTAATAATTCTTGGAATTGTTGTGTTCTAATGTGATGTTGGATATCGGATTTTGAATATATTCCAATTGATTGTAAGTCGATATTTGGGTTTCGAGCAATAGCTCTAATGCTTTCAGGTGAAAATTTTTTGAGTGATTGCGTTAATGTGGGGTGTTGGGTAAGAAGGTAATATTTATCTTCATCAGGGTTCAGTTGTACTACATTGTGGCTATTTTCTGATCCACATGGGACTGCGGTATCCCAGAAATAGGTTTGTCTTGAAAGTGTGTCAACGAAATGTACTTTATTCTTATAAAAGATAGGGATTCTTTTATAGCATCGTTTATCTTCAAAAACATATAGTGGTGATACTTTTTTGGTACAGGTATAAAACCATAAAAAATTTCCTTCGTAGTCTAAAAAATTTGATCTATTTCCTGATAGTAAATATCCTGCGTAGGGTATTTTTAATACTGCTAGTGCAAGTGATTGTAAGAATTGTGTCCGTTCTAATTCGCATAGTTGGTGAAGTGTTTCTAGTTCAGAGAGTGACATTTCCTAAAAAATTCGACTAATTGTGTAGTCTAGTTTCATATCTAAGTGATTATCATAGTGAATATTACCAAAATAAGAATTATTCATTAGTGATAGTTCTTGTAAGCGTGTGCTTCTAGTGTCATGTGGCTTTAGATGTCCACCAGGTTGACCATTACTTTTTTGAAAATTAACTGGTATATATGATGTTCCTTCGTTTATGGGATGACCTGTGGCATAAGGGTCAATTTTTATTTTTTCAGTGGTCATGTCGAAACCTTTTTCGTATTCAACTAATATTTCAGAATATTGTGTTTTGTAAAGTGGGTTTCTGTATTTGCATGCAAGTTCTGTTTCTTGATATATTTGAAAACGTGTCAATTTAATTTCTATATTGTGGATGTTTCTAA
Organism: Symsagittifera roscoffensis; assembly: GCF_963678635.1. Lineage (NCBI taxonomy): Eukaryota > Metazoa > Xenacoelomorpha > Acoela > Convolutidae > Symsagittifera > Symsagittifera roscoffensis. The sequence continues at coordinate 29,135,737 of NC_087071.1, read as the reverse complement.
AATCAGTACTTTGTTTTCGTGATGGATTTACTTGTTCATATGGAATTGATTGTATGAAATATTTCTCGTGAAATTTTTTCATTCGGGCGTGTATTTTTGCTACTTGAAATGTTGTACATGTATCTTCGGGAAACCAAACAATTGTTGCTTGTGTTCGTGTTGTAGGGTCACAATAGCCTTGATCGTTTTTACAAGGTAATCTAATTCCTTGATAGATCATTGTGTTGTCAGATAAATCTCGTGTGAGTTGTATTTTTTCGAGTTGTATTTTCCAATCGAAAAACATTATTTCTTGATATCCTTTATTTTTTGTGTCTGCTTTGCAGTTTGATGGGTTATTTATACCAATGTGTGGTATCCAGTGTTTATCGTGTATGTCATAAGTTAATCTTCCGTGTGCGCCGTTGTATGGGTATTTTTCATCTAGTTTTATATGTCCTTGATATCTTTCAAGTTCTGCTTGATGTACAGAATCTGCAAAAACTTGGAAATATACTAATTTTCTGTCGGTGTTTTCATTTCTTGTGATATTTAGTCTGAGTAACTAGTTTTTACAATCTTCGGGATTGAGATGTAAAAGTCGTTCGATATTACTCTGGTAGAATGATTCGTGGTCAAGTCGGTTTTTATTTCCATTTGAAACTTGTGAACAATGTACTTTCTTTTCGGAAAATGTTGCTGTGAGTTTATATCCAATAACTGTTGTTGCTCGGGCTTTTGAATAGAGTGTCGCTATTACATTTGTAGTTTCTATAGCTTGTGGTTCTGTTTCGCATTGTGATACTTGATTTATTGCATATTTGTGTAGTGTTTCTGTTCATTTTCTTCACAATCGTAATGTGTTACTAATAAGTCTTGGGGTCCTGTGCGGGGAGAAGGGTTTATGTTCTGATCGGAGATTACTAGAAAAAAGAGTTGGAGAAAAATTCATATTTTTAGAATATATATGTGTATGATAATCCTGAGTATGGGTTATAAAATGTGATGTAACCAATTGTCTTTTTGGTATATCTGTCGTATTTATATATTACTTCAGTTGTTATAAATGGTGGTGGTGGTGATTGAGCTGTTATAATTGGTGGGTTTAATGGGTAAGGATGTTGAGCAATGTTGTTTAGTTTAACCGTGATTTCAAATTTTAATTGTAGACTATTTTGTTGGAGTATTTGGATGTTATGATCACGAATGTCTTCATGGATATCTTGTCTATATTGTAATCTATTAAGTGCCCAGTTATGTAGTCGGTTACTTTCTGGGTGCTGTCCAAATAATGGCGGGGGTGCTGTGAATGTATTCCAGTCTAATCTTAGAGGGATATTTGTTGATGATTGTTCTCGATATCTAGCGTCGAGATTATTTGGGAAATTTAAAGGAAAAGGTGTCGGTGAAATTTGGCTTATTGATGGTGTTGATGGTAGTGATAATGTTTCTGGTAGTGATGATGATGTTGTTGTATCGGTAGAATTATCTATTGGATCATTTATTAAATTGGGTTCACCTTGTGTGAATGATTGTGTTGTCCAGTATGGTAGTCGTGATGTTTGGTTTGGGGGATTAAAGGGATTTTCACGTATTTGTTCAGATGTTGGTGTTGAACATAAGTAATCTGAGGGTAGACTTGAGGTGCTACGTTGTGAAAGAAGCGTAGGGGTTTCTGGTAATATACCAATTGGGTTTTCCGGAGTACTTTGTGATGGGGATTGGGGTATATCAAAATGAACTCGGGGGGTTTGAAAATTTCTGTTTCGTCGTGGATGTATAATTTGTCTATTTATTTCAACTGTATTTTGATTTTGACTAAGATTTCGTATTCTAATTAATTCTTGTGGTAGTGTTGGGTACAAGTTATTAGTTGGTTCACTTAGAGGTGCTTGTCGTTGAACTGGTTCTAGTGGTTCAGATAAGCGAGCGTGTCGTTCTTCAAAGGTACATGGGTTATCTTGGAAAGAAATTCGTGTAGATGTTTGGGGGTTTTGGGTAGTTGTAGGTGGTGTTGGGTTATCTTGGGATGATGTCGGTGAAGACTGACTGTGTGATTGTTGGTTAGCAATTTTTGAGGGTTTTTTATTGATATTTTTTAGTGAAAAATTTATGTTTATTGTAGTATTCTTCTAGAAAAAGAATTAAAAGAATTGTTGCTAAGGCGAATGTTATGACTGCCTTCTTTATACATTTGCATATTGTCAAGATGAGAGATGATAAAAATGTTATAAAAATTACAAATAGTAAAAAAATATCTGTTCTACTAAAAATGGTTCGTATCATTTAGATAAGTTTTGTGTCTCATACCTGTGAATATGGTCAATGGCTTTTGAAAGTTAGAGGTATAGTTCAAATATGGAATAGAAAATTAAAAAAATATTGCAAAAAATGATTAAGATTATTACAAAAGCTTCAAAGGTATCAAAAAGAAATATGAATAAAGGTTTGAATATTGTTAAAAAGCTTATGAAAATGTTGAGTATTATGTTGACTGATCGAGAGAAGAGCATTTAAGAAATGGCTTCTTGACCGAATATTTTTTTGTTGTTTGGGGCAATTTTCAAGTGTGGTCGAATTATTTATTGATTTTTTGACAAGTGGGTTGAGTTTTGTGAAAAATTGTTGGGGCGAATTTTATGGTGTTTGGGAGGTCTTTTTTTACTTTTTTTTTATTTGTCAAGTGATCTGGGGTATTTTTGAGATTTTTTTATACTTTAGGCTAATTTAATATGGTAGTTCCTTTACCTTAGGCTAATTTAACATTTTTGTTTGGGGGGTATTTGAGGTCTGAGTTGGGGAAATATTGTTGATCTTTGGGTTATTAGGGAGGGTTATGATATTATGGTGATATTTATTTTAGTTGTCAAGTTGGAATGGTTTGCTTATTTTTGACCTGGAGGTCGTAAAGTTATAGTTATAGATATGCCTAGAGTTTAATATCTTTCGTCTAATTGGTTTGTGTTAGAGTTATAGAAGGTGACGGATTGAATGATTCTTATTGGATAATTTTGAACTAGAATCGCTTTGTATTTGTCAGCATGTTATTTTGAAAAATGAAAGTTTAAAATGTTTCAGAGGTGCAAAGATTATTGATTGTAAAAGTAAAGTTGTTTTTGGAATTCAACTTTCTTTAATATTTTAGATTGTGGAATGAATGTTTTGTAGTTTTTGCGTGGTTGATTTCTAAGTCGTGATGACTCTCTATGTTCTGATTTGTCGACTTGTTCTTGGGGTATAATTTTTTCTGTAATTTTTCTATTTTTTCTTTCTTTTTGAGGTATATTTTGATCTAGCTTTTTTGTATTGTTTTTCGTTGTAGTTGATTTTTTATTTTGGTTTTCGAGGTGAATGTCATGTTGTTCTTTTGTTTCATTTTCTTTATGTGGGTTATTTTGAATAATTTTTAAACCTGTGAAAGAATATAACTGAGTTAGTTCGCGTAGTGCGTATTCTTTTGGGTAATAAGGTAATTAATTGTTTCGATGTTGAACAATTTCTTTTTGGTCTGAGTCGGTGATTTTATATGTTACGTCAGTGGGTTTGGCAATTATTTGGTATGGTCCTTTACGAAGGGGTTGTAATTTTTTAAAAATCCTTTTTGAGTGTTAAAATTAGGTAATAAAACAAATGTTCCAATTTTTAAATCGGAGGCTGGTGTAAAGCGTGAATTTATTTGTTCATTAATGTTTTGCCTTTGTAACAACTTTTTTGTTACTTTTTGGTAAATTTCATTGTGTTTTTTATCTCTATTTAAAATCCATTCGGTGTGTGTACCGGAGGCTAATTTAAGAATTTGTGGGTGATGGAAATGATCTTCATCATGTGTGTGTAAAGGTAGGTTATAACAAATTGAGTCTTTATTCGGTTGACAATGACTTTGTGCATTTTTATGAGAGTTTGCTGTAAACATAATTGGTTTACGTGGCTTTTGATTATAAACCATTTCATATGGTGACATTCCTAGAGTTGTCGTAATTTGTGAATTATATGCTAAGGGAAATAATTTTACATCTGCTGACCATTCGGTGTATCTTGTATCATTTCCATTGATGATACATCTAAGATATTCTTCTAGTGAACGATTCATACCTTCGACTAAGCCGTTTGTCCAAGGTGCATGAGATGTACGTGGTTTGTGTTTAATGTTATATAAATGACATAGTGTGATGATTTCATTATTTATGAATTCTGTACCGTTGTCTGTAACTAAAATTTCGGGTAGTCCGAACTTGGCTATCCAGTGTTCATAAAGTGTTGTGTAAGCGTAATAAGCGTTACAATGTGGTACTGGGTTAAGTGATACATAATGTGTAAATGCGTCAACAATTACCATAATGTAGGAGTTTCCTTCAGATGATGGTGAAATTGGTCCTTTTGTATCGAATGAAATACGATGGTTAAAGTATAAACTTTGTGCTTTAAAATCTTGTTTTTTGTGCTATTTGTTTTTGATTTGGATAATGTTTATTTAGCTGACATACTATACAATCATTGCATAGTACTTTTAGCCAAATTGGTGCATTTGGGAAATAGAAATTTTGTATAAAATTTGAATATGTTTTCTCTGATCCAGAGTGTCCTTTAATGTTTTGTGTATGTGAAATGTTAAAAGCTATGAGAATCATACTTAAAGGGAGACAGGGAACTGTAGATTCATTTAATTGGTATTCTAGAAGGTCTTTGTTTTCATTATTTGTTGTATTATTTAATTTTCGAAAATATCGGAGGAGTGTTTTATTTCCTAAAATTGTGGTATCTGCCTTTACGGGTTTAGTTTTATATTTGTGCCATGATTTTAGTTGTCTAATTACTGGGTCAAGATTTTGATATTGTTTCAAGGTAATAATTGTAATTTTATCTGTTGGGGGAGGAAAATGTTTTCACTTTCTAATTTAGATAAAGGAATTGTGTCAAGTGGGTCATGGAGGTCAAAAATTTGATTTATTGTGTATTTTGAATCATTTGTTTGTGGTCCTGATAAATTTATTTTATCAGTTAGATTTTCTTTTTCAATTAACGGAAAAAGGTCTTTTTTATGCGAGTGTTGTTTTCCTCTTTTTTGTTGGGTGTTATTTTTTATCCATTGTGAGTATGGAATTGGTTTGAAAGTTGATGTTCCAAGTAGATCAACTTCGTAGTGGTTATTTTGGCAATCTAAGTAAAGTGGGAAGTGTTGTAGGTTATTTATCTGTGATTGTTCAATGTAAGTTTTTACTGCATATTTGCATTCTAGTCGGGGTGATGTTTCGTTTTCTGCAAGGTAAAATTTTATATTTTTGGGTATTTCAACTGTAGTTTTTCGTGTAAGTAATTCAGGTGGTGTATTTCGACTTAATGTATCTGGTAATGCAAGATTCTTTCCTGCTGTCCAAACTATATGTCAGTTTGGAAATTTCATTAGAATTAATTGAAATCTATAAACTCGGTGATTTGGGTTTGACTTTTGTGTAAAGAGAAAAATGATTGGTTTGTGATCTGTGAATAGAACTGTTGGATGTTTTGATCCAAGTATCAGAAATTCATATTCTGTAAGTGTATAAATTATAGCTGTACATTCTCTCATTAAAGTTGAGAGTCGTAGCGCTGCTTGAGTGAATAATCGAGAATTTGCTGATATAAGGTTCATTTTATTTGTACCATTGTGTGATTGTAATAATGCTGCGCCGATGCCAAAATTTGAAGCATCGCACATTGCATAGAATGGTTGATTTGGATCTGGAATTGTATTTGAAATTTGTTCAGTTAGTAGTTTTTTAATTTCTTCAAATCGTGTTTGATGTTCTGTATTCCATTCAAAATTATTTTGTTGTCTGAGGATATTATAGAATGGTCTTAGATATAATTGCATTTTATAAACTTATTTGCTTAAAAAATTCAACATTCCAAGGAATTCTTGGATTTTCTTTTTGTTTGTTGGTGGTTGAAGTTTTCGAATATCATCAATGCGTGATTTTAATGGAGTTATTGTCTTTCTTTCTATATTATGTCCTAAAAAATTAACTCGTGTTAAAAAGAAGTGTGACTTATCGGGGGCGGCCTTCAGATTTCCGTTCTGAAGTATTTTGTGATAGTGTTCTAAAACTGTAAACATTTCTTCTTTTGTCTGTGATTGCATAAAAACATCGTCTAAATAGGTGATTGCGTTTTTCTTGACTATTAGTGGTCTAAAAATTTTGCTCATAAAAGCTGAAAATGCTGCTGGTCCTATGGATATTCCATAGAATAGGCGGTTGAATTCATATTGTTGATTTGCAATACCAAATTGTGTTAAACGTCGTGATTGTTCATCTAGTGGCATTTGATTGTATGCACTATTCATATCTGCGGTTGTAAAGTATTTTCCGTTTATTTTTGTTAAAATAACTTGTATTGGTTCAATAGGCCAATAGCATTTTGATTCGTCTATTAGTGAATTAAGATATCTAGCGTCTAAAACTATTTTTAATGATTCTCCTTTTACTAAGATGATAACAGGGTCAATAAATGTGTTACCTTTTGGTTGTTCTTCTTTGTTTACCGGTGAGATAACTTTGTATTTTTCTAAAATATCGAGTAATCTGTTCACTTTATCTCGTAAATGAATTGGTACTTTACTTGCTCTTTGTTTTTTGAAAACTGCGTCAGGTTTTAACGGGAGATGTAGTGATGAACTGATTTTGCCAACATCAAATTTGGATGTTGCATAGACTGATGAATATTTTATTAGCTGTTTGGCTAACTTATCAAATTCGTCTTGTGTTATTTGTGAATGTTGGAAGTTAAACATTGTTAAAAATTTCTGTTGATCCTTTGTATAGTTATTTATGTTGAATGTAGGTTTGAAATATGGGGTTTTTGTGAAATAATCTGTATTTCTTTTTCATTACTTATTATATTATTTATGGATAGTTCTTCGTTAAGAATTGTGGATTGACAAATATCGAATAATTGGAGTATATTATTTACGCGGTATGCTTTTTCATGCATTAGTGATATTGTAGCGTTGGTTTTGCAATATCCTAAAAGTCCTAAGGGTAATGTTACTTGATACGGTGTATTATTATATACATGTAACAAAATGATGTCTGAATTCGTATTTTTCAAATATTTTATGGATGAAATTGTGATTTTGAAAAACTTATGGATAGGTTTGAATTCAAAGTCTGACATAAAGAGTTGTTGTTTATTTTGATTTTTATCATATTGGTGAACTTGTTTTATTGAAAAGTTATATATGTTTCCTGATAGTGGTTTCAGGTGTTTCCGTTGTTGGTTATAAATTGGATAAAATTTTGAAAAGAATGGTGGTTATTTATTTAATCTTTGAAAAAATGTTAGGGCTGTATTTTTTGTTTTTGTGTACTTATCTTTGATTAGTATTTTACTGTTCAAGATGTTGATTGTTGGTATATATTTCGAGATAAATGGTATTCCAATGATATTGTGTTTAATATCAGTGATATGAAATATTTGTTTAAATGGCTTGTTCAAAATTTTATTTTGCTTCATTGTTCTTGTGGGGAGAAAAAATAATTGAACTTTTCCATAGTTTACTAATGTTGATCCTTGTGCTGTTGCTAGTTTACTGGAGGTTGCAAGAGGCGTTAATTTTGGGTGTAATGTTTTGATTTCATTCCATGTGGGAATGTTAATCATGTTTGATTCTGCTCCTGAATCAATTAAAAAATCAATTTCAAGATCTGGTGGTTGAAATTCTTTGTTTCTTGGACTTTCTAAAAGAAATGGTATTGTCCAAATTTTTTCTTTGGGTTGTTCTTTTTGTACATTTTGGTAGATGCGATGTGTATTCAAGCATTTTGTTTTGTCATTTTCATTGGGTTTATTTACAGTGTTAATTTCGTTAGTTTCATGTGCCATTTGTGTAGAGTGGATGGGTTCAATATAATAAATGTGAAGGAGTTCCAATTGATTTTCATATATATGTGACGAAAAAGGTTGTTCATATATAATAGGTTCGTAGTCGTTTTCGACTGCTATCATATTTATGGAGATAGTGTTTTCTGTATCACTTTCTGTGTCTGATGATCCACAGTTTATTTGATTTAGTTGTAGTTCGTTATTTCCTGTGTCGTCAATACCTGGGGGGTCTGATGTTGTTTCTTCAATTGATTGTACTTGATTAATATGTCTTTGATGTTTGGGTGTACTACTTCTGTCGCGATGTTTAGAATTATTAGAATGGTTATTATTTCTATGTGGTGATTGAGAATAATTTCTATATCGATTATTATAACTTGAATGTCGATTTTGTGAATTGCTTCGTGATCTGTTTTGATAATTATTGTTTGATCTGTGATAGTTTGATCTGTTATATGAGTTATTTCTTGATCGATTGTTCGGGTAATTCTGATTTCAGTTGTTCGAATAACTTCTATTTCGATTATTTGAATAGTTTCTATTTCTATCATATGATGAGTTTCGTGATTGATTGTTTGGATAGTATTTATTTCTTGTGTTTGATTGGGAATTGTGTCTAGAAATGATTTTGTGAAGAATTCTGTGTATTTCTTCGTTCTGGTGATCTTCCTCTATAACTTGAATTATATGGTGATTGATTCCTTGTGTAATTAGTATTGTTCGGAAGTGGTTTTCCTGAACTGTTGTTGCTGTATACATTTTTGTTTGGTAGATTTTGATCTTTCTTCGTATATTGATAGAATGATTTATTTGGTTCTTTATATTTTTGAGGCTTGTTTTGGTTATCCTGTTGTTTTTGTCTACATTCAGAAATACTATGTCCGTATCGTCGGCAATAATTACACCATTTTTTGAAAGATGGTTTGCCTTTAAAGTTTGGTTGTTTTTCATAAATGTTTAGTATTTCAGTGATTTTTTTCAACGAGGTCTGTATCTGATTCCTGTATGTTATTGATATTTGTCGTGTTTGTTTCGATTCGATTAACATATTGTAATTTCAGATTTTCTGTTTCTTCAAGTTTCATTGTGATTTCCGCTTGCTCTAGTTTGTCTACTTGTTTTCGAAAATCTAAATCGGGCTCTCAAATTGAGGAAGGATGGGATGCTCTCTTTTTTATTGCTATTTTTCTTAATTGAGGTGTTAAGGTCATCATTAAAAATTCTGTCATTTTTGTGTTTTTGTAGTCATGTGTATTTAATGAATATGCTTTTCGAACTGGTGTTTCGATACGTACTGCTAATTGTTTGATGGTTTCATTTGGTAATCTGCGAATTTCATTACATAAAACTCTTTGGTGTTGTTTATTTCTTTCGGAATCAAACATTTTTGAAAACTCTTGTGTAAATCTTTTCCAATTTGATTTTATTTCTATTGGCAATACTGAAAACCATTTTTGGGCTGCGCCATCTAAGGTTGTTTGTATCAACGCTGTGCGTCGATGTACCCAATTTTGATGTAGTGGTGTATTAATTGGTTCAGGTCCTATATTTGAAATTAAATTTGCTGTTACTGCATTTAAATAATCTTCTACAGAATATTCAGGGTCTGTTCCTGTGAATACCATTAATGGTTTGTTTGATGTTATTGATGATCCACCCATAAGGTATGTATTCATTGTCATTTGTAGTGATTCTGCGGCATTTGGCATTTGTGAAAAATTTGAAAGTTGAATTTTTGTTATTTCGTGTTGTTGAAGGTAATATGGGAGTGTTATTTCACTTTGCATTTGAATTGGTTGATACGAGTGTGTGATCATTGGGTTTTGTGGCTGAATTGGTTGAAAAGATTGTGTATTAGTTGGGTTTTGCATTTGTATTGGTTGTTGATTTTCTGTATCTGTTGGATGTGGAGAAAAAATTCTATGATATGTATATGGTTTTTGCACTCCTTGTCCGCGATATTCTTGAGTATATGGTGCAAATGTATCTGGTTGTGAATAATCATCATCAGAGGATAAGTAATCCGTATGATGAGGTGCTTTTTTATTTTTATTTTGTTGAAAGAATGGGTAATTTTCACTACGATCCTGTGGAGGATGTGAATTAGTTTGAAAATTTACTGAGTTGGTTGTTGTCATTGGGTTATCCCAATATCGAGATCTTACCTGATTATCATTATTATTTTTTCGTGGGGGATAGTTTGTTTTTGATGAATGTGCGTAATTATAATTCTGCAAAAGTGTTTCTTGTGAACGTTCTTCGTGTTTTTGACGGTACTGTCATAGGTCTATATGTTTGATAATCCATATGTGAATATTTTGGAGCAACCGAAGGTTTAACGGTTGATTGTAAGATTACTTGTGCTAGTGAAGTGTTTGTATTTTTTGGTGTTGTTAAATTTGGACGTATCGGTGAAATACTTTGTTGTGTAGTTGTTGTTGTTTGGACGATTTCTTCATTTATGAAGTGTGATGGTGTTTGAATATCTTGTTGTGTAAGATTCCTAGTTCCCTTAAGGTTTTCATTGTGTATGACGGTCGAATTTAAACTGTTATTTCGCGTAACAGGTAAAAACGTATTGTAGTTTAATGGTGTTGCATCAATGGTTAATGGTACTACTCTTACATAATCTCTTTGATAAGATATTGTACTTATTGCTTGACTTGAGATTGATTGTGGGATGTTTATAAATGCATGATGAGACCATTCGGGGTCCCAAACGTAGTCTGACTGTTCTGTGATGGCGGTATCATCGTTTGAATTTTGAGGTCTGAAATTTTTTCTTGCTTGTGAAATTAAATCTATATTATGTGTGAAATAATCCATTGTAAACCATGCCAAAATTTTTTGTAAGTCATGTTTTGTATGTTGTGAAACTTCGTCTTTAGTGAAATTTTCTTTAATTATATGTAGGAAAGTTGAAAATAGTGTGATTTCATGTCGTACTTTTGTATGTTTGGATGTCTCAGTTGGTGAGATATTTGGAATTTCTGTTTTTTCTAATATTGAAATATAACTATATATTATTGCAAAAACTTCGTTAGTAAATATGGAGTTTGCTCTTTGTGAGTTATGATCTTGTACGCTTTTAATATACCCTAAGAATACTTTTGAAAATTCTAAGTCAAGATCGTCTGTTTGAATTACATATTTGCGGTGATTCGGATTTGGTGTACTGAATTCTATGGTGTAGATTCCGTATTGTTGTGTTAAATTACATATATCATTCAGATAATGTTCTATAATTTGTCTTTTGATTTTTACATCTGGGAATTCTGTTTTGCATGGGCTGATTCCGGGTTCGAACAAATTTAGGAGTAAATTCTTGCAAAAGTCATGCTGTCCTCTATTATCGGGTGCATCTACGAGGAAGGGGTAAATGTCGTCGTCATCTGGACTATCGTCACTTTGAGTGTGGCTGTGGCTCATTTTTTTTGTTTAATGACTGTTAATATGTAAGTATCGATGAGTCTAATTGGTTGATTCCAATTATACAAGTGTACTGGTTTGTGTTTATATTGCTTTTTTATTCTTCTTTTTCCTCTTTTTGATGAATTTGAAGTTGTTTCTGAGTCGGAAAAATATAATTGATCGTGAATGGGACAATTTTTATCAATTGATTCTTTTAATTTATAGAGTTCATCTAAATTGCTGGCTTCTGATTCTGAAAATGCGTTTCTATTCTTTGAAAATCTTTTTCGTGTGATTTGTCTTTGTTTGTTTATTATTTTTCTTTTTATTGTTAGTCGTTTTGTTCTAATATATCCAACTGTTTGTGTATGAGGTGTGATTACAAGATCATATTTTTTGTTATCTATTTCACAGTTGTGTAAAACGATTGTTTGTTTATTTCCTAGATTTTTGAATGACATAAGTTTTAGGATGAGGGATGCAAAAAGTTGTTAGATGATGTCTACTTTCTTAAACTGTTAGTCCTTACGATTTTTTGGTTAGCTTAACCTGGGTCTATTTGTTCAGGGTTGGAGAGAAAACTATATCGATTCCGAAGAATGATTTTTTACTTTCTTGTGGCTAGTATGAGCTAAGGTGTTAACTTACTTAATCTTACTTAGGGGTAAAGATTGAGTTCAAGGGTTGGAGAATAGTAAATCGATCCACAAGGTTCAGGTATAATTAGAACGCGAGTAGTTCGTTAGATACTATTTTAAACTTGCTAATTCTAAGATTTATCCTGGGTCTGGTAAGAGGAGGGTTCAAGTGAAGGATGAATAACCGAAGTTCTTCACTGTTTATCCTAATTTGAATGGTTAGTTTTGTTGAAAAATTTCTATTAGTCTTTGGTTTTTTGGAAGGTTTGGATAGTGAATCGACGTTTGAGGTCGTTAGACACTTGCTAAGTGGGTGGGGGAGAACAAAATTGTTCTTTTTGATCCAAGGATTGGCCTTGATGATCAAGTTTTAATTTTAGTGAATTAGAAAATTAATTAAGATCCACGGATAAGCCTTGATGATCTGATTTTAAAATTAAGTGAATTTAAGTTTAAAATGGTTTAAATTTGTTTAAGAAAAAGATTTAGTGTTTTAATGATATTAGTGAGCTTATGATTGCTGTTATGTTTAGGTGATGAAGCTGGGACAACAGATGATTATGATTACCAACAATTTATTGTCATGCTACTAATTTTTGTTTTGATTTTCAATAAATATTTTCCAAACATGTTTTATATAATACTGCAGAATTTAAGAAAACTATCTGAGATCTTTTTATCAATCGTTATTGTATATTAATAATTTTGTTTAGCGCCTGAAATGATTATGAAGATTGACTTCAAGATTTTTATGTTTGCAAATGAAAATCTAAATTCATTGCTAATAAGATTCTAAATATAAAAGTTTGTGTTGGCTTTTGCCGTACTATCATATAACTATATGGTAAGTTTCTACTTTGTCGTATGTCGTCTCTGGTTCGAGGTCTTCTTACGATTCCGGGTAGTTCTGTTATCGTTCGGAATATAGGCTCTGATCTATTGAGTCGTAGAGACATTTCGATTAAATTATCGTCGTATAACATTTTTAAAATGTTTTGTCTAAATTCTAATCTATTTTTGGTTAATTCTAAGCTATTAAGGTCTTGTTCGAGACTTATGGTCGCACCAGATGAGTTAGGACCGATGTGGTTAACTCATAGAGTAATTTCGGATAGGGTACACCGTCTGCTCGTCACGCTATCTTATTTTCGGCCGGATAGATTCGTGCAACTTCTTAGTCTAATACCGATCCTAATCTTACTCTTATACTATCTAGTCTCAGGTTGTTTAACTAGTCTCTGCTAGGCTCAATAGATCTAGGGTATACTGGTTTATTGCGGCTGCTGAAGTTCTCTTGGAGAGGCAACTAATTTCTAAGTTAAATTCAAATCTCTCTGGTGCTGAAATTACAAGTAATTTCAGCACTTACAAATAAGTGGGTTGTTAGTTAGATGGATCATGATTGGTTAATATTGAATACTTTACAGTGGTAAAATATCTAATTTATCCAATCATAAAATATAGTTTAGATCAGGTTCCAGTAACTGACAAAACTGAATTCCTTTTCCTGCAGATTGGTGTCCTGACTTATGATCACACGTCTCTTCAGTTCTTATTGCGGGAAGAGTTCACATCAGAATTGAAGTGATTTGAAGCAAGCGGCCCATATTCACAATCCGCGATTCGCTAATCAGCATAAGGTCACCAGTCCACGTATTCAAGATCAGATTCCAAACAGTTTTCATTGTTGGTTTTTTCAATTCCGCTGAGACAGCCAAAAAGTTTTTTAAACTGAAACACTACTTAGCTTTTTGTTGAAACCAAAAGGCTTCAAGTTTTTTTAAATAAGGAATTGCAATAACTCCGAAGAGAAATCCAAAAGATATCAAAAGTGAAAATTTTCGAATATTAAATAAAATACCGATAAGAAAACCGAGCTTCAGAGGCTTGTCTCGAAAGATCAGCATCCTGTCTTTGTCCCCAATCGATTTAAAATGAAGTTATAATCAATTATAATCTATGACTTATTCGTCTATTTTTAATACAATTATAATCAACTAGAATTGATTATGATCCATTTTTTATATTCAAATTTCTAAATTTTTTTTTAGTTTTGCACTAATTCATATGTATCAAGCAAATTGTTTTGTTTTAACCAGTTAAATAAACATTGTATCAGTAACTGAGCCCCATTTTCTTATAAAAAATTTTGGATAGATAATGCCAATTCTGATGGGATAATACCAAAAAAACCCATGTGTTCAGCTCTCTGAATTCCCTACACAAGCTTGTTATATTTCAGATGATTTTTTAATTGCTTGGCCCTCATTTTGTTATCACTGGTTTTTTCTTTACACCGATAAATTTTGCTCGACTTCATAGTTTATCAGCAGATTCCGTGGTCAATTAATTCTTTTTGTTACTCAAGTCCACAGTTTAGAACCCAAAATCAGATATTGAAACGAGTTCTCGAAGCTCAAATTGCTAAAAACTGAAAACATTATAGATTTACCCTGGTCTTTGTTGACAACTGAAGTTTTTTTTCACGAACATCAACAATTAAAAAGCTTTTTTAAATAATCTGCTAATCAATTTTTAAAATCATTTTATCTGTTTAAACTGGAAAACAATATACATATATATAAATGTGTCTCAGTGTCTCTGCTAAGTTTTTTATGTTTCTCACATAAGTTGAAGTTAAATTGAATTCAGGAGCACTGATCTGAAAATCCAGGTTACTGTCAATTAAACTGAGAAATGTTAGTCTTAACTATAAGTCGTAATGGCGATCGCTTCGTTTGCAAACTTCACTTTTTTAGTTCATCAATAAAAAACATGACATTTGGAATTTTTTTAGGTGTGCAAATATTAAACTTTCAAGTGAAATTGTAAAAAGCTTCAATGAAAACTAGATGCTGATTCAGTTTTTCTTTTGAGGGGGGAGGGCAGATTTTTCCCCCTTTGAAAAAAAAGACATAGAAGCCGCTTGTAGTTTTTTTGGAAAGTTTCGATTAAAAAAGGGCTTTTTTCACGGCGCGAGCTTCCCTGTATTCTAAGTAGTTTCAAATCTGTTAGATAGTTATCATATTTTGAACAACTTTGAATTTTTTTTTGTGCACATGTAAAGTCGATCGTCATTCCGGTTACCTTGCTTAGTTTCTGATGCAAACCTAGTTCCTTTTTAACTAATTTTTTACAACAGCAACCAATGGTATTATTTGTAGTCTTTTCTTGCATACTTTTTTGAAAGTTCAATTCCGCTATGATTATGAAATTATTCCGGAAATATTAAGAAATCATAAAAATTGATTCGCTTGCTCGGATCTCGTTGAAGATTTCCCACCCCTTTGGTACCTGGTACCAAATCTTCTTCTCCCTGTATAGAAATAATTGATCAGTTAATGATCACAAATCAGAACCCTAAAAAGATTAAGTAATTTTTTTCCTAAAAAAACTTAACCGCCGAGAAATTACAAATTCATTCTAACGAATTGATATACTCTCTCTCTCTCTAACCTGTCTACGCTCGACAACTTATGCCCCAAGATTAGGATATCCTCACAAAAAAATTGTAAGAACAAATAATTTAGGAAATAAAAAAACCACCACGGGTTTTACAACCATCGTTCTAACATTTTTGTCAAAAGATAATCAAGGAGACTACTAAAAATTGTACTCAACAATTGCTTCACTGAAAACGGGAGATAAGATCTTGTAATTACAACAACAAACAAAAAATGATCAAACTGATTTTAAAAAAAAACAAACAAGAAAGAAGGCAATAATCACAAAACGAAAACAAAATATTCTTCAAATTTTCTCCAGAACAAGAAACGCAGTTTCGGAATTTGTCTCAACCACTTTACAAGAACTCCAAAATTTTCGAGTTTTAATCAACGATAAAACCAAGCCAATAAACGACCAAAAAGTTTTGTTTTGGAATCAAAATCCTCAACTGCACCATTTATAAAGGGTAAACGCAGAGTAAACAATTCTTACCTCCGTAAACCAGTAAGACTCTATAGTTGGTTTAATTGAAAGTTACACATTAACCGGTATTCCGCACAAAAAATGGTTCAAAACGATGAAAGTTTTGACATTGATTCTCTTCTTCCCTTTGTTGTTCTCCCAAAAAGAGATCCCGCTAGAGGACAAGTACATCTGTGCCATAATCTAATTGCAAGTTTGTTCGGAAAAGGAAAGAGGCCATGTTGCAAGAATTTCATGAAGTAAAATCAAAAGACAAAAAGTCTTGATTTACCAGACATCAGTAAAATCACCTCAAATTACGGCTTATTTGCCATTGAAATTCTATCACTACAATCATCAAATCAACCACCACACCGAATACAACAGATTTAAGTAAACTAGATTTTAAAAAAAAAATTTCAGAAAACTTCAAAAATAATCAACATCACAACTCACAAAGAACAAACTCGATTTTCACCAAAAAGCCATTCATTGTATTCACATGTACAGATCCTAGGTACTCAGTAGAATACTATATAAATGCTGTTCCAGGAATTGTGTTCTTAAATATATGTCCAGAACATTTAAACAAACTTCTACGTCAAAATTGGATATAAAGACTTACAGAATTAACCCAAACCACACCCGATGACGCAGCTCATAATTTGTTTTTAGTTTTACCCTTAGAAATGAAATCCGACTGGAAACGATTTACACAAGAAGTTTCAAAAAATTTCGATTCTGAATGAAACAAACATCATCACAGATTTTTCTGCTACGCAGCTCGAAGACTCCAGAAATCAACAATGAATAAATTGCAGTAAGGATCGAAACTCTTGTACCCAAAGTTTAATCTTTGAATACACATGACTACAAAAACACAAAAACGATCGAAATTTTAATGATGACTAACACCACATTGCGAGAAAATCCAATTAAAAAAAGAGCATCACATCCATCATCGATCCGAGAACCCGATATAGATTTCCAAAAATTAGTAGTTAAATTAGAACAAGCTGAAATCACAATGAAACTGGAGGTTATAAAAAAAGTTAAACTCCAATACGTAAAGAAAGTCCAAACAACAACTTCCGATGTTAATAAAAACCAAGAATCTTACATTGAATTAGCGAAAAGTACTCAGACCTTAAACATCTAAGAAAAGAATTCAAGTTTCAAGAGCACACCATCAATCAAAAAATGGTGTAATTAATGTCGTTGATACGGACATCGCATCGTTGAATGCAGACAAAACAACAAAACAATTTTATATAGACCATCAAAACACAAAGAACCAAACAAATATTTTTATCAATACATGCAAAAAAATCAAAATTTATAATAAAAAATAATTTAAAATAGTTATAGCTCAGGGAAGCCATTCCCACATAGCTGTAGTAAAAACAGATCACAATCCCTGTACTCAAATAGTTTTTGCGGAAGATCATCAGATCGACAAACTTCAAAAAATTAATCACAAAAGAGATATAAATATGATTTTTTCACAAAAAATAATAATAGCAGTCCAATAGCAAAACCAAATTTTCAAACACAAAATCAACCTCAAGAACATAAATATGCCCCACAAATACCAAAATCAAAATCTCATCCAAAATTTTTTAATGATAAAAGAAAAACTCTGACAGACCGCACTGAAACTATCTATTTTTTCAACGAAACAAAAAAACCCAGCTACCAGGCAATTCTTGGGAAGCCAACCACACTATTCTGAAGATGAAGACTACTTCCATCAAAATCAACAACAATCACCACCAGCAAAACAATCACTGGAATAATTTAGATCAACAAGATGGTATTTTTAAAACATATTTTTGAACCTTATTTGAATTCTCAACAACCTAAATAAACACTTCAATCATTCCCTCGAAAACAAAGTCACGCAGAGCTTAGTAATAATATGCAAACACAATCATAAAAATACCCAATGTTATCAACCCGAATCAATGAGAAACGAAACCCCATTACCTTGCTAAAACAACACGAAACTACAATAAACCAACTTACAAATTTTAAACAAATACCAAACACAGCTGAATCACTACAAACGACAATGAATCTATACCTCATAGTTGGAGCATTTATAACATCCAATAAACCATCCATGCTATTTACAGGTAAAGATACTGAACACTCAGTAGCAGACTTTTTGAATGCTAATACTGCAAATATAATATTAATTATAGGCCCAGAACCTACAAAAACACATCTTCATCAAAATGGACGCGTAGACGTACAGTATTAACCTAAGCCACATGATGGCGCAGTTCAAAAATGGTTTCCAAATTTACCCATAGAAAATAAACCCGACTGGAAACAATTTACATAATAATTTTCAAAGATATTTGACACGAAACAAACTTTATCAAAAAGTTTTTTGCCCACGCAAATCGTAGGCTCCAGAATTCATACATAAAATAACTTGCAGCACCATTCATAACTCTAGTAACAAAAACTCATTCTTTTTTAAACACATGATTACAAAATTACGAAAAGGACCGAAATTTTAATGATGACTCTAATACCACAATTGCAAAAAATTGCATTAAAAAAAGAGCATCACACCCATCATCAATCCTAGAACCCAATAAACGTTTCCGAAAATAGTAAAAAAAGTTAAAACAAGCTGAAATTACAATGAAACTGGAGGAAACAGAAAAATTTTAACTCCAATACGTAATTAAAGTCCAAACAACGACTTCCGATATTAATAAAAACCAAGAATCTGACAATAAATTGGAAAAAAATTACTCAAATCTTAAACAATCATGAAATGTTTCAATTTTCGAAGGCAAATCATCTTTAAAAAAAGGTGTGATTATTGTCGTAGATACGGACATAGTTTTGCTGAATGCAGAAAAAACAACAATACAATTTATATAGACCACCAAAACACAAAAAACCAAACAAAACTTTTTATCAACAGGTGGAAAAAGATCAAAACTTACCGAGAAAAATATTCAAAATAATTATAGCTAAGGGAAGCCACTCCCAAATCGCTCGAGTTTTAACAGGCCACAAACACCTCACTCAAATTTTTTTTTTGCGGAATACCACCAGATCGACGTAATTCACAAAAGTTTCTTTTAAATAGATTTAGCAGTTCAGATAATTAAAACCATCAGTACCGAAAAAATACTCTAGATCAAATTTAATCGAACTAATTACTCAACTTTTAACAGAAATAGCTCATCTTCAAATCCTCGCAACAGATACTACTCCAAAATTTTCAAAAAAACGAAATTGATCTTATTTAAACAATCGAAAAGAAAAATCTCTCTAATATTAGATCACAACACTATTCTAACAAAAGACTATAAAAATTAATTAAAAAAGATCCTGTCATAATTCTAGAAATAGGAATAACAGCTATCAAAGCGGATAACAAAACTATACTCAATCACCACATCGAATTAATTAACAATATTCAACCAAACAGAACCAAAACAACAGAAGTATTCCACCAAAACATTAAAGACAAATCAATCAAGTATTATATACACAAAAAAATGATCTACAAAAAATCCTAGCATGGTTCACTATAGATTTTGTTCAACACAACTTTGACCTAATTATAAAAGCAAGAAAAAATTTTTGACGACAAACAAACGATGAAACGATATTAGCAGACGAAACAGAAATTGTTTGGGACGCTGAATGGTCTCGTATACTACTTATTAACATCTCAAATGTTATTTCAAGTGCAGCAATCGCAATTATTACTGTACACAGCAATTATCTAAGAGTAACCCTATTCAAATCTGATACCACACCTTTGAAAAAAAAAATACAATACCTATTGTTAGAATAAGCAACAGTAGCTTAAATTCAACCTTCATAAATACAACTAAGCACCTAAGCAGAACTAGAAGTTAAACACAACAAAATATCCAAACTCAATCACATATTTTAATCTAAGAATAAGTTGAAACACTACCTACGACAACACAACAAAGTATTATTCCCATTCACCCAAAACTTATAACACCACAGAACAAAAATAACACTCCTTTCCTAAAAACTTTATCACAGTCAAAAGTTAATTCATCTGCTATTCCCAAAAACTCACACATGAATTACCAAACACATAGACCAAAAATCAAAAAACGACAATCTAATAAGCCAAAAACACGCAAATGGCAATAACTGTGCTAATCATAACTATGAATTTTTCACCATTAATAATATTAGCAGTCCAATAGCATAATCAACTTTTTCAAACACAAAATCAACCTGAAGAACAAAATTATACCCAATAAATACCAAAATCAATATCTCACACACAATTTTTCAATGAAAAAAGGAAAACTCCGACAAACCGCACCAAAAACTATCCATTTTTGCAACAAAAAAAAACCAACTAACAGGCAATTTTTAAGAAGACAACCACAATATTTTGAAGGTGAAGATTACTTTCATCAAAATCAACAACAAAACAATAATAGCAAAACAAGCAATGGAACAAAATAGGTCAACCAGATGATATTTTTTAACCAGGAAATTTCGAACCTTACATGAATTCTCAACAACCAAGACAAACACAAAAAAAATTCCCTCAAAAACAAAGTCAAGCACAATCTAGTAAACAAATACAAACAAAAAATCATACAAGTACAAGCTAACATCTCGAATCATTGAGAAACGAAATCCCATTATCTTATTTACAATAACAAGAAATTACAAAAAACCAACTTACAAATTTTACACAAAAACCAAACACAGCAGAGTCACTACAATCGACAATGAGTCCATATCTTATGGGTGGAGCATCTATAACATCCAATAAATTTTTCATAGTTTTTACAGGTAAAAATACTGAATACTCAGTAGAAGACTATTTGAATGCTGTTAGAGCAAATATAATCTTAAATATAGGCCCAGAACCTATAAATCTACATCAGAATTGAACAGGTGGAAAAAGATCAAAACTTACCGAGAAAAATATTCAAAATAATTATAGCTAAGGGAAGCCACTCCCAAATCGCTCGAGTTTTAACAGGCCACAAACACCTCACTCAAATTTTTTTTTTGCGGAATACCACCAGATCGACGTAATTCACAAAAGTTTCTTTTAAATAGATTTAGCAGTTCAGATAATTAAAACCATCAGTACCGAAAAAATACTCTAGATCAAATTTAATCGAACTAATTACTCAACTTTTAACAGAAATAGCTCATCTTCAAATCCTCGCAACAGATACTACTCCAAAATTTTCAAAAAAACGAAATTGATCTTATTTAAACAATCGAAAAGAAAAATCTCTCTAATATTAGATCACAACACTATTCTAACAAAAGACTATAAAAATTAATTAAAAAAGATCCTGTCATAATTCTAGAAATAGGAATAACAGCTATCAAAGCGGATAATAAAACTATACTCAATCACCACATCGAATTAATTAACAATATTCAACCAAACAGAACCAAAACAACAGAAGTATTCCACCAAAACATTAAAGACAAATCAATCAAGTATTATATACACAAAAAAATGATCTACAAAAAATCCTAGCATGGTTCACTATAGATTTTGTTCAACACAACTTTGACCTAATTATAAAAGCAAGAAAAAATTTTTGACGACAAACAAACGATGAAACGATATTAGCAGACGAAACAGAAATTGTTTGGGACGCTGAATGGTCTCGTATACTACTTATTAACATCTCAATTGTTATTTCAAGTGCAGCAATCGCAATTATTACTGTACACAGCAATTATCTAAGAGTAACCCTATTCAAATCTGATACCACACCTTTGAAAAAAAAAATACAATACCTATTGTTAGAATAAGCAACAGTAGCTTAAATTCAACCTTCATAAATACAACTAAGCACCTAAGCAGAACTAGAAGTTAAACACAACAAAATATCCAAACTCAATCACATATTTTAATCTAAGAATAAGTTGAAACACTACCTACGACAACACAACAAAGTATTATTCCCATTCACCCAAAACTTATAACACCACAGAACAAAAATAACACTCCTTTCCTAAAATCTTTATCACAGTCAAAAGTTAATTCATCTGCTATTCCCAAAAACTCACACATGAATTACCAAACACATAGACCAAAAATCAAAAAACGACAATCTAATAAGCCAAAAACACGCAAATGGCAATAACTGTGCTAATCATAACTATGAATTTTTCACCATTAATAATATTAGCAGTCCAATAGCATAATCAACTTTTTCAAACACAAAATCAACCTGAAGAACAAAATTATACCCAATAAATACCAAAATAAATATCTCACACACAATTTTTCAATGAAAAAAGGAAAACTCCGACAAACCGCACCAAAAACTATCCATTTTTGCAACAAAAAAAAATCAACTAACAGGCAATTTTTAAGAAGACAACCACAATATTTTGAAGGTGAAGATTACTTTCATCAAAATCAACAACAAAACAATAATAGCAAAACAAGCAATGGAACAAAATAGGTCAACCAGATGATATTTTTTAACCAGGAAATTTCGAACCTTACATGAATTCTCAACAACCAAGACAAACACAAAAAAAATTCCCTCAAAAACAAAGTCAAGCACAATCTAGTAAACAAATACAAACAAAAAATCATACAAGTACAAGCTAACATCTCGAATCATTGAGAAACGAAATCCCATTATCTTATTTACAATAACAAGAAATTACAAAAAACCAACTTACAAATTTTACACAAAAACCAAACACAGCAGAGTCACTACAATCGACAATGAGTCCATATCTTATGGGTGGAGCATCTATAACATCCAATAAATTTTTCATAGTTTTTACAGGTAAAAATACTGAATACTCAGTAGAAGACTATTTGAATGCTGTTAGAGCAAATATAATCTTAAATATAGGCCCAGAACCTATAAATCTACATCAGAATTGGACGCATAGACGTACATCATTAATCTAAACTACTTCAATGGGGCAGCTCAATTTTGGTTTTAACCATAAAATTTAAATCCGACAGGAAACATTTTACACAAGAATTTTCAAAAAAGTTCGACACTGAACGAAACAAACATCATCAAAGAAATTCATGCAACAAAGTTCGTAGACTGAAAAACAAAAACAAACAACTTGCAGTATGGATAGAATTTCTTTTTGGTATAGCTTATTCTCATAATACACATGACTAAAAAATATAAAGAAATGACCGAAATTTTAATAATGACACTAACACATTATTGCGAAAAATTCCAATTCAAAGAAGAGCATCACATCCATCATCAATCCGAGAAGCCGATATAGATTTCCAAAAATTAGTAGTTAAATTAGAACAAGCTGAAATCACAATGAAACTGGAGGTTACAGGAAAAGTTGAACTCCAATACGTAAAGGAAGTCCAAACAACAACTTCCGATATTAATAAAAACCAAGAATCTGATAAAAAAAATTAGCAAAAGAATTACTCAAATCTTGAACATCTATGAAAAATTTCAAGTTTCGAAGGCAAACCAGCGTTCAAAAAATGGTGTGATTATTGTCGTAGTTACGGACATTGCATTGCTAAATACAAAAAAAAAACAAAAAGACAATTTATATAGACGACCAAAACACAAAGAACCAAACAAATCTTTTATTCAATATATAGAAAAAGATCAAAACTTACCGAGAAAATTATTCAAATTATTTATAGCTCAGGGAAGCCACTCCCAAATAGCTATAGTAATAATAGATCACAATTCCTTTACTCGAATTGTTTTTGCGGAACACCACCAGATCGACGAAATTCATAATTTTTGTCACAAATTAGACATAGCAGGTCAAATACTCAAAAACATCAGTACCGAAATAACTATTCTAGAGCAAATTTAATTGAAGTAATTACTCAAGTTGTAACAGAACTAGCTCATTTTCAAATCCTCGGAACAGATACTACTCCAATGAACGTTCAAAAAATTTTTCAAATAATCGAAATTGATTTTATTCAAACAATCGAAATGAAAAATCCTTCAAAAATTAGATCAAAAAATTATTCTAAGAAAAAACAATCAAAATTACCTGAAAAAAAATCACGTTATAATTCTAGAAGTAGGAATAACAACTATCAAAGCAGATAACGAAACTATTCTCAATCGCCACATCGAAATCTTAACAATATTAAACAAACAAAACCAAAACAACAGAAGTATTCCACCAAAAAATTAAAGACAAATCAATCAAGTATTTTATACACAAAAAAAATTGAGCTACAAAAACTCCTAGCATGTTCATTATAGACTGTTTTCAACAGAATTTTGACCTATTTTTACCAGCAGGAAAATGTTTTTGACAACAAACAAACGATGAAACGATATTAGCAGAGAAAACAGATTTGTATGGGACCATAATTGGTCTCATATACTAATTGTTAACATCCTAAATGATATTTTAAGTGCAACAATCGGAACTATTTCTGTATACAGCGATTATTTAGGAGTAAATCAAATCACATCTGATACCACAATTTTGAAATAAAATACAATACCTATTGATAGAATAAAAAGTATAAGAAGTATTTACTCAAATTATAACAGAAAAAGCTCATAAACAAATCCTCGGAATAGATACTACTCCAATGACCGTTCAAGGAGGTCTTCAAATAACAGAAATCGATATTGTTCAAAAAATTGACAACGAAATCACTAAAAATTTAGATCACAAAACTATTCTAACAAAAGACTATAAAAATTAACTAAAAAAGATCCTGTCATAATTCTAGAAATAGGAATAACAGCTATCAAAGCAGATAACGAAACTATACTCAATCACCACATCGAATTAATTAACAATATTCAACCAAACAGAACCAAAACAACATAAGTATTCCACCAAAACATTAAAGAAAAATCAATCAAGTATTATATACACAAAAAAATGATCTACAAAAAATCCTAGCATGGTTCACTATAGATTTTGTTCAACACAACTTTGACCTAATTATAAAAGCAAGAAAAAATTTTGACGACAAACAAACGATGAAACGATATTAGCAGACGAAACAGAAATTGTTTGGGACGCTGAATGGTCTCGTATACTACTTATTAACATCTCAAATGTTATTTCAAGTGCAGCAATCGCAATTATTACTGTACACAGCAATTATATAAGAGTAACCCTATTCAAATCTGATACCACACCTTTGAAAAAAAAATACAATACCTATTGTTAGAATAAGCAACAGTAGCTTAAATTCAACCTTCATAAATACAACTAAGCACCTAAGCAGAACTAGAAGTTAAACACAACAAAATATCCAAACTCAATCACATATTTTAATCTAAGAACAAGTTGAAACACTACCTACGACAACACAACAAAGTATTATTCCCATTCACCCAAAACTTATAACACCACAGAACAAAAATAACACTCCTTTCTTAAAAACTTTATCACAGTCAAAAGTTAAATGATCTGCTATTCCAAAAAACTCACACATGAATTACCAAACACATAGACCAAAAATCAAAAAACGACAATCTAATAAGCCAAAAACACGCAAATGGCAATAACTGTGCTAATCATAACTATGATTTTTTCACCATTAATAATATTAGCAGTCCAATAGCATAATCAACTTTTTCAAACACAAAATCAACCTGAAGAACAAAATTATACCCAATAAATACCAAAATCAATATCTCACACACAATTTTTCAATGAAAAAAGGAAAACTCCGACAAACCGCACCAAAAACTATCCATTTTGCAACAAAAAAAAACCAACTAACAGGCAATTTTCAAGAAGACAACCACAATATTCTGAAGGTGAAGATTACTTTCATCAAAATCAACAACAAAACAATAATAGCGAAACAAGCAATGGAACAAAATAGGTCAACCAGATGATATTTTTTAACCAGGAAATTTCGAACCTTACATGAATTCTCAACAACCTAGACAAACACAAAAAAAATTCCCTCAAAAACAAAGTCAAGCACAATCTAGTAAACAAATACAAACAAAAAATCATACACGTACAAGCTAACATCTCGAATCATTGAGAAACGAAATCCCATTATCTTATTTACAATAACAAGAAATTACAAAAAACCAACTTACAAATTTTACACAAAAACCAAACACAACAGAGTCACTACAATCGACAATGAGTCCATATCTTATGGGTGGAGCATCTATAACATCCAATAAATTTTTCATAGTTTTTACAGGTAAAAATACTGAATACTCAGTAGAAGACTATTTGAATGCTGTTAGAGCAAATATAATCTTAAATATAGGCCCAGAACCTATAAATCTACATCAGAATTGGACGCATAGACGTACATCATTAATCTAAACTACTTCAATGGGGCAGTTCAAATTTGGTTTTAACCATAAAATTTAAATCCGACAGGAAACATTTTACACAAGAAATTTCAAAAATGTTCGACACTGATCGAAACAAACATCATCAAAGAAATTCATGCAACAAAGTTCGTAGACTGAAAAACAAAAACAAACAACTTGCAGTATGGATAGAATTTCTTTTTGGTATAGCTTATTCTCATAATACACATGATTAAAAAACATAAAAAAATGACCGAAATTTTAATAATGACACAAACACATTATTGCGAAAAATTCCAATTCAAAGAAGAGCATCACATCCATCATCAATCCGAGAAGCCGATATAGATTTCCAAAATTTAGTAGTTAAATTAGAACAAGCTGAAATCACAATGAAACTGGAGGTTACAGGAAAAGTTAAACTCCAATACGTAAAGGAAGTCCAAACAACAACTTCCGATATTAATAAAAACCAAGAATCTGATAAAAAAATTAGCAAAAGAATTACTCACATCTTGAACATCTATGAAAAATTTCAAGTTTCGAAGGCAAACCAGCGTTCAAAAAATGGTGTGATTATTGTCGTAGTTACGGACATTGCATTGCTAAATGCAAAAAAAAAACAAAAAGACAATTTATATAGACGACCAAAACACAAAGAACCAAACAAATCTTTTATTCAATATATAGAAAAAGATCAAAACTTATCGAGAAAATTATTCAAATTATTTATAGCTCAGGGAAGCCACTCCCAAATAGCTATAGTAATAATAGATCACAATTCCCTTACTCGAATTGTTTTTGCGGAACACCACCAGATCGACGAAATTCATAATTTTTGTCACAAATTAGACATAGCAGGTCATATACTCAAAAACATCAGTACCGAAATAACTATTCTAGAGCAAATTTAATTGAAGTAATTACTCAAGTTGTAACAGAACTAGTAAAAATTGAGCTACAAAAACTCCTAGCATGTTCATTATAGACTGTTTTCAACAGAATTTTGACCTATTTTTACAAGCAGGAAAATTATTTTGACAACAAACAAACAATGAAACGATATTAGCAGAGAAAACAGATTTGTATGGGACCATAATTGGTCTCATATACTAGTTGTTAACATCCTAAATGATATTTTAAGTGCAACAATCGGAACTATTTCTGTATACAGCGATTATTTAGGAGTAAATCAAATCACATCTGATACCACAATTTTGAAATAAAATACAATACCTATTGATAGAATAAAAAGTATAAGAAGTATTTACTCAAATTATAACAGAAAAAGCTCATAAGCAATTCCTCGGAATAGATACTACTCCAATGACCGTTCAAGGAGGTCTTCAAATGACAGAAATCGATATTGTTCAAAAAATTGACAACGAAATCACTAAAAATTTAGATCACAAAACTATTCTAACAATAGAATATAGTAGTTAAAAAGAAAAAACATAATAAAAAAAATCCCGTGACAATTTTAGAAATAAGAGTAACAACTATCAAAACTGATCACCAATCATTACATCAGGATAATTAACAATATTTAAACAAACAAAACCAAAACTACAAAAGTAAAACACCAAAACAACAAAGACAATTCAATTAAGTATAATCTTCAAATGAAATAAGCCCAAAACATCCGGGTAAGGACATTACGGAAATTTCAGAACTGCATTTAAACCATATTCACTGTGAAAGCACAGATGACGAAAGCGATACAGAAAACACACTTATTTTTAACATGCCTAAAATAGAATATGAGTATGAAACACCAATTGAATCGAATTGTTATCATAAAGATTTTTATCAGTTTTGTTCCTCATGAACCAAATAACAGTCAAGATACCACACACTATACCCCGCATATAACTGAAAATATTTCAAGTACAAATAATGTTTACAACAAAACAACACCAAAAGAAAAAAAATTGGATATTTAGAAAGTCGATAAAACAAAAGTTTTCAACTACTGGATCTTGACATAGATTTTTTAATCAACTCTGGCGCAGAATCAAACATAATCAACATCCCTAAATGGATTGAAATTTGCAATCTAGACACAAAACTTTCCCGTTCAAAAAAAGTTTCTGGTAAACTAGGCACTGTACAAGTCACAAGCTTAATAAATTATAAAAAAAAGTACAATGAATCTTATGCCAACTCGACCGATGGATTAAAACAAACTTTTACTATAACCCTTCAATCAAATTTTCCACATGGCAGATTTTAGACGTAACTTAGTTGGGATCCCAAGTAATACTAAATATGTCCCATTTATTAACATTTTAAGCTGTAAACTAAAAATCAAAGATAAATATACAAAACTCAAAAATACAAAACTCAATAATTTTGCGAATTTTGAATAAGCAACCTCCAATTTTTTTCAAAAATTTTAATTTAATTAAAATCAACAAAGAAAACATTTGAAACCACTAACAAGATATGCATATGATTTTTGTGTCAACCAAGTTCATCAAAATAAAAACAGTCCAAACACACAGAAACTAAGTATGTCTGACCTTAATTTTGAACCAATCCACAAAATTTTTAGAGTAACAGTTTCATCTATTTATTACGCTAAAAACGCAATCACAGATACCGTAGCATTACTTATATCTAATAACTCACCATACAAACTTACACTTCGTTTATGACTTTTAGGATATTTTGAAACAAATAGTTTTCGTCTTACATAAGAAAGGGCGTAATGAATAAATATTATCTTGAAGTTAATTGATGTTTGCCAATCAGACCTTTAGGGAAGAGTTATCTAATGAAAATATTACAACTGGTTAAAAAAAAGACAAATTGTTGCACAAAAACCCCCTATTTAAAACCAATGTTCAAATTTCAAAAAATACATATGAACAATTTCCGACAATTTTAAATTTTCAACATTCTCAAATTAATCAAACAAGCCAGAACTTTGAGAATGTTGAAAACTCGAGAATGTTGAAAATTAGCTGAATCATTATTGAAATATTCCATGGTTTATGTCACATATGAATCTGACTTAAATACAATCACCAATACACCTTCTTAGAAAACAACGTGCACTTAAAGTACCAATACTTTTACAAGACAAAATAAATAGACTTCTATATATTCCCGAACAGTATGAAATTCTATTATCAGTAGGCAAAGAATAACAATCCACAGGACACACTTATAAATCCAGCAAAAGGAGAACCAATTAAAAGCGTTTTGGATGCACAATATTTAAACTCTCTAATTGATGAATAAAATAGTAACTGGTCCATAGAACCAATACAAGTAGGGATTAAAATAGTAAAGGGACAATGTTATACCAACGCCTATTTTAATAGTGCATTTAACCAAATGGCTTCAGACGAACAATCACGTCGACTAACACAATTTGTTATTGTAAATCAAAAATACGAATTCAATAGTTTATTCTATGGTAGATCCATAGAACCAGCATCCTTTTCTGCATTCAGGAGTTAAATTTTTAGATTACTAATCATCAGCAAAAACTTCATTACATACTTAGCCAATGTTTTCATACAATCATAAACAAACAAAGCAAGAAACGTATAAAGTCTTAGATAAATACCACCAAATCTTGTTAAAAGAAAACATGAAAGCATTCCCAGATAAATCACATTTTTCCCTACCCGTGTTAACTTCCTTGGACACGTTATCGAAAGCATTACAATAACTTCTTCAAAACACCAAATAAACATAATTTCAGAACTCCAACCACCATCAAATAAAAAGAAAATCCGAGAATTCCTTGGAATGCTAAATTTTTTAAGCAAACTGGTTTATAAAAAACAACTATAATTCAGACCATTTTATAACAATATTTCACAACAAAATAATTTTAAATGGCCTTTAGAGCACCAAAAAGGCCTTGATGATTTTAAAACTCTTCTCACAGATTGAATTTCAAACACAACTCCAGATTCAAAACAACCATTTTACTCTATATGGGATGCTTCCAAATTTGGAATAGGCGCAGCACTTTTACAATCACATCGAGGTAACATCTCCTTGATTAGAATATAAATACGCATTAAAAACTGACTGCGATACTAAACAAATAAATTCCCTAGAAATTTTCCCACCTTATCTAGATTGCCAAAACAATCACTACGAAGTAGATTCATTAGGTAAACCTTTAAACCCATACCAGACTTTTTATGGATCAAAAATAACACACATTTGAAAGAATAACAACAAAAAAACAACGAGACAAATCATTCCCACTTAAAAAAAAAGAAGAACTCGCGGGTATGATAAAACTAATAAGCCCTCCAGAATCAAATCAAAAATATACAATCAATAAAATTTTTGCTTTACGAGATCCTCTGATTAATATACCTTTATCCAAGAATGAAACTCAAACTATTTTTCTTTCAAACACAGAACTGTTAACACTTTAGTTATTACCAGAACACCAAAACAGTGAGCCTAATTTCAGACAACTTGAATCTTGGAAAAAAAACCCATAAAAGCCGATATCATAATTTCAGGAAATAAAACACAACCCGAAGGTTTTGTAAATTTTATTAGGAAATAAAACATTACCGTATTTTCAAAATTATAACCATACAACAATGCATGAAAATACTGACATCTTAGAATACCATCACCAAGACACGAAAGCACCCTCTCTTTCACTAAGCTTTGTAATAATCGCTTTTTTTCTTCCACGTTTATTGCATACAAAAAGACAAGTGTAAGCAACAAAAAAAAACATTATCAAAATTCACTTGAATTTTTTATTTTGCAAACGTAACAATATGGACAAAAGTACTTTGCAATGATTGCATTACTTATCAGCTAAACAACCCTTTCCCACCCAAAAGCTAATAGCAGAAAAACAAGACTTTGAAGGACAAAGTTTATAATTCAATCACAAAATCTCATCTGATACCAAAGGCCCTAGAGCTCCATCCTCTGATGGAAATCCGTATATTATGGTAACAGTAGATTCATAAACACAATATGTAGTGCTCAACCGTGTTCCCCATAGTAACGCGTAACTCGTAATAAGCTTACACAACACTATTTGAACACTGGATTGCAAAATTAAGACTGCCGGAAATGCTGGTCACAAATAATGGATCACAATTCATGAAAAACGAAAAAAGTACACTTTGTCATCTTTACAAAAAAATTAATAAAACCAAGAACCTCATATGTCTCTTGGACAAACGGACTGGTTGAGGGTAAGAACTACTCCCGCTCCCTACAAGAACACCTTCGACGTATAATGAACGAAAACGATAAAAGTACACCGAATGGTCAACAGATGTAAAACTAATTCCATTAACGTACAACTCTCCGATTTTTTTAACTTTTGAACTATTAAAAAATAAAACGCTTTTTTTCTACAAAACTACATAAACCTATAATACATACTGAAAACTGCTCAAAAATTACACAAGATTGCTGTCAACCCAATCAAGATTCAAGTTGTTATAATTAACCACTCCACATTCAGGATGAAGATCTTTTTCACCGTCCACATTTTTCAAATTTAGCCTCTGGAACCCATACAGAATGGATTTTGAACAAAGATAAAAAAAAGCACAATGAAAATTATCAGAAAATTGGAAGTTATTCAGGTCTCAAAAAAATTCACGTTTTACACCAGCATAAAACCTAAAAAAGGGACATTTTTGTTTTATTTCCAAATTTTGTAATTCAAAAAAGCTACAACTTATGTAAAAAGGACCATTTCAACTTACAGACGTCACATATAAACTTATAGATCAAAACAATAAAGAAATCGTACAACATAAAAACAATCTTTTACCATGCTACCCGAAGAAATTTGTTCTTCGCGAATTAACACAATGATAATCCTCTAGAGGACTACACGTTTACGAAAAAATAACAGAAGAAAGCGTACAACAGAAAACAATACACTTCAGTCATATACGGTAGTCGCCTGATATATCGCAAAGTTTCAGAAAAACCTGCAGAACAAATAGTTCAAAAACAAAGAATTAACCGTAAGCTACAAAAAAACCCTTATACACGAAATCAAAGAAAAGTGACAAGAACGCAATTCATCTCGCCCTTAAAAATCAACAAAGAAAAGATTACAACAAATAAATAAAGATTCAAAATCTAAAATCATGAAGAAAAAAGAATTTCAAAAACCCTCTGATTAATTAGTAATATCATTGACTTTTACAGCAATTATTAATTACACACATTCATTTTTCTCTCTCAAAATAATGTGTTTTGATATCATCTCATTTTACTTTAAGCTCCGTCACTATTATTAGCCGATATGCCTTCAACTGGAACGCGATCTATAACTATAACTCAGAAACCACCAATTCAAACTTAAGGACTACCCTCCTATTTGAGAACTTAAAAAAAATCGTTTAAAAATTACAATCCCCTCCTATCAATAAATACAAAAATCAACAATATTGTCTCAACTTGTACCCAAAATTTAAGCCAAAAGGAAAATACCAAAAAAACTTAAAGACACAATTCAAACTGATCACTCAGCATAAAGACAATCTATAGCTATAGTAATAATAGATCACAATTCCCTTACTCGAATTGTTTTTGCGGAACACCACCAGATCGACGAATCTCATAATTTTTGTCACAAAATAGACATAGCAGGTCAAATAATTGAAAACATCAGTACCGAAATAACTATTCTAGAGCAAATTTAATTGAAGTAATTACTCAAGTTATAACAGAACTAGCTCATTTTCAAATCCTCGGAACAGATACTACTCCAATGAACGTTCTAAGAAAAAACAATCAAAATTACCTGAAAAAAAATCACGTTATAATTATAGAAGTAGGAATAACAACTATCAAAGCAGATAACGAAACTATTCTCAATCGCCACATCGAAATATTAACAATATTTAAACAAATAAAACCAAAACAACAGAAGTATTCCACCAAAAAATTAAAGACAAATCGATCAAGTATTTTATACACAAAAAAAATTGAGCAACAAAAACTCCTAGCATGTTCATTATTGACTGTTTTCAACAGAATTTTGACCTATTTTTACAAGCAGGAAAATTTTTTTGCCAACAAACAAACGATGAAACGATATTAGCAGAGAAAACAGATTTGTATGGGACCCCAATTGGTCTCATATACTATTTGTTAACATCCTAAAAGATATTTTAAGTGCAACAATCGGAACTATTTCTGTATACAGCGATTATTTAGGAGTAAATCAAATCACATCTGATACCACAATTTTGAAATAAAATACAATACCTATTGATAGAATAAAAAGTATAAGAAGTATTTACTCAAGTTATAACAGAAAAAGCTCATAAGCAAAACCTCGGAATCGATACTACTCCAATGACCGTTAAAGGAGGTATTCAAATAACAGAAATCGATATTGTTCAAAAAATTGACAAAGAAATCACTAAAAATTTAGATCACAAAACTATTCTAACAATAGACTATAATAGTTAAAATGAAAAAACATAATAAAAAAAATCCCGTGACATTTTTAGAAATAGGAGTAACAACTATCAAAACTGATCACCAATCATTACATCAGGATAATTAACAATATTTAATCAAACAAAACCAAAACTACAAAAGTAAAACACCAAAACAACAAAAACAATTCAATTAAGTATTATCTTCAAATGAAATAAGCCCAAAACATCCGGGTAAGGACATTACGGAAAGTTCAGAACTGCATTTAAACCATATTCACTGTGACAGCACAGATGACGAAAGCGATACAGAAAACACACTTATTTTTAACATGCCTAAAATAGAATATGAGTTTGAAACAACCAATTGAATCGAATTGTTATCATAAAGATTTTTATCAGTTTTGTTCCTCATGAACCAAATAACAGTCAAGATGCCACACACTATAACCCGCATATAACTGAAAATATTTCAAGTACAAATAATGTTTATAACAAAAAAACACCAAAAGAAAAAAAATTGGATATTTAGAAAGTCGATAAAACAAAAGTTTTCAACTACTGGATCTTGAAATAGATTGTTTAATCGACTCAGGCGCAGAATCAAACATAATCAACATCCCTAAATAGATCGAAATTTGCAATCTAGACACAAAACTTTCCCGTTCAAAAAAATTTTCTGGTAAACTAGGCACTGTACAAGTCACAAGCTTAATAAATTATAAAAAAAAAGTACAATGAATCTTAAGCCAACTCGACTTATGGATTAAAACAAACTTTTACTATAACCCTTCAATCAAACTTTCCACATGACAGATTTTAAACGTAAAATAGTTGGGATCCCAAGTAATACTAAATATGTCCCATTTATTAACATTTTAAGCTGTAAACTAAAAATCAAAGATAAATATACAAAACTCAAAAAAACAAAACTCAATAATTTTGCGAATTTTGAATAAGCAACCTCCAATTTTTTTCGAAAATTTTAATTTAATTAAAATCAACAAAGAAAACATTTGAAACCACTAACAAGATATGCATATGATTTTTGTGTCAACCAAGTTCACCAAAATAAAAACAGTCCAAACACACAGAAACTAAGTATGTCTGACCTTAATTTTGAACCAATCCACAAAATTTTTAGAGTAACAGTTTCATCTATTTATTACGCTAAAAACGCAATCACAGATACCGTAGCATTACTTATATCTAATAACTCACCATACAAATTTACACTTCGTTTATGACTTTTAGGATAATTTGAAACAAATAGTTTTCGTCTTACATAAGAAAGGGCGTAATGAATAAATATTATCTTGAAGTTATTTGATGTTTGCCAATCAGACCTTTAGGGAAGAGTTATCTAATAAACATATTACAACTGGTTAAAAAAAGACAAATTGTTGCACAAAAACCCCCTATTTAAAACCAATGTTCAAATTTCAAAAAATACATATGAACAATTTCCGACAATTTTAAATTTTCAACATTCTCAAATTAATCAAACAAGTCAGAACTTTGAGAATGTTGAAAATTCGAGAATGTTGAAAATTAGCTGAATCATTATTGAAATATTCCATGGTTTATGTCACATATGAATCTGACTTAAATACAATCACCAATACACCTTCTTAGAAAACAACGTGCACTTAAAGTACCAATACTTTTACAAGACAAAATAAATAGACTTCTATATATTCCCGAACAGTATGAAATTCTATTATCAGTAGGCAAAGAATCACAATCCACAGGACACACTTATAAATCCAGCAAAAGGAGAACCAATTAAAAGCGTTTTGGATGCACAATATTCAAACTATCTAATTGATGAATAAAATAGTAACTGGTCCATAGAACCAATACAAGTAAGGATTAAAATAGTAAAGGGACAATGTTATATCAACGCCTATTTTAATAGTGCATTTAACCAAATGGCTTCAGACGAACAATCACGTCGACTAACACAATTCGTTATTGTAAACCAAAAATACGAATTCAATAGTTTATTCTATGGTATATCCATAGAAGCAGCATCTTTTTATGCATTCAGGAGTTAAATTTTTAAATTACTAATCATCAGCAAAAACTTCATTACATACTTAGCCGATGTTTTCATACAATCATAAACAAACAAAGCAAGAAACGTATAAAGTCTCAGATAAATACCACCAAATCTTGTTAAACGAAAACATGAAAGCATTCCCAGATAAATCACAATTTTCCCTACCCGTGTTAACTTTCTTGGACATGTTATCGAAGACATTACAATAACTTCTTCAAAATACCAAATAAACTTATTTCAGAACTCCAACCACCATCAAATAAAAAGAAAATCCGAGAATTCCTTGGAATGCTAAACTTTTTAAGCAAACTTGTTTATAAAAAACAACTATAATCCAGACCATTTTATAACAATATTTGACAACAAAATAATTTTAAATGGCCCCCAGAGCACCAAAAAGGCCTTGATGATTTAAAAACTCTTCTCACAGAATGAATTTCAAACACAACTCCAGATTCAAAACAACCAGTTTACTCTATATGGGATGCTTCCAAACTTGGAATAGGCGCAGCACTTTTACAATCACATCGAGGTATCATCTCCTTGATTAGAATATAAATACGCATCAAAAACTGACTGCGATACTAAACAAATAAATTCCTTAGAAATTTTCCCACCTTATCTAGATTGCCAAAACAATCACTACGAAGTAGATTCATTAGGTAAACCTTTAAACCGTTACCAGACTTTTTATGGATCAAAAATAACACACATTTGAAAGAATAACAACAAAAAAACAACGAGACAAATCATTCCCACTAAAAGAAAAAGAAGAACTCGCGGGTATGATAAAACTAATAAGCCCTCCAGAATCAAAACAAAAATATACAATCAATAAAACTTTTGCTTTACGAGATCCTCTGATTATTATACCTTTATCCAAAAATGAAATTCAAAGTAGTTTTCTTTCAAACACAGAACTGTTAACACTTTAGTTATTACCAGAACACCAAAACAGTGAGCCTTATTTCAGACAACTTGAATCTTGGAAAAAAACCCATAAAAGCCGATACCATAATTTCAGGAAATATTACACAACCCGTAGGTTTTGTAAATTTTATTAGGAAATAAAACATTACCGCATTTTCAAAATTTTAACCATACAACAATGCATGAAAATACTGACATCTTAGAATACCATCACCAAGACACGAAAGCACCCTCTCTTTCACTAAGCTTCGTAATAATCGCTTTTTTTTCTTCCACGTTTATTGCATACAAAAAGACAAGTAAAAGCAACAAAAAAAACATTATCAAAATTCACTTGAATTTTTTATTTTGCAAACGTATCAATATGGACAAAAGTACTTTGCAATGATTGCAATACTTATCATCTAAACAAACCTTTCCCACCCAAAAGCTAATAGCAGAAAAACAAGACTTTGAAGGACAAAGTTTATAATTCAGTCACAAAATCTCATCTGATACCAAAGGCCCTAGAGCTCCCTCCTCTGATGGAAATCCGTATATTATGGTAACAGTAGATTCATAAACACAATATGTAGTACTCAACCTTGTACCCCATAGTAACGCGTAACTCGTAATAAGCTTACACAACACTATTTGAACACTGGATTGCAAAATTAAGACTGCCGGAAATGCTGGTCACAAATAATGGATCACAATTCATGAAAAACGAAAAAAGTACACTTTGTCACCTTTACAAAAAAAATTAAAACCAAGAACCTCATATGTCTCTTGAGAAACGGACTGGTTGAGGGTGAGAACTACTCCCGCTCCCTACAAGAACACCTTCGACGTATAATGAACGAAAACGATAAAAGTACACCGAATGGTCAACAGATGTAAAACTAATTCCATTAACGTACAACTCTCTGATTTTTTTTTTAACTTTTGAACTATTAAAAAATAAAACGCTTTTTTCTACAAAACCACATAAACCTATAATACATACTGCAAACTGCTCAAAAAATACACAAGATTGCTGTCAACCCAATCAAGATTCAAGTTGTTATAATTAACCACTCCACATTCAGGATGAAGATCTTTTTCACCGTCCACATTTTTCAAATTTAGCCTCTGGAACTTATACAGAATGGATTTTGAACAAAGATAAAAAAAGCCCAATGAAAATTATCAGAAAATTGGAAGTTATTCAGGTCTCAAATAAATTCACGTTTTACACCAGCATAAAACCTAAAAAAGGGACATTTTTGTTTTATTT
>NC_087071.1:29060451-29097783 GCF_963678635.1 Symsagittifera roscoffensis | reverse complement strand
ACTCTTTGATAAAATAATCCCTGAAGAAATACGATGAAAACCACATCAATATACGATTATAGACGGTATAGAAAAAAAATTAACACGTTTTCAAATTTACTCGGAAACTGAATGAGCATGCAAATATCCCAAACAACATTTCCGAGCACAAAATTCAGAAACTCCCTTCAAATACCACAAAGGTCTCGACATGAAAACAGGCAAACTAATTTTAGTCATGACACACCCAAAAAAATATCGAGAAGACGACAATCTTATATCCCGGTAACATTTTCTAAAAAATACGGGAACACTGGAGGAAAAGTTTGTTCAGAAAACAAAGATAGTGCAAGATTACAAGAACTCCCTAATGAATAACACCTATTTTGGTGCAATCTATTATGATTTTTCACCTCGATATGAAATTAGATTCCATTATAAGTGCTCTAATAAGTTTCCGCAGGATACCTCTCATCAGGCAACCACTCTTGATTATGGATGTAACATTTAATGGTACTACACTTGCCTTAAAAAATCTCACCACTCTATGTTTTTGAAGATAAGAGATGCTACCCACTTATACCTGTATTCTGTAAAAACAAAGTACATTTTGTAGATGATCTAACACGCCGAAAACGTTTTTGGGATACAGCTGTTTTGTATGAGTCTGAAAGTAGCCACAAGGTAGTACAGCTTAACCCAAACGAAGATAAGTATTATCTTCTAACTCCATTCACTAATTTAATGACGCGTTTAAATATATTTTCACCTGAAAGCACATGTGAAATCGATCGTAACTCACCTACCGACCTACAATAGGCATTTATTCGAAATCCGGCTAGGAACATCAGATTAGAACACAACAAGTCCGAGAATTCTCACTAAAATAGATACAATCCAGAGACAATCAATCAATCAAAACCTACAAAAGTCGCTGAGACAGCAAATTTTTCAGATATTTAGCACTAAGATTAAAGTGGATATTTTAAAGACATTGGTCCAATACGTACACAAGTCAATAGACAAGCTAGAGTACCACGCTTTTTGTTTGCATGATTTTTCTGTATTTTGTATTTTTTCCACCTCTATTAAGAAAATACTTCTTGATTCACAAATCAGTGAAAAAAAAGTATCTACAAAAGCAAATGCATATGATACTCCACAAGACGATACAACTACGACACCTACACATCACCACATTTAGAATATCTACATAATAACCATCCTGTATCATCAGTATCACAAAGTTATGGAAATACACTCTCAACCTCCGAACGAACGATAGCACACACTAGTAACTTACAACGTAGCCCAATATCCCATTTTGCACTCCAACAACCAACTATAGACGATACATATAAACAATTGTAGAAAAAACACGTCAAATTAACAATCATTTTTTAGCCTACGAAAAAGTTGGATCCCTCAATTGCTCCATTTTCTATCTTTCAAGTGTCCTACATCACGATCCAATTTCAGACTTCCTTTCACTTTCCCCCATGCCCTTTTACTTTCCTTTCCCCCATGCCCTTTCACTTTCCTCCAATTTCAGACTTCCTTTCACATTCCCCCATCCAATTTCACTTTCCCCCATTCCCAGTTTTTCTTCTAACTCACCACGCCTAGACTCAAATGACTCAAATCAAACAGTTTTTAAAACCATCTCTTTTTTTAATAATTCCGATGTTGAAAGCCCTCGACTCTGAGCAGATTCCCACTGATTCTTCTCCAGCATTTTTCAATCAAAATCTCCCCCTACCCCTGATGAACCCTCTCTTTCTCCTTCCTCGCACACTGACGTTACTCCTATTCTTTCCTCGCTGTCATGTAACAAAGCCGATGTACCCAGCTTTATCACAGACGATCAACTCCAGCATGATTTGTTTGAGTTTATACCACAACTAATTCCTGAACAATTCATCAAAGAACCCATTCAGCCTCAACCTCAGAAACATCTATCCCTTCTGTCGACATTGCAATAACACGTGCAAACACAGTTTTTGAGAAACGAAAGCATCCTTACGCCACACCACCATACTTCCTCATTAGTCGCCCACAATCATCTCGATTTACTCTCAATATCTAAATCACACTGACTTTCAAATACATAACCTTCATTTCTTCCCTCAATACACCAATTAGAAAACAGAAAAAGAATCCCAACGCGCACAAAATGTAGACGAACATTCACTACTCACAACACTTTCATGGACTTAATACTGTAGTATAGATAACCCACCAAAAAACTCTCAACGGACAACCTCACTGATAACTTATTTATGACACTCTCTTCCACCGACTTACTACCGCACTTCACGAAAATCAGTTCACCACTATAGTTTTAAAACAAACACTAACCAGATTCTTTGCACAAAAAGCTAATCGATTCTCTGTTAACCACTATGACCACGCTGTCGCTAGTTATATGGAAAATTCCCGAACGACAATGATACTAACATCAACCCATAACTAACTGAAAAACTCCTCATCAAATCAGATTAAATCTTTCATCTTGACATCAAAAATAAAAAGTCAACCAAATCATAAATCACGCACTTACTTATACTTTTTTTTTAAAAATTCATCCAACGGCACTATTTTACATAGTTCATCATCCCGTAATCCACGCCATCGCTTCATATTTTTATCTCAAACCACACATCCCCTAACTTCTTGAATTTTACATACAGCATTGAAACTACTAACTTACGCGGCATCCTCCGTAGTAACGACCCTGTCCGACAGATGTATATCGTTTGCCCATTAACCAACACCTTCCCACGAGAAGACGCCCGTCGCATTATCATCCCCACGAGTTTATACGACCCTTCTTAGTCGCTGTGTTAAAAAAAAATCAAATTAGTTTAACTTTTAAGCTTTACTATCTAGTACAAAACTCAGGGCACGAAATCTCAATTTTTAACGAAGAAGTAAAAACCATCAGACGCTTGAAATTTTTTGGCCACTGCTTTGCACTAAAAATGTAATACGAACGCTTGCCAAGCTTATAGTAACATCCGACACTTTTAAAACTAGCTTCCCCCAATGATTTTTCTATGAGCTTGAATCGTCGTAAGTATTAATTTTACTATTATCACTAACACAAATAAAGAAGACACTCGTCACTTTTACACGTGTGTTTCACCTTTCCTTTTTAGAGATCACCAAGCACTCATCTAGAAAAACAAAAAAAGTTTTTTTTTTCACCTTACTATTTTAAAAATTAATTATGTAACATAGATTCTCTAGTGAAGTAATTTTAATACAAACGCAACAAACTGATAGTTGTTAGGAATTTCAATTATGAAGTAGTAAGTTAATAAAGCAAAATAAATTGACAATAAATAAACTTTTTTAAAGTGTATTTTTCATATAAAGTTTGAATTTTCTCAAGCCACTCGCCCACATTTCACCCACTCTTCAAACCAAAATCGAGTATGAAAAAATCCCAAACCAGGTTAAACGCAAACTAAAATTGGATAATTTATTCTTGTGACAATCACTTTCAAGTTTGGTTAAAACCACCTGAAACACTAAAAACTCGATCGGAAAAGATGAAACATGACAACCTGTTTTTCATAAAAAAAACACAAGCGAAAAAAAGAAAAGAAAAAACACCTGATAAAAAAGAACAAAAAGCTGAACACAAAAAGTGATTCTGCTGAAGAGACGTTAAAATCATACTCCCATAACTGGCTCAGCCCACCATTAAAGGGCTCTATAGCCGACCTCAGCACCCGCGCTACAACACGCTTAAGACATGCAGTCCTATTCATGAGGAGAGTAGCTCTAGGGTGAGCGACTCGTTAAAAAAACCGAAACTAAAACAAAATGTTTTTGAAAACAATCTAAAAAAAGCATAATTAAAACTGATATCACTAACAAAATGCAGATGCAAACATGCAATGTGAAAAATTTTCTTGCAGCAAAAAGAAACGAGCAGCGAAGCGAGATGAAAATTCGGTGGCATTCCGACTCTCAAATGGCAAATCTAATGGTTTGATGCCAAAGTCAAAACCCTTACAGGATTTAAAGTATGGACCTAACATCGCAGCAAA
Organism: Symsagittifera roscoffensis; assembly: GCF_963678635.1. Lineage (NCBI taxonomy): Eukaryota > Metazoa > Xenacoelomorpha > Acoela > Convolutidae > Symsagittifera > Symsagittifera roscoffensis. Next base: position 29,093,746 of record NC_087071.1, on the reverse strand, counting down.
GGTACCCATTGAAGAAGAATAATGATCAACTCGATGTTGATCTCAATTGCGACTCCTAGTCACTAGGCGCTTCACAGAGAGAAGTCAACCTCCATCTTGCTCGTAGTTTCACTCTAGCTTAACGAAACCAGCACATCATTGCATAAATATGAAATCTTAAAAACACAATCAATCAACACGATCCGGATACACGAGACCCATTTCTGAAGAACAGGCAACTCTACACCTTCTCTCCAGGAAGACAATTACTCCACAACCCGAGCAACTGTTTCTTTCTCCTCATCCACGCAGCCACTGCTTTAAAAGAATCTTCACGATGAATCACGAAAATTCTCCATCCATCTTTCACTACAATAAACATTAAACTTCAAACTCTCTAAGCCCTGGATAGGTGGAACCAGTTTACATCTAGTATTCATATCCGATCATATTTTTGATAAAACTATCTCTAAAAATTTTTTCTATCTAACCAATTACGATCTAAAACTAACACTTACTATAAATTGTTTCATTTACAAAGTAAATTCAACTTTGCAAACAGTTGTTCTTATCCAGAACAGTTCCTAACATCTTATCTCACAATTACCAGGAGACTAGGAGATATAAGAGTAAGATTAAGATCGCTATTAGACTAAGAAGTTGCACTAAGATAGCGTGACAAAAAGACGATGTACCTTGTCTGAAATTACTCTTCGAGTGAGCCATCACGGACATAAACTCACTTGTTACAATACAAATGGGGGGAATAGTTAACGAGATCCGATTACTCTTTTACCAATCATAGCAGATGTAATGCTGCAAGACTGCTTAAAGTATTTCCTTTTTAATGTGCTCTTCGTTTTAAAGCTGATAATTCAATTGGATAAGTTCTAAATTTTCTTTCCGCCATAAAAAAATTGAAAAGTTTAAGAACATGCTTTTCTCTCTAGCTCTGCAGGGTCCTTTTCTCCAGGGTCCTTAATACGATCCTTATACGATTGTTATATTTTACCTTCTGTATGTTCACCGACTGTTTTATCCGCAAGAGCGGATGGTTGTCCTTCTCGGAATAAATATTTGAAAAATTGGTCGAAGCTGGCAGCTATCAAGGTTCCGCAAACAAAGAAGACTTGTTAAAATCATAAGATTTGAGTTCTAAGTTACTGGGGGGATTGATTTAAGCATCCAATAAAAGTTTCAAAAAGTCATTTTGTTTGTTAAAACTATTTACCGTGTTTATGCCCATCCCGGCCAAGATGTTTTCAACTGCATACCAAATCGTAGAGCGGATTTTTTGGTGGGTAATGGGATATAAAAAAGCTTGTGAAATCAAAAAAACTGCTAGATTCCTGAGATGCAAAATATAATTTTTTTAAAACCCGTTTTCAAATAAATAATCATGCATGATTTTTGAACTACTAGCCTCATGATGACTGCGGAACATTTAAAAAATGTATTTGTGCAGATTTCTCAGCCAAGCGTTTCAAGAATTTAATTAGCGTAACCAAATTTCTGAAGACACGATCCGGATACACGAGACCCATTTCTGAAGAACAGGCAACTCTACACCTTCTCTCCAGGAAGACAATTACTCCACAACCCGAGCAACTGTTTCTTTCTCCTCATCCACGCAGCCACTGCTTTAAAAGAATCTACACGATGAATCACGAAAATTTTCCATCCATCTTTCACTACAATAAACATTAAACTTAAAACTCTCTAAGCCCCGGATAGGTGGAACCAGTTTACATCTAGTATTTATATCCAATTATATTTTTGATAAAACTATCTCTGTAAAATTTTTCTATCTAACCAATTACGATCTAAAACTAACACTTACTATAAATTGTTTCATTTACAAAGTAAATTCAACTTTGCAAACAATTGTTCTTATCCAGAACAGTTCCTAACATCTTATCTCACAATTACCAGGAGACTAGGAGATATAAGAGTAAGATTAAGATCACTATTAGACTAAGAAGTTGCACTAAGATAGCGTGACAAAAAGACGATGTACCTTGTCTGAAATTACTCTTCGAGTGAGCCATCACGGACATAAACTCACTTGTTACAATACAAATGGGGGGAATAGTTAACAAGATCCGATTACTCTTTTACCAATCATAACAGATGTAATGCTGCAAGAATGCTTAAAGTGTTTCTTTTTTAATGTGCTCTTCGTTTTAAAGCTGATAATTCAATTGGATAAGTTCTAAATTTTCTTTCCGCCATAAAAAAATTGAAAAGTTTAAGAACATGCTTTTCTCTCTAGCTCTGCTACTTTATAACTTTCTATAAAATCAATTGTTTTCACACACAACCCTTCTTTATAACTTCCTAAAAAATCAATTGTTTTCACGCACGACCATTTCGTTGAAAATGATTATTTATTAAGTTATACCTTTATTTATTAGGTTATTGAAATCTTGGTCAAGGTTTTTAAACCCATTATATGGCTTTGAATATCAATAAGAGCTGAACCAAACCCTATAGATATATTGACTCAGTTTTTGTTTTTCCCTAACTGGTTTTTGATAGAGGTTTATCAATTTACTAAGCTATCATTGAGCTTTTCTGAATCTACTGCAAAAGAATTAGTTAATGTTTCAGTTATAATGCAAGTTATGCAACACGTTTTGCTTTCCCTTTTCTTTTTCTACCGTGAGTAGCATTCCTAAGTATAAGTTTTGCAGTCCTAAGTTGCATAACTTTTCTAAAATTACTGGAAATTAAAACTTTGGTGTTTTCCGAAATCAAAAGTCAAGCCCAATTACTAATGCAATTTGGCAAAAAGATAAAAACTCTTATTCATATGAGCGCAAAAATGAGTCTTGCTTTGTAGGCTTTCTCTTTAGTCCTTTCTTCAAAGATAGTTTGCTTTTGAATTTGAGCCACGATAGAAATAATTCATCCAAATTTTTGCACTCCTATTAACTTTTGCACAAAAAAACATCCGCCCAAAACACAGACGGTTTTTCTCAAATTTAAGCTTAGATTGTAAGTGGTCTAAGGGGGATAAAAGATTGATTTTTTTTTGAAAGTCGAGCAAATGGCCAGGAAATATTAGAAAATAATATACCCGCACTGGAGTTTCATGGATAAGAATCGATTATATTGTATTTTCATTGTCAGTCTCTATAAAATTACAAAAAAAAGACAATAAACAATTAAAAATTGGTATAATGATACTGATTTTTGAGCAGTAAACTCCCAATATAGTCGATTATAATCCATTATTTTTGAAAGAAAACGAAATTTTTTTTTTAAAACTTAATCCTTTTTTAATCAATTATAATCGATTATAATCAATTATTATTGCATGTTTCAAGACAGTTTTCAGAAATTGCTACCAATTTCAGTTGCTTAATTTGGAATACATACCTTTCTTCTTTATTATTTTTTTAAATTTTTTTTTCTAATTTATTGATTGATTTTGAAATTTTGCGACCATACCAAGCACTAAACGAGACAAATCATGTCATTCATGAGTTTAGTTTAGTCTAGCATGGTGGCTCATTCATAAAGTTTTTTTTTGAGTGTATTCTTCAGGGTCCTTAATACGATCCTTATACCATTGTTTTATTTTACCTTCTGTATGATCACCGACTGTTTTATCCGCAAGAGCGGGTGGTTGGCCTTCTCGGAAATATTTATTAGAAGTAATTGGTCGGGGCTGGCAGCTATCATGGTTCCGCAAACAAAGAAGACTTGTTAAATTCATAAGATTTGAATTCTACTTTCCTGGGGGGATTGAATTAAGCATCCAAAAAAACTTTCAAAAAGTCTTTTTGTTTGTTAAAACTATTTACCATTTTTAAGCCCACCAGCCCTAGATGTTTTGAGCAGCATATCAAATCGTAGAGCGGAGTTTAAGGAGTTTAATGGGATATGAAAAAGCGTGTGAAACTAAAAAAATCCGCTAGATTCCTGAGATGCAAAATATAATTTTTTATAACCCGTTTTCAGTTAAATAATCATGCATAATTTTTGATTTTCTAGCCTTATGAAGACTGCGGAACATTTAAAAAATGTAGTTTTGCAAAATTTTCAGCCAAACCTTCCCAAGAGTTAAATTAGCCCAAACAATTTTTTGCAGAAAGTTATCGATTTTAAAAAATTTTTTTTTGCAAAAAAAAATGAATTTTCATGAATTTTTGTGGCCTAATATATCGATTTTATTGTCAAACTAATTGATTATTATGAAATTTTAAATTTTGAAAATAACCAATTATAATCCCCTAAAAATCCATTTTCATTAGTTTTGTGAGCAACAGCGAAAAAGCTCACGAAAATCGATTAATGGGTTAGGTCTTTTGCCATTATACTCCTTTATAAACAATTAATTCCCATGAAACTCTAGTGCAGGAATGACACAGCAGATCTTATTTATGTCTATTTTCTGCCGAGAGCAAAAACAACTTTGACTTTTCGAAGAGCAAAAAATGTGTCAATAATAGGAACCCTTTATTGGTGTAGTGAAACGTGTATATTTTCAGTTTTTCTGATTTGCAAAGCTTCGCCTGACGAGTCTTTTGATTACGTTTTGCCGGATCCCAAATCCAAACAAGGAGCAGCATGCCGAAAATTCAAGTAAGAGAATTGTGACTGTACTGGAATGAACCGGAATGAGGCATTCAAAACAGACTTTGACTTTGGACATCTAGGATCAAAAAAAAAATAAAGAAACAAAAACTTGTTGATTGCAGACATAAAATTGCAGAAACAAAAATTTTTTGATTGCAGACATACAATTGCAGAAACAAATGATTCAAAAAATGAGTTTTTTCAAAATCATTGAGTGCAAACAATTCTTAAACTTTTTGTATTCAATTTAATTCTTTGTAAAAACAACCACATTGTTTATTCGGAATAAGGCTACTATAGAAAAGTCAAACCTTGCAATTTGGAATGACTGGAGTTTTCATTTAAAAGCTTAAGTAAAATTTCAAATTTACTCTAAATAAGTGTCCCTAGTTTTTGAACTGACAAACTTTAAAATCTTTTTAATTTTGTGAGCAACAGCAAAAAGCTAGCTGGAACCAACAATAAACCATTTTCATTCAATTCCAATTTCAATAGGTACAATTTTTTAGGGTTTTGGGGTTAAAAAAATCGTTCACCTTGAAAATTTGATTGGAAATTATGACATTCTTTGTAACATGATCTTAAATTTTTCTTGGCTCATTAGAGCTCAGATGCTCTCAAAATTGAATTTTAACTTGCTTTTTTTAGGACTAGTTGCTCGCATAAGATCAGAAGTGATGTATCTGTTAAATCAGAAAAAAGATATTTCAAGAACAAGAATTTTCATCACGGTGTTTGTTTTCGGCTGGATGTAAATTGTGCAAATCCTTAGTCCTTAGACTGATTTTGGTCTTACTTTGATCTTTGTCGAACTCTGGCTATAACAGAAAATACTTAAGGTTCCTATTACTATTCAAACCAAAATTGATTTGAATGTACAATTTTCCCTGTAAGATGTTCTCATAAAATTCTTGGCTTGTAAAAGGTCAGATGCTCTTAGAATTGATTTTTATTTGTCTTTTTGAAGACTCGTTGGTTGCATAAATCAGAAGTGATGTATCTGTACCTAAAAAAAAACCTTTTTTGAAAGAAACAAGATTTTTTATCACGGTGTTCGTTTTCGGCTGGATGTATTTAGTGCAAATCCTTAGTGCAAGACTGGTTTTGGTCTTACTCTGACTTTAATCTTAATCTGGCTATCAAAGAAAAAACTTAGGGTTCCCATTACTCAAAATTAAAATTTAAATTGTCTTTTTTGAACACTTTTTGAACGCATAAAAATCAGAAGTGATATATCTGTTATATCAGAAAAAACTTTAGTTAAGAAACAAGATTTTTCATCGCGGTGTTTGTTTTCGGGAGGGGGGAAGGGGATCGAGTTTGAGCAAATCCTTAGTCCAAGACTGATTTTGGTCTTTTTCTGGCCATAACAGAAAAAACTTACTAATCAAACCAATATTGATTGGAACGTATGATTTTCCCTTTATGATGAGCTAAAAACCTCTTAGCTCATTAGAGGTCAGATGTTCTCAAAATTGATTATCAAGTTGTCTTTTTTAAAACTGCTTTGTATCATGGAATCAGAAGTGATGTATCTGTTATATCAGAAAAAAACTTTGTTAAGACACAAGCTGTTTCATCACGGTGTTTGTTTTCGGAGAGATGTATTTTGAGCAAATCCTTAGTCTGAGACTGATTCTGATCGTACTCTGATGTTGTTCATACTCTGGCTATAACAGAAAAAACGTAGGGTTTCTATTACTCTTGAAAGCAAATTTTATTGGAACGTGTGATTTTCTCTATGAGATGATCTCAAATTATTCTTGGCTCGCTAGATGTCAGACGCTCCCAAAAATAATTTTTAATTTGTCTTCTGAAAACTCGTTGGTTGCATAAAATCGGAAGTGATGCATCTTTTATATCGGAAAAAAACGTATTTAAGAATAAAGACTTTCCATCATATTGTTTGCTTTCGGTGGGATGTAATTTGTGAAAGTCCTGAGTCCAATGCTAACTTTGGTCTTACTTTGATTTTGATCTTATTCTGACTCACTCAGAAAAAACTTGGGGTGCCTATTAAAAGTCAACCCAATATTGTTTGGAATGTATTTTTTTCCCTGTATGATGATCTAGATTTTTTCTTGGCTCGGTAGAGGTCAGATGTTCTTAAAACTGAATTTTAAGCTGTATTTTTAAGGCTCGTTGGGCACAAAAAATCAGAAGTGATGGATCTATTGTTTAAGAAAAAATTTTACTTAGGAAACAAGATTTTTTTTTATGACGGTGCTTGTTTTTGGCAGGATGTAGTTTGTGCAAATTTTAATTCCGATACTGATTTTTGTCTTCACGCTGATTATGGTCTTACTCTGGCTATAACAGAAAAAAAATTTAGGGTTCATATTACTATTCAAATCTATAATGATTGGAATGTTTTATTTTCCATGTTAGATGCTCCTTAAAAAATATTGGCTCCTTAGAGGTCAGATGCTCGCAAAACTGAATTTTAAGTTGTCTTTTTTGGGAGTCGTTGGTCGCATAAATCAGAAGTGATGTATCTGTTATCTCAGAAAAACGAGCAAATCCCTAGTCTAAGACTGATTTTGGTTTTCGCTGTAAGATCTACAGAAAGAATAGAAATTGCGAGGTTACAGAGAAATCAATTCTATCGTACTTCCCAAAATTAGTGTGACGCATCAAAAGTGTCTTGCTAAACGAGAAATTTATAGGGGTTAGTTATCGAATTTGATTGTCTAGTGAAAAAATTGCAATCAGCTTAAGAACGATAAGCAAGAATTTGAAGGATTTTAAAAAAATAACAAGAATTTTAAAAAAAAACTAATATAGGAGAGAAGATAAGACGCGACAGGTAGCAAAAAGGGAAAGTGAAATAATAGATTCTTAGAATGAGACTTTAAATGCTAATCTGTCTCTGCATGATAGTTCAAAAGCAGGTGCTTCAAGTTTTGGCACATTACAACTTTCCCATTAAAAATTATCAGTTAGTCGACCCTAACTGACTTTATTAGATTATGTGCACACAAACCGAACAAAACTCTTAATACAAAAATTGACTGACCCTGCTTGAGAGCTTGATGCTGTAATGGTAGTTGATTTGTAGCATTGTTGAAGTCTTTCTGCAAATTAGTAGAAATATTTAATAGTAAGCAGTTCAGAAAAATGAACAATAACCCGTGTTGACTTCCATCAACTTTTCAAAATTCCTGTTTGTTAGTCGACTCGGCCAAACTCGCCTATTTTCAGGATCTGCATTTTACCAAAATCTAGTAAATTCTGAACCAATCTAGTTAATTGAAGGAGGCTTGAAATAAGGCATGAAAGTGAGCTAAACTTACTAGGCGTTTTCGTTTGAAAACAAATTCTGATGATTGGCAAAGTGTGCTCGGAAAATTGTTTCAGCGAAGATGAACAAAAATCAGCTGAAGTTTTCAAAAGCTGATAAAACTTCCCGGGTTGATTGAATTTGCTTGATTTAACTTTATACAAAATTAATATTCTGGTGCAAAAACACAATACATCGATTAAATTCTTTCAACGAGATATTCAATCCAGTCGTGGAAAACACAATGTACTGGATTCAGTCAATTCAAGCGAAGGTTTTTTCAACTGTTGGTCAAAACGATTCAAAAAAAAATAAATGTGCTTTCTTTCTGATTCGAGAAACATGAAACAATCAAACATTGTCAAGTAGATAAAAAACAAGGGGTTTTGAAAAAAGAAGAATAATTTGACAAAATCATTAAATTTCCAAGGAGTGTACACAGCATTCAATCTAGAAGGCGCTAAACAAAAGAAGTTTAGAAAACTAAACTATAATAAAGAAGTATAGATAAAAATACATGCAAAAATTGTTTATTTTTTGTTTTTCATGCCATTCAAAATAGTTTGTTTTTTGCGGACAATTTAAAGCTCAATGTTGAAAAAAGTGCTTAAACATAAACCCTTTAGTTTGCTATTTTCAGCTATTTTTCGCCTAACTTGTGAACCCCTTTTTTCGTTCAAAACAATAGTTATTTAAACTTTCTACTCAATTTTTTTTTGGTTGGCTAAGTTCAGCTCTACTATTATAGACAATTCATTTGCTATTCGTCTATATTCTCGAACCCCAATCAATATTATCGTGGCTTATTTTCTTTTTCCACCTACCTGCAATTTTTTAAAGTAATTTTTCTGTTCACATTGTCGGATCGTTATAAAATTTGGCATACGGACTAAGTAGGCGATGGCAAACATATTTGGTCTTCATACTCAACCTTGTAAAACCACTCACTACTCCATGAAATCGAGATGCTGATGTGAGGTGAGTGGTGGGACGAAAAAGAGCCCTTAAAGGTCGAAACAACTGGTAACCTGATCAGTATCCCTTCTTCATTCCTACCCATGGTTAAACTGCATCACTTTTCAGTATCTACTTCTGCGTGAGTCGATACTGGACTTGGAATGTCAACCAGTCTCGTAATCCTCACTGGAACGACACTTTCTTCATTGAAATATATAGTCGGTTACTTTACCAAAGCATCAATTGGTACTCATTCTACACGTTTGAACCTTCAGGTTATCCTAAAAAAATCTCTCATGCCATTAATCCGAACAGTTTCTTTTGTTTATGACACTCGTAATTTCATAATCAATTAGTATCAAACATTTAAAAAGACTTGAAATGTTGAAACATAGGTAGTCGGAGATATTTCAGATTGTAAACAAAGACCAGTTGACTCAAATGGCTCAAAAACAATTATTTTGTTAAGTCGGGGCTTATTTTCAAACGTGAAAGTAGGATTCCAAAATTCTGAGGGTTTAATAGTTTTTATAAAAATTATAAAGGTACTAATGCGCTCTCAAAATATTCAATTACTTTCGAAATTGGTGGAACAAAGACAACCCTATGCAGTGCACGTAGCACAAAGTGTTCCCTCCTTGTTCCCTCAAAAGAAAAAATTTTATTTTGAGCTGTTGGCTGTTTTTTTCTTACGTCCCGGATTGACAGCCAAAGATCAAAAATGCTAGTGATACAATTCCATAAACCAAGTTTTTGAAAAAATACTAATCTTAAAAATTTTATATGTTTTTAAAAAGTGATGTCATCGATTCTTAAAATATTTTTCTCTTGTTTTGACATAAAAGTCGGTGTATCTTACTAAATTTAGAAAAAAACTTTTTGTCCATAAATATAGAAATTGTATGACTAGGGTTTTTTTGATGGCGACAACAAAAATGTTTCCAAGTATTTTTGCCCCAAAAGTTTTCTCAACCGCAAGTCGAAATTTGTATTCAAAAAAACTTTTCCTGGAACTTTTTTTGAACAAAAAATTTAATTTTTTGTGTGCATAACGTAGTCCTGGATACAAAAAAAATGGAAATTTTTTTGATTTCTGTGGGTAATTTTTTTTTCGAAAACGCTTTATACTCCTATTTGCTTTTGTATGGCATGTTTATGTTTGCCTTGATCATTGTCTGATAATTAAAAACACACATTTAGAAAAAAACCATCTTTGAAAAAATTTGCTTGGATGCTTTTAGTATATCTTTTTGTAAGAAAACTCTTATAGAATTCAGGCCATTTCCAGTGCATTATAAATGCCAGAAGATCAATCGTTTGTTGACTCTAGTTTGGAGTAAACCATGCTTTTTGTCACTTGTCTTCGGTCAGGAATACATCCCAAAAATTTTGAGAAAATAAAGATTAAAAAGTCAACTGTTTTTGGTTTATGGGAAAAGGCTAGTCATACATTTTGCATAAATGAAAAATCAAATATCATAGACCTTTCATGCAAAACTCTGTACTTATCGAAACGCATGAAAAATGTATGACTAACACTTTTTCATTATTTAACAATTGTGTGAGTAGCATTTTTGTTCAATCCGGGTTATTGAGATCAATTGAAAAAGTTCTAGGATCTTAAGCAAAAATTTTTTGAAGTTGTTTTTTCAAACAGTAATACAAAAGTATTTTTCCTCAACTTTTCTTGAATGAATAAAAATTTTCACGGCTTAGTTTTTCTGAAAAAAAATTACTAGCTCCAAAGTAAACAATCTAGCCAAATCGTTGCTTTTTACAATGAAAAAAGTTTAAATATATTCAAATAATGTTAAAGCCACGACTGAAAGGAGTAATGTATGAGCTGTTAGAATTCTTTGACATTTGCTGAAAAAAAGTCGAAACACTTTTTTATTTCTGTTGAAGCTTTTTTGTGACAAAGTCGAAGTAAAAAACCCGAAGTCTTTCAAAACTTATCAATTGAAACAAGTTTCAATAAATACAAAGATTTTAAAGCGGAACAAATTTGCGAAAAAATTAAATGAAGTTGCGTTTTGTTTGCGTTGAAATCTTGTAATAAGAATTCGATTATTTTTTTGTTTTAGAAATTTTATTTTTGATCATAGGTTGCTGTGTCTATCAGATCCGAACCTATAAAACATTTGGTCAGCGAGAAGGAATATCCCCTCAGGACTACATGAACAAACTGACAGACTTTTCTAGTGCCGGCAAAAACTTGAGATTTATTAAGGCAAGTGAGCATGAGCTTTCCTTGCCGATGTTTTCGGGTAGCTGAACAAGTTACTTGGATGATAATTGTGGAAACCTAACTTATGTACAATTTATTGATTTTTTTCTGCTCAATTTGAAACTTCACCTCTGCGGCCAACTCAACTTTGTTTTGTTTTTGCGAAGTTTCTAGATATAAAAAGCTCCAGTTCCAACTTTTCTTCTGTGTATAAGAAGAAGAGTGTTTGTGAAAAACTGCTAATTGTGGAGACATTTTATCTCAATAAATTTTTCTTCTCATTCTCTGCCAAATTTTTCAAGAAAACATCTTTGCTATCTAGGAAAAATTTAAATGCTTTTTATATGTCACACTGATACAAGATTTCCAGCATCATAATGGCGAGCATCTCGAAAATTTTAGAAAATTATAACTAGAGATGTTTTTATTGGAATAGAATTATAAGACATCAACGATGAAAATTACCAAAAAAGAAGAAATAAAAAATGGTAACAAAAACAATTCAAAAAAAATAAAGTACAGGGATCTTTTTTAGTAGGTAGTTACAAACTATTGTTATTTCTGTGGTCATACACTTTTTTTTCTTCTCAAAAATGTGTGGTTCTGGCAGTGGATTGGTTCTTCATATAGAAATTAAAAACGAAAAATGCCAGTCGCTGTGCAAACAGAAAGTGCAAACAGAAAAACTTAACAAAAATATAATTCAATAAGAACTGTTTTGTTCCCGTAATTCTATATGAGGAATAACAAAAGCTAACAGTCAAACTGAAGTTTTTTTAACTAAATTTTTTAAAAGTGTAGCGAAAAATGAAAGTTTTTGCAATTTTTTTTACCGAAGAAGCGCAAAATAAATCTTGAAAATTGTAACTTGACTTTATTTATTGGTTATTTGAAAATGGTGTAAAATGTTTGCGATTGGTTGAAAGTAAATAAAAAGCCATTATATTTGTTTTTTTATTGTTTCTTTTTGTCGTACATTTAACAAAAGTTGCTAATTGTAGGCATTTCAGGCTCGTTTCGACGATTATCTTTGCGCGAACGTCATCGTTGGAATAAGTTTTGGCACCTATAGAAGCAAGATCAAGATGTCGGGAGGTCACTCAAATGCTAGTTTTATTGTTCCTTTACCTTATATCAGAAACGTGGTGATGGTGTTTGAAATGAACCGACTGATTGAAGAGCTGAATTTTGATTGGTTCAAGCTTAATGTTATCTGTCCTGGACGACATTGGATTTGCATCAAATATCCGGTGCTACGGCAAAAAGCCTGAGGATCTCATAAAAGCTGAGTTGTTGTGTATTTTACTAATACGGCCTTAAATGCTGTAATCAGCCTGCTCTTAGCAATTGAACGACGATTCTAAGTACTACACATTGATTTAATGATTTGAATGTAACCCATGTAGGGAGAATTGAAGTTTTGATCTGGTTAACAAAGTTTTTTTTATTTTTCTCTGTGAAACGAAGAAATCACTTACTTTCTATGAGCTAACTTGTTGCTGTTGTCGTATGAGTTGTCGATACAATCCGTTGACAGTTTTTGAGGGAGTCGAATTTTAGGTGCTATCTTTTGATTTTTTAGTTGTTGTACGTGCTATCTTTTGACCGTAAAAGTATTCTTTTTGCACCGTAAAAAACGTATTGTCTCAGTATAGTTTTGATTGATTCGACATTTAAAAATATGTTCAGATGTAAAAAGAAAATGCTCAAATTTGTAACAATAAAAATCAATTCAAAGTTTCGAATGTTTTCCTTTTTTCACTTAGCAACATTAAATTTGATCAAACTTAAAACTAAATTGTTTATACTTCAAATTGCGAACAGATTGATAGAATATTTCGATTCGAATGTTTTTTTTGCTCCAGACTATTTCGAATTCTTAGCTGGCAATTTTCGACAATGTTTTTATAAGCCTGAAACATATTGGCATTCTTAGCTCGGTTAAAAAAATTGCTGATCATTTTATTGGGAACGGGAAATTGAAGTTTCCCATTTATTCAATTTGGTATAATTAACAGTTCAGCTTACGATATTAACATAACGTAACCGGCGGCTTATATTGTTTTATTTTTTTTTTAAACCGAGTTAAGGCGAACTTTTTAATTTAGTTAATATGGTACTAAATGCATTTGTTTGAACCTTACATAGTGCAGTCATTTTTTTTCAGAATTTAAATTTGTTTTGTTTTAACTTGAGCAGACTTGTGTTTTATGGTGTTGGACTTCGGATTTGTATTTTTTATTTTCCAAAAAAAACCGCTAAAAAGTATTTCACTATGAGAAAGTTCTTCATCCAATGTGCTTACTGTTGACAAACGAAAAAAATGTGGAAAAAACCAACTATTTTCTAAGGGACAGCGAAATTGTTACAAAGAGTACGTAACATAAACACTAAAAATTAGTCTAGTTTCTATCCTGGCAAACCCTGAAAGTTTGAAAAATGAAGCACAAAAAAATTTGTTACTTCAGACAATTTCGATAACTATTGATTGAAAAATAAAGTATTCCTAATCAAAAAGAAATTATAACATTTTTGCGGAGTGTTATCAAATGCGCAACTAAGAATAGAAACTTAATCAACTAAGTTTGATACCGGTTCAAACAAAAACTAAAAAAAAAAACAAATCGACTCCATAAATTGCACTGAAAAATACCACTCAAAAATTTTCTTAAATTGCTTAAATTGTTCACAAGCGAAACTCTCAAAATTAATTTTTTGAAATCTTCTATTTTTGCTTCAAATGATAGAGGTCTATCAAATCAATAAACTCCGTCAAAACAGCCTAAAGATTGCAAACAGTTTCCATCATGACTATTTATTAAGATAACCCTTAGATGTGAGCGTAGTTTTTGAATTATTAACGCCTCAAACTTGCAGAACTGCAAACAGAAATTGGCTTGCAATTCAAAAATTGCAAAAAAAAAACAGTTTTTTTGGTCAATTTTTAATAATTCTACCAGAAAAAAAAACAATTTAACGAGGAGATCTAAATTTGGCTATGAGAACAATCAAAACCTGTTTAATTTTTAATTTGCGGCGTTGTTCGACGACAGAAGTAAATGCCTAAATGCGTCGCCTCAAAAAGTAAATACAAAAGTCAATACACTTAGCGTTTTTTCTCTTTTGACCCCAGATTACTTCGCAAGATAAAAGTTTTTGAGCAACTTCAACATAATCATTATGGGAACAAAGTATTCCTGCTGCCTTGTTAGAGCAACCACTAATTTTAAACTACTACTATTTTATATCCTAGATAATGGACGAACAGAAAATGAACTTTATCATTTAAAAAAGTAACTGCAACTTGAGGCAACTATTTTCCAATATAACACCAAAATGTGATTTGCTTCAACAGAAAAGATGTTTAAAAGTTGACAGCTGATAATAAGTTGCGGCTAATAGAAATCTCAATTGTGTCTGCTTAATTATCAAATAATTTCACTTTCGGAATAGATTCCTGAATTTATTTTCAAAAGACCTAAAATGGGAGAACAAACTGATTCAATTAAATGTAAGAAACTAAAAAACAGACGCAAAAAAATCAAAAAATTAGAAAATTTGTACAATTTTTGATAAAACTTGGCTACCTAAAGATGATATTATCAGCGAAAAAGATCCCGAGCGCAAAAATCAAGTTCAAAATGTACCAAATCTCTCACAAAAAATTATAAGACGGAATTAGCCTATTAAGATCGAGTTTTTTAGCAACACAATTCCTCATAGATAAAAGATATGACTGCAGTTTTGGAAACTTAACCTAGCAGAATTTAGTTACAGGAAACATGAAATTTTGAGAAAATAAAAAGCAAAAAAAGACTTAAGTTTCGGAGCTTTGATTGAGTAATGCTGTAACTTTAATGGTTAGTTTTACTATTGGAAGCGCGATCTTTATAACAAGCGCTGAGTTTTTCTCGAGTAAAAAATATGTAGACTCTTGTACTATTCATCTGAATCAAGGAATATGTCAAAAAAATTCAAGTTTTTTAAACGTTCTAATAACCAGTTTAAAAGTTCTCCGCTGTCGGAGACTACAATAACGAAAACCCGTAGACCAAACAATTGGTTTCGCTACATGCGTTATCTCGAAAACCGGTTTCTTTTTTGAGTTACATTTTGCAGAAAACTGGAAATGCTGTCGATATCTAAACCTCACATACAACAAGTCCGGTACTATATGACATGACTCGTCAAAAATGATTTTTTTGTCACCATATTAATTTGGAACCACTAATACGTCTAACTATGAGATGTATTGCAAAAAAATTTTGGATTCGCATTTTTTAATGAAAAATAAATGGACTTTTTTCTAAACTTTGTATGAGAATTTTTTCATGCAAAAACCTGAAAGAACTGAAAAAAAAATTTACTTTTACTTCATTGCTAAAACGGTATAAAAAAATTTTGAAACTGTTTTGGGCATTTTTTTTTGGATTTTGATTTAAAAAAAAGATAATTTAATGGAATTTTTCTACATAACACAAAGAAATTCTAAGATAGAGGATTTTTTTGGTGGATGGTCAGCCCGGGATACCCAACAAGATTAACAACTTCTTCGAAAAAATGAACATCGGTGTAAGCAACTGTTTTCTATACCATTTTGAGACTGACTTTGAAAAATTCTGATACAAATTTTTTCCTCTCAATCATTGTTTTCAAAGCTTTCCTCGAGGTGCACTTTTCTGTTTTAGTTTTATAAAAACTGTCATGCTATTTCGATTAAAGTTTTTATGCAAATGAGATTGACGAACAACGAAACTGAGTTCAAATTGTTCTTAACGATTAAACTCTACTGTTGTTTTGTTTTTGCTGGTATTTTGATTGTTTTTTAGAATCAGATTTGGCAACGAATTGATGTTATTTTTGCATAAATAGCTCCCTATAAAATTATTAACAGAAACTAGAATATTTTATTGATTGCAAATTTTGTTTCCGGTCGCACCAAGCTCCCATAGACCATAATCGATTATACTCTCATTTAATAGACAGTGGTGTCATTTTTTTTTCATTTCAATTTTCCTAAACATTTTTTTGAAAATAAAACCTGAAACCTTCAAATACTCCGCCCTAAAAATACTTTAAAAACGCCTAACAAGAAAATAAGAGCTTTTCATAATTTTAAATTGCCAGATTCAACGTCTATCCATTGCGCCCACAGAACTTAATCAAACTTAGACCGAAAAAAAAAACAAGACCGCTGGAACTCAGACAACAAAAATGAAATAAAATTTAAAATAAAATAAAATAAAATAAACAAAATGCAATTTTAATGAATTAAATTATTTGAAAAACCTTTGTGTAATGGCATGGGCGCATGTGTGTGTATGTGTGTGTGTGTGTGTGTGTGTGTGTGTGTGTGTGTGCGTGTGTGTGTGTGTGTCTGTTTGTCCATATAGTTGGTTGCATATGTGTCTGATTTATTTATTTTTTTTATTCTTGTTTTTAGCAGTCTGGCTAGTGACTGGAATCAATGGTGCTTGACTGGTTTCACTGGTTCATTACTGGAACCACTGGTTTTGACTGGATTCGCTGGTTTGTGCGTGGACTCACTGAATTATGAGTAGACCCACTGATTCGTGAATGGACTCGCTGGTTCTCGACTGCACTCACTGGTGCGTGGCTGCGGTTTCTCTGGATTTATGGCTTCAAGAAAAAATAAAAAAAAAGAAACTTACATGAATTCTGAAAAAGACAATTGATGAACATTTTGTATAACGCATTTTCATTTAAATCAGTCATTTATAGTCAATCTCAAATTTAGTTTCTTTTTGCTTCTTAAAAAGAGCCGTCTGATTAGATTGGAAAGATTTAGTTATTATTTTTTACTTTTTCCATCAATTTTTCAAATCCAATTTTCATTGTAATATTTGATTTCTTAGATTTTAATTTCAATAGATTTTTTTCGGGACGAAAATTTCTTATATCGACCTAAGTCCATGGGCAATCGGTGCCTAAAATATCATTTAGATAAGCGGGAGCTTGAATTAATTTGTGTTATAGTTTTTGTGCAACTCTAATCAGAGCAAACTTTTTGTTAGATTTTGGTGCAACAAATATGCCGGTTTCTATCATTAGATTTCTATTCTAATGAAGTTATGGTTTCGAAAACAAAAATGAGACAAGCAAGGTATCTCAAATGACGTGAAATATATTATTTGTGTATGGAGCCAAAAATCAAACAGCTTTTGCTCTGTTGACGTCAGGAAAGGACATGGTTTTACTACTTTGTATTGGGGAAGTTATTGTCAATTTTGTTCTCATCTAATTTTGGCTTTGCTCTTCTTGCTTTCTGCTTTTTTGTTTCTCTAAATTTTCTTGTATTAGTTTTTTCTCGGCTATGTTTTCACTAAGTCAAAGCCTGGGCCCGTGATTTTTTCACCGTCTCCAATATTTATAAATTGTCTACTTGCTTTTTTGTTCCATTCACCTTTATTTTGTCTGGTCAACTCTATGAATTGCCATTTTCACACTCTGTTGAGTCTTATCAGGCTTCTCAAAAGCTTTTTTTACTGAGGCCAAACACTTTGTAAACTTTTTTTTGATGACGAGATGTTTGGTTGAGCTATATATGTGCATATATACTATCTCTACAACCTGTTGTAGGTTTTTAGTCTTTTGAACCCAAGGTTGTGTAGCACAGTCGAAACTTCCAGTTGTTTGAATAGCCCTTACACCATTCGCTTGGAATGGTTTTTGTGAGTCTAAATGGCTATCGCATCATCAAAGTAGAATGTTTATGTTTTTCAAGACTTATTCGATGTTTCGGCAATTTTTTTTAGGTTTTAGTATGAACAGCAGTACAAGGCTTGAGAAATAACAACTCGAGAAAACTTGCAATGACAAAAAAGCTCGTGAAAAAGTTTGTGCCATGGTTTGATTTGAAAACAAGGAGTTAAAGTATTTTTGGTTTCATCAGAATCATAACTTATTTGTTAAAAGTTTTACGATGCATCTTACGAAAACTACTCTTGCTGAAGAAGAGAGCAAACCAAAAAATATCAACGCCCAAACATTCATTTGTTTCAGTTTTGTGATTAATATTGACTATTGTGTTTCTGGCTGTCGGGTGATACTTTTTCACCGCGATGGCTTTTTTTGTGGCCCGAAGAAAGTGTCGTCACAAACTGTTACTTTTCAGTGTTTTTTGGTCATTTCATGGAATCTTATTTGATTTCTCACAATTTTTATGGAGATAGCGATGCTTTCTTGGATTCGGACTTCTTTTTATACAAATCAATGGTGCCAGAAAGTACTCGATTTTGAAAATTGAATTTTTTTTACAAAATGCAATTTTAATGAATTAAAATATTTGAAAAATCTTTGTGTAATGGCATGGGCGCATGTGTGTGTATGTGTGTGTGTATGTGTGTGTGTGTGTGTGTGCGTGTGTGTGTGTGTGTGTGTGTGTCTGTTTGTCCATATACTTGGTTGCATATGTGTCTGATTTATTTATTTTTTTTATTCTTGTTTTTAGCAGTCTGGCTAGTGACTGGAATCAATGGTGCTTGACTGGTTTCACTGGTTCATTACTGGAACAACTGGTTTTGACTGGATTCGCTGGTTTGTGCGTGGACTCACTGAACTATGAGTAGACCCACTGATTCGTGAATGGACTCGCTGGTTCTCGACTGCACTCACTGGTGCGTGGCTGCGGTTTCTCTGGATTTATGGCTTCAAGAAAAAATAAAAAAAAAAGAAACTTACATGAATTCTGAAAAAGACAATTGATGAACATTTTGTATAACGCATTTTCATTTAAATCAGTCATTTATAGTCAATCTCAAATTTAGTTTCTTTTTGCTTCTTAAAAAGAGCCGTCTGATTAGATTGGAAAGATTTAGTTATTATTTTTTACTTTTTCCATCAATTTTTCAAACCCAATTTTCATTGTAATATTTGATTTCTTAGATTTTAATTTCAATAGATTTTTTCGGGAAGAAAATTTCTTATATCGACCTAAGTCCATGGGCAATCGGTGCCTAAAATATCATTTAGATAAGCGGGAGATTGAATTAATTTGTGTTATAGTTTTTGTGCAACTCTAATTGTTAGATTTTGGTGCTACAAATATGCCGGTTTCTATCATTAGATTTCTATTCTAATGAAGTTATGGTTTTGAAAACAAAAATGAGACAAGCAAGGTATCTCAAATGACGTGAAATATATTATTTGTGTATGGAGCCAAAAATCAAACAGCTTTTGCTCTGTTGACGTCAGGAAAGGACATGGTTTTACTACTTTGTATTGGGGAAGTTATTGTCAATTTTCTTCTCATCTAATTTTGGCTTTGCTCTTCTTGCTTTCTGCTTTTTTGTTTCTCTAAATTTTTTTGTATTAGTTTTTTCTCGGCTATGTTTTCACTAAGTCAAAGCCTGGGCCCGTGATTTTTTCACCGTCTCCAATATTTATTTATTGTCTACTTGCTTTTTTGTTCCATTCACCTTTATTTTGTCTGGTCAACTGTATGAATTGCCATTTTCACACTCTGTTGAGTCTTATCAGGCTTCTCAAAAGCTTTTTTTACTGAGGCCAAACACTTTGTAAACTTTTTTTTGATGACGAGATGTTTGGTTGAGCTATATATGTGCATATATACTATCTCTACAACCTGTTGTAGGTTTTTAGTCTTTTGAACCCAAGGTTGTGTAGCACAGTCGAAACTTCCAGTTGTTTGAATAGCCCTTACACCATTCGCTTGGAATGGTTTTTGTGAGTCTAAATGGCAATCGCATCATCAAAGTAGAATGTTTATGTTTTTCAAGACTTATTCGATGTTTCGGCAATTTTTTTTAGGTTTTAGTATGAACAGCAGTACAAGGCTTGAGAAATAACAACTCGAGAAAATTTGCAATGACAAAAAAGGTCGTGAAAAAGTTTGTGCCATGGTTTGAATTGAAAACAAGGAGTAAAAATTTTTGGTTTCATCAGAATCATAACTTATTTGTTAAAAGTATTACGATGCATCTGTATTGCTTACGAAAACTACTCTTGCTGAAGAAGAGAGCAAACCAAAAATTATCAACGCCCAAACATTCTTTTATTTCAGTTTTGTGATTAATATTGACTATTGTGTTTCTGGCTGTCGGGTGATACTTTTTCACCGCGATGGCTTTTTTTGTGACCCGGAGAAAGTGTCGTCACAAGCTGTTACTTTTCAGTGTTTTTTGGTCATTTCATGGAATCTTACTTGATTTCTCACAGTTTTTATGGAGATAGCGATGCTTTCTTGGATTCGGACTTCTTTTTATACAAATCAATGGTGCCAGAAAGTACTCGATTTTGAAAATTGAATTTTTTTTATGAAAAAAAGTTTCTGTTTTCATGTGTATTTTTGTACAAATATTTTGGAAAAACTGTTGGATTTTTTTTGATTTTCTTGAAAATAATGACTTTTCAATTATTTCATTCAACTCACACTTTAAAACACTTTGAAAACAAATACAACTTGCAACGGTTTGTCTTTAAGTCAATGCCGTCAAAAAACTATGCCGTCAAAAAACTATGGAACTCAAAAAACAAAAAACTTGGGCTCTCGCAAATTTTAATGATATAGCAATTCATTTTGGGAATGGTAAAGCTACATATACGGCAAAAAAGTGCTGGTTTGATATTGGAAATTAAGTGCAAGAAAGATGTGTTTCTGTGTGTTATTTCGTCATGCTATTGTGTTATTTGATTTTTTTCCTTTTTCAGGATCTGTGGTAGTCAATGAGATTTCATTTCGTTTCGGATTTCAATTTTTCTTAAAAAACTGTTTTAACTTTGAGTGTATTTAAAACTAATTGTTTATAATTTTAATGATTATTGAGTCAATTTTGAGCTTTTTTGAAGCCTCGTTGTTTGGTAGTTCTTTACTGTAGTCTGCAGCGCAGGATCATCAGCGGATTGAGTTAAATTTGATTGGTTGTTGTGACTCTTTCTCGTTAGGAAATTTGTGAATTATGATTGGTGCTTGTGAAATTTGATTTCACTTGATCTGTTCTAGAATAATTTCGATTCACAATTTTTTTTATCAAACTAACTGACAAATAAGATTAAATTTTCAGCTGGGGATCAGCCTGTTATTTTTTTTTCTACTGAGAATTTTCCCTATTATTGGCAAAATTGATGACGATCGATAAATTATTGAGTTGCTGTTTTTGCCATCTTGGTTGTGAAATATACTTTCCTTTTCCTTAGGCAAAATTTAACAGTTGCTTATCAAAACATGTACAAAAAAAAGTTTTGTAAGTTTCGCTTATATTGGTGCTTTTAAGTTGTTTCAAAAAAAGAGCTTGTTTATCGCGTGTAGTAACAAAAAAATGTATGTTTTTTTATAAATCTTCTTCCGCCTCTAAATTAGCATCATCTGATTCCTGAGTTTTGATTTCTTAACTCGACCTAAATATCAAAAATAGCTCCGTTATAGTTTTTTGATTCTTTTGATTTTTTTGAATGTAACTTTAATTTTTGCTACTTTTCGAGCCTTTGTTCGAAATTTTCCAAATTCTTGATTATGTAAGCAATTTGTATACAGCCTATTTTTCTATTTGATTAGCTATTCAGTGCCTTCTTTGTTCCCCTAACGTGTTTTTTCAAAGAATTAGATTAAGTTAGGTTGAAGTAACTCTCTTTTTTTTCACAACAAATCTTTTATCTAACCTAAGATCGTCTTTTTTTTCCAAATCACTTTTAATGGAATCACTGACTATAACACAAATACTCTGTCTGAGTTTTATAGAAAGCTCCTGTGTCGTGATAGTGAGGCTCCTGTTTTTCTCCCCTGAGTCACATGCTACAGAAAATCTGTTTTATTGTTTTAAGAACATTATCGCGCATAGTTCATTTTGAGAAGAATGTTTTTTTTTGTTTTTTTTTCAGGTTTTTGAGGCTGTTCAACAGTAAGCACGTTTTTATTGTAAATTTTTGTCACTTTTATTCATGAAGTTTATCAGATTCTATAATCATTGTATCAAGATATTCTGTTAAAAAATCAAAACGTTGTTTAGTTTCTTAGGTCTGGGTGGCATGAACACAGCTCAGAGCACAAAGAATTACGCTGTATTTTAACAAACACTCAGCTCAGATAGTGAGTGTTTACCTTAGGTGTTACCTTGACTGCACAAAATCCATTTTTTCTTCTAATTTATAATCTCTTTTTCCTCGTTTTTGTTCTACCACTTTTCACGATGCACATAGAAGTAGAATTTTTTAAAGAAAATTGCAGTGTTAATCACAAACAATTACCATATTGTATAGATTTTTGAACAATATTAATTTTTGTCTCTTTGTAATGAAAGATTTTAAACTTGATTTAGATAGAATAAATCAAAATAGCTTTGATCTTGGTTAAAAAATTGATTTGCTTGATTTCTATCCAAAATTAGGTAATAGTCTGCGATTTATTTTTAGGTATGTAAGACCCAAGATTGTAAAATTATCAAATAAGAACCTGCATAAAAACTCCAACAAAAACCTGCAAAAGCAAATAATGCGTAATAATAAAATCAGAAAAAACTTTTACTTTATTGGGGAAATTGACAAAAAAGTGACCAAAAAGCCTTTCAGAAAAAAAATTATCTCGCTAGACTTGAGGTCGAGAAGTCACAACCCGTCAAAAGTTCATGGAGTATTTTATTTCCGTTTCTAGCATTACCATTAGAACGAAAAACAATTTTCAGGCCTTTTTTCCGTATATGTAGCTTTAACATTCCCAAAAAAGCATCGCTTTTTCATTAAATTTTGCGAGAGCAGAAGTAATGTTCCATAAACTCGACCAGAAAACAGCTGTGAAAAGTGCATTTTTTTTGACGACAGGTTCAATTACTTAGAAACAAACAGTTGCGAATGGTATTCTTTTCCAACGCTTAATGTGTCAATTCAAAGAAGTATATGAAAAGTAACACCCTAAAAAACTCACAATGAATACCACGGTTTTTCAACAATTTAAATGTTTATACAAAAAAGCACATGAACAAACAGAAACCATTTTTTTGAAAAAACTTAACTTTCAAAATCGAGCACCTTCTGGCGCCATTGATTTGTATGAACAGTATTCCAAGTTCAAGAAAGCATCGCTATCTCAAAAAAAATTGTGAGAGCTCAAGTAAAGTTCCATGACTTGATCAAGAAACACTGAAAAGAACCAGTTTGTGACGACAATTTCGTTGGGTCATAAGCAACCCAAGTTAAATTGTTTTGTGTTTCCAGAGCTTACAATGCGGATTCAACAAAAAAATTAAAATTCGCTCACCAAATCAAAAACCATGAGAAAAATGAGAAAAATATGACAAAAAAGTAAAGTGCATGACAAATTACCACGCCGAAACTTATCTTTCTTGAAGTAAAAATCCCATTTTAAAACCGAGCACTTTCAAGCACCATTGACAAGAGCAATTCATTTTACCAACCCAAAAAGCATAGTTAAATCATACAAAATTGTGAGTGCTTAAGCAAAGCTCCGTAAAAGCGACAAAAAAATTAGTTAAAATTACCAGTTTTGTGTTTAACGACAAGTTCGTTAAGTCAAAACGACTCAATGCCAACTGTATTATAATTTCAATGCCAGAAACACAAAAATAAATATTAATGACGAAACTGAAATAAGTGATAGCTCGGGCGTCGATACTTTTTAGTTTTAGTTTGTTCGCTTCTTCAACAAGTGTAGTTTTTTTAAACAAAACAGATGCATCATCAAAACTTTTACATTGTAGATGATGATTCTGATGAAAACAAAGTTAGTTTTACTTCTTTTTTTTTGAATTGAAACCATGGCACACTTTTTTCGCGAGCTTTTTTGCCATAGCGAAATTTCTGCGCGAACCTCTGACACTGGTAGAGTAGTTATTTCTCAAACATTGTTCTGCTATTAAAACTACTTTTTTGTTCTACTGTGCATACCAAAACCTAAACAATTTGCCGAAAAACCAAAAAAGTCTTAAAAAACTCAAGCATAATTCTACTATCATGCTGCGATGGCCATTTGGACTACACAAAATAAAATCTAAGCGAATGTAGTAAGGGCTACTCAAACAACTGTAGCTTCCGAAGGTGCTACACAACCTTGGGTTTGAAAGACTAAAAACCTATAACAGGTTGTAGAGATAGTATATAAGCACGCATAGAGCTCAAAGAAACATTTTGTCATCAAAGGCTTTGACTGAGTGAAGACCATAGTCGAGAAAAATCTATTACAAAAAATGTATAGTGAAACAAAAAGCAGAAAGCAAGGTGAGCAAAGCCGAAATTAGAAGGGGAGAAAATTGGCAGTAACTTACCCCAGTATAAGAAAATAATATCATCTCAATTTCTGGCGTCAGCGGAACAAAAACAGTTTGATTCATGTCTCTGTCACGTCACTTGAGAAAATCTGGTTGTCTCGTTTTTGTTTTCAATACCATAACTTCACTAAAATAGAAATCTTTTAAAACAAACCGGCTTATTTGCTTTGATTACAGTTGCACAAAGACTATTACACATTTTTATTCAAGCCCTGTTTGAAAATGGATTTTAATCAACTTTGAAGGATTTCCGGCCTGAAAATAATCTAGAATAATTTATTACAGATTTAAAAGATGTATTTTTGTCAAGATATTCCATTATAATTGATTTTTTTGAAAAACTCGAATATCAATCATAATCCAATATTTTGCCACTGAAGTTGTTTGGTTTTGCAGGATTTTTGAGGGAAGCTCAAAGCAGTGCCTTTTTGAGCTTGTTTTTAAAAGAGTGCAGAAAGCTCACCTACATTAAAAATTGGGTTCGAATAATTGATAAAAAAGTACATAATAAAAATTAACTGGTTCCTATCTAATCAGACGGTAATTTATATGAAACAAAATCAAGCTAAATAATAGATTGATAACAGATGACTGATTTAAATGAAAATATGGATAGACAAAATGTACATCAATTGAAATTTTTCAGGATTTTTGTAAGTTTTTTTTCTTTTTCTTGAAGCCATAACTCCAGAGCGCCCGCAGCCACGCACCAGTGAATACAGTCGAGAACCAGCGAGTCCCTTCACGAACCACCATGCAACGATGATCGTTCGTTTTGCATATGCTAAATGCTTGGCTCTACAGAGCCACTATGACAATTATGCAGTAGTTAGTGCCAAAACTATTTTTAATTACAAAATGGGCTACAGAAGAAAATTTTCTAAACGTTTGTTAGGAATTGTAAAAAAAAAATTGAAAAGAGGAATATTCTGAAGGATTCTGCAAGCCCTGTCTGCTTCATCAAACAAAAAGAACTTCATGACTTAAAAGTTCATTATCCCAACCTCAAATTACTGTCTGTAGAAAACGTATAAGAATTTCCTACTGCGGTCTTACCGATGATACGATCAAAATCATTGGAAAAAAGATTGTCAGATCCCAATTCAAGTAAGGAATTTAAAAAAAAACCCTATTTGATATCACCGGAGGTCACGATTGGATCATCCTAGGGATTGACATACTTGAAAAGCTGATTATTAAAGTCACTTGAAGGATATGTCCGATACCAAATTGTTTTATCAGCCACCACCTTGACAGGAGTGAGTCTCAGAATTTAGTTTTCTTTACGAGCCAATTGTTGGAAACTTTGATTGATAGTATCGACAAAAGTAGGTGAAATTCAAACAACCAAGAGTTCACTCACTTTCAAATCCCTTTAACTCACACTAGCTAAGAGTACGAGAGTTCCTCGTTATCTGTGAACCGGGGTTAACAAAGAAATTCAATGAAAAAGTCCACCTTGTCAAAATTGAAAAATTTGGCAAAAATTGCTTCAGTAGCTACATCTTTATTACAAGAAAGAACGATGTTTCAATAAATTTGACCTTGGATCAAAAATTTTTTGAATGATCAACCTTTAAGCACTAGAGTCAACTGCTGAACATCTGTGAATTGATTGTTAAAATACACAATCAGCTATCTGAAACATTGGATGATCCAGTCTGATTTAGCGATCTAGTTCTCAAAAATGAATAAATCTAATTGAAATTGAGCGAAGGAACCAGTAACAGCAATTCCAGCATAGTAGGCGTTTTCACGACTAGCACTTATAGATTTAGAGCCGAACATCGCGGTTAGATTGTTTGTGAAACCATTTAAAAGAGTTATGGATTCATTCCTAAATTTATTCCCTTAAGGAGTTTAAAAGAGGACGATATCTCAATTGCTCAAAGGGCTGTTTTGAAGAACACAAATTTAATTCAATACACATGTTAACAAGTTAGACAAGAACAACTTGGCATTCAAATAATGGAAATATGATTCTTTTGAAAATTTTAGAAAAACCTGCTTGCATAAATTCTGATCCGGTGTCCGACCTTTTCATCCAAAGAACAATTCTAAACTCCGATCCTTTTTGTTCAATCAATGAGTATGTCAGATTCGTATGAAAACTTTCAGCAATGGGTTCCGCTTTCAGACTGCTTCTACACTACAAGTCAGTGCATCTTTCGAACGAGGATCATTCGACCGCTTCTGAGATTTTAAAAATGGAATTTTAACAATCGCGGAAAAAAGCCATTCGAAAAAAAACCAAGACTAAAGACAGATAAGTCTCGCAGAAAATTACAGTACCTTTAAGAAAAATCTAAATGAAAAAGTAATTTGCGTGCTCTTTTCCGTTTTTAAGCAATCATGAAAAAAAAATTTCAACAAATGAACTGGATTTTTGGGAGACTTTTGTGCATCAAAACACTTTGAAAGGGTCTCATTTGGTTTCAAAAGCTAATTTTTTCATGACCATGAAGGATTAGTTTATGCTTTTCCGGTAAACCGTGGCAACAAAACAATGTATAGCAGACTGAACCGCTGCTTGAACAAAATTTTATATTTCAATTTTTAAAATTTTAATCATAGAGAAAAAGACATGATTTTTACCAATCTTTTACTAATATGAACTTTAGGCAAAACTTACCCACCTTGCAATCAATCGTAGAATTTGTAGTATTTAAAAAAAATGAGGGAAACTTCAACAAACAATACTCATGATACTGGGGTAAAAAACTTTTTGATAATTAAATCATTGATCGGTGTAAATTAAACTGTAAATATGAACATACCTTTACGAGCAAAACTTTCCAACGATGTTACTGGTCGAGAATTGGGAGCAGATTAACTTGCTTTATTTAGCTATAAGATTGCTGCCGCTTTTATCTCGTGTGTCTCACGGTTGTTAAAGATTTGCTTCAACAGCCACTTCAGAGTTTGCCTAAGTGTTCACCAATAGACAACTCAAAGTTCAACTTTAAAAGAAATTATTTTTCAGTCAAGGCAATTTGGGAGCTCATTTGGCTTTAGCAAAGTTCCATCCAACATATTCATCTAGCGAAAAAACTATTTGTAATCTCAGAACAGCAAAACAAATGTCCATTGAGTTTACCTGTTTGAAATTACCCTAAAATCAACTCCAATAATCATTTTTGTCACTTCAGAAAAATTTCTTCCAGAGTCCATAAATAAAGTCCCTCAGGAACACAATATCACATTAGAAGATGAAAACTAAATTGTTTCCTAAAATTTTTTGCTCTAAAATTTTATTACGGTTAGTGTACAGAAAGGATACGGTTATTGTGAACTAAATTCTTCATTAAAATTAAAAAGTTTTTGGAATACACATATCCCAAAAAGCATTTCGCAAAACTATTACAACATAAAAAAAATCTCCTGTTACTGGACGAAAAGTTATTAGTCCCAGCGGCAATCCGATGAACGTATCATCCGCCTATGATAAATGAATCAATGAAGAAAAAAGTACGTTACTTGGAATGCGAAAAGCAGAGGCCGACAGAAACTTACGTTAAATACTGAATCTAGCCTTTGAAAACGGAGACAATTGTGTCTTCACACAGAAAAATCGAATGGTAAAAAATTTACCTATCCCTTTTAAGAATATAAGATTGGCATAAAATAGCTTTTAACAAACCAACAAACACAACGTTCAAGGGAAACAAAAGTCTGATGAGTAAATAGAGAAGCCGGGAAAACTTTTTTATAATTCTGCTGAGCCTTCACAGATCTAGTGACTATCAGAAACATTAAAAAGGCAGACAAATTATAATGGATAAGAAAAGTTTTATTTTGAACTTGACGACAAAATGCTTCTCATCTACTATCGGCCATTCAGACGCACTAAAGCAAAACTTTATTGATGAGAAAGGATTTTCAACAGCCAAAAAACAATCGATATTCGGAAATCTTTGACAAGCGATTGCTTTTTAAAATCATTTTCAATATACATTACCATGTTAAAAAGAACCTTGGCTGAGTGTCAAGCGAAGCAACCCTTGTTTGAAATGTGAACTTGTGTTCACCATTGATCACTTGAGGATTTGCTCAGCGAAAGATAAAAATTCCGAAACTTTTGTATTTTTTCTGGACAATTTGTGAAATTATGTAAATAAAGTGAAGGAACAACTGCAAAAACTGTAAATGAAACAGTACAAGTTGTGAACTGTCCATACAGTCGGCTGGAGACACCATGCAACATTAATCGGACAAAAACGGACAGAACCACGAAGACGATTTTTCAGAATTAGTGTCAGAACTATCTTTTTTCAGAATGCGCTCGAGACAAAAATTTTTCTGAACGTTTGTTGGAAAATGTAAATAATTGTATAGATGAATATTCCGAAAGGTTCAGCAAGCCCTGTTAGCCTAATCAAACAAAACGAACTTCATGATTTGATACTTAATTATACCAACCTCAAACTACCGCCTGCAGAAAAAGAAAAAGAAGTTCTTACTACGGTTTCACAGATGATACAATCAAATTTTCTGAAACAAAATCATCAAACCCCGAATCAATAGATGGATTTCGATAGAAACTCTATTGGGTAACACCGGAGGATACGCATTGTTCATCAAAGGGAATGACAACCTTTCGAAGCTGAATATTGAGTTAAATTAAAAGATAAGCCCGTAGCCTAAACTGTTCGAGCAGCCATCAACTCGACAGGAGTAAGTCTCACAAATTAAAATTCTGTGCGAGCCAAATATTGTAAATTTTGAATGATAGTGACAACAGAAACAGGTAAAATTCAAATGATCAAGGGCTCACGCATTTTCAAACCCCTTTTCAACTACGAGTAGGCCAAGATTTGGAGAGTTACTCGTTATCTGTGAAACGGGATTAACAGATAGCTTCAAAAAATGTGTAACTAGTGCCAGCTTGTCAAAATTGAAAAAAATTGGCGAAAAATTCTTCTGTAGCTAAATTTTTAATCACAAGAAAGAACGTGATTTCAATAAATTTGGCATTGAACTCAAAGTTTGTCATTGATCAAGTTCTTTAAAATCAGAGTCAGGTGCAGATCGTCTATGAACTGATTGTTAAAGTGGCAAGCTAACTATCTAAATTTTTGATTGTCCATTCTTATTCAGCGGTCTAGATCTCAAAATCGACACCATCCAATTGAATTTGTGAGGAGGAACCAGTAACTGCAAATCCAGCACATTAGTCGGGGAAAACGCTGGTAATAATATACTTTAAGCCGGACTTCACAGGTTAGAATATATGCCAAACGAGTTTGAAAAATTTATGGATTCATTCTTAAAATTAATTGCTCTGAAAATTTATTACAGTTAATGCACATAAAGGATACGAATACTTGGGGCCTAATTTCTTCGTTAAAGCTAGCCATTGCAACACATAGAAAATCTTCTCTTACTGGAAGAAACGTTTTTGATCCCAGGGGCAATCAGATGGGCGTTTCAACTGATGTTGCGCGAAAAACATCCGGGTTATTTTGTGATATAGTTGTTGGTCCAAATACATCTGAAGGCCCCATTTTACAGAGTATTTTTATCACCAAGTCACGTCAGCCAGGCATGAGACACAGTGAGATACTCAAATAGCTCAAATTGAACTTAAAATTCTCCGGATCTTTAGATGCGGCCTGGGGAAAAACATAATTCTTCTTCTTCGTATCATGTTCTACTAAAAATCCTTCCGCAAAAATCCTTTTTTTTTTTACAAAATTTCTTTAATTTTCATCATAAACTTACCGTTTAAACGGGTACCGTCTTCTTCGCGGTTTTTCCAGAAAAACTAGAATAGAGCCAAGAACAAAAATTATTCGCTACAAGTATAAAAGCTAAACTTTAAACTGAACAGTTGCGGATCATAGTTCAAACGTACTTGTAGAACGACTGGTTTATACCGCAAAAATAAAATTATTGGCCATGTCATTTGAAAAAACAAAGCCTTCTTGGCCTTCGCCAATCGAAAAAACTATTTGGAGTCTGATAATTGCAAAACAGCCGTCCCATGAGTGTATTGTTTTGAAAATCATTTTCACCGAGCTCCAAACACCCGCTGAAAAAAAGCATCATAATGGTTTACATCGAGAAAAGTCCATCCTACCAAAAACTTATAGCACACTTGGCAAACAGCACACGATGGGCAGGAGAAAGGATACCTCGACGCCCATTCGAACAGTTTTTTGACGACCAGAGATACCGAAGACCATATCCACCTGCAACAGCCAGCAGTGCTTGTGACAGGCCTCCTAATCCCACCGTGATTCTTGAAAACGTAGCCTCATGGGGTAGTTTTTGTAGAAAATCCAGGAATCGAAAAACGGCGATTCAAATAAAAATAATCTACATATTTTTTCTGAATCAAATAAAAAGATTATGACTCTTCTGAATAGACTGTAACGTTAGTAAACTGTATTATATTACGGAAATTGGACCTAGCTTTCAGGATTAAACTAATCGCAGACCCGTTCTTTCCCTTTTTCCGTAATATCTTCGCCTAACTGTTCCAATTCGATTATTTTTTTGGTTTTAGCAGCCAAAAGAAAAATGTTCTCGCCAAAGAGACAGCGGAACCAGACTGAGGGACACTTTAACAAAGCAAGTTGCCGATCCGATTGAATTCCAAACAACCGTCCATCCCAACCATCTCCATTGCATGGTCATCCCTCATTTTTCTAGTTTCTTTGATTTCGTTAGGTTTGGATTTGAAAGATAATTTTAATGGCCACTACTTTGACGACATATCGAACAAAGGTACGACAACTT
The DNA here is from genome assembly GCF_963678635.1 of Symsagittifera roscoffensis. Lineage (NCBI taxonomy): Eukaryota > Metazoa > Xenacoelomorpha > Acoela > Convolutidae > Symsagittifera > Symsagittifera roscoffensis. The sequence goes on along the minus strand of NC_087071.1, from coordinate 29,062,722 downwards.
TTGAATACGAGGGTCACTCTAAAAACAAAAAACTTATTTTGAGCTTTACAGGAGCCGACAACATAGAGTCCCCAGAAGTGATTGCATTGGATAGCCCGCAGGTTACCGACAACCAAAACACAATCGGCACCATGAATCAATCGGGATCCGCTGCGGAGCCAGTCCTTGTACAGAGTTCCCCGGATGAAAGCCAGTCATCAGCTGAGTGACCCCTATGAGACAATCAAGACCAGGAGGAAAGAGGGTCCACCAAATGTTTTCAAGAATAGGTGTTTTGTCGGCAAACGTCAAAAAGAGACTGCGGGAACAATGGTCGTCACACTAGACAACATCACTCCTGTTTCACGCCCACCAACAGACGTGGTTTCCTTCGGCGTTCTTCACGCCGATTTCGAAGCCACTTCGACATGTATTCCGCCCCAGTGGGCGCAATTAAGTCACTCCCAGTCGACGTCGCAAATAGCAACAATTCATCGCGTTGACATTACTAGACTTTTCATCATCACCCCACGACAATGCCTTTTTTTCGTAACGGATGTTTATGTATGCCTTGATCAAAGCCTACTTAATTAAACATTTAATTTTTTAAAGCGATGATCTTGAAAATTTGCGGAAAAGTGAAGCTTGATACTTTCATTATACCATATGTGTAAGACAACACTAAGACAATTCAGGTCATTTCAATGCATTGTAAATGCAGAACGGTCAAACATTTGGTGAATCTATTTTTGAGTAAACCGAATTCTTCATTACTTGTGCTGGGTTATGAACACGAACCAAAAAATCTGAGAAGAAATACAACTTAAGAAAATGCAAATTGCACACTTTCTATATATGAAAAGTCAGTAATCATGGAGTTTCATGCAACTTTCTGTACTTATGGAATTGCATGAAAAGTGTATGATTTTTTCACTTTTTTCTCGATACAAAAATTGTATAAGTAGCCATTTTGGTTGTTCCAGGTAGTCAATTTCTGGTACCAGAACACTCCTCAGTTTGTTTTCAGGGCCCTTTTTCCTTTTCCCCCACTCACATATGCATCAATTTTATGTTGTAACGGGGGTTTTACAAAATAAATATGTGGACCAAGTGTCCAATATTGTTTTTGTAACAATCCGATGCTGTGAACAAAATCTTACAAGTAAAATTTTGCTGGTGGGGAGGGGAAGGAAAAAGAGCCGTTTTCACAGCCATGTCATATAATGCAAGAGAAAAATTAGATAAGTTTGTTAGCTATTAGAAATCTTTTTGTAATCAACTCTCAAACTTGCTGTTCTGCCCATTGAAAATGGGAGGAACTTCAGATGTATTTCAGTTTTTTTCCACAAAAATGAGGTACAGTAATTAACTATCGGAAAGGGTTGGGCGATATCTCATAAAGGACATTCCATTAAAAAAACGTTTCAAAAATTTCCCTTTTGTCCCGAAAATGCGCCTAAATTCAAGCAACGAGAGGGGGCGAGAACGCCTGGAAAAAAATATTTGTCTGTGAAGTAGTCCAATTCTTACTTGAAACTAGTTTCGGATACCTTATTTTGCGCATACTTAGAAGATAAAAACTTTTCAAAAGAAAAACAGGTTCTTCAAAATATTATGGGGAAGAAAATTATTGAAAAAGGACAACTGCTGCCGTTTACGCCAATTTGCCAAAATTCTACGCGGTCGTATAATGTTCTCATCACACCAAGTGCAAAATAAACGACATTTATTCAAAAAATTAATAAATTCTGTTTTTGAGAATGGCCGAAACACTCTCTGCTACTTGCAGAGCAACCAAATATCCCTGAATCTTTTTGCATCTGATATAGCTAAAGAGTAGTAGAGATCAAAATGCACAAAAAAACCTACATTAGGATCTCTATTTATGATGAGTATATGTGCTAGATATGTTTATGTTTTTTTTTGTCCTGTAAACTTTAAGCTATAGAAACGCCATTACTGACTGTAGGTTTCAACAAGAAGCTATTTTCTTGACAATTAGCATGTTGTTTAGTCTTCCAACTTAAAATTTCATCCATAGACGAAGTGCCGCCGTTATTTTCCCTGACCGCGAGGTCTAAAATTTGATGCTTGACTAAGTGTTTCTGGTTTGGTCGGTTTTTTCGAAGAATTTTCATCCATAGACGAAGTGCCGTCGATATTTTCCCTGAGCGCAAGGTCTAAAATTTGATGCTTGACTAAGTGTTTTTGGTTTGGTCGGTTCTTTCGAAGAATTAACAAAAAAATTCTCTTGAACACATTCACTTATGATGCTTTTTGTTTGAGTTGGTT
>NC_087071.1:28996580-29060251 GCF_963678635.1 Symsagittifera roscoffensis | reverse complement strand
AAAACATTGCAATAAATCGAGTGTACTTTTTGGTAATTCAGTTGGCTAGTGTGGTAATGCAGAATACAAGAAAGGAACTACAATCTGGATGGATCTGTCATAGATTATTATCACCGGGCATCACTTAATTTTTACCTTTGAAGAGAGCCTTCAATAACTATCAGGAATGATTCAGCTCTTGTTCAGAGCAGGTCAATTAGGGCCGGAACAGCGCTAATTTAACGCTAGCTCAGGGCTGAAAAAAACTGCAATAACTGTTAAAATGCTTTTCCTTCGTTGAATCACAGAGAATTCAGGCTGTAAAAAAAAGATGCAAGAATTGCCTTTAAAGTTTTGCCAAATCAACGCTAAATTAGAGCTGAATCAACGCTGCAAAAGCCATGAACATCCCTGATTCTTTATTGAACATGATCTTTTTAGACTGAAATGGAAATTTGTTACCAGTAATCTAGTTTGAACTAGATCAGAGTTATCAAAGCCACTAAAGAAAACAATCCATTAAAAAACTCAACAAAACTATTTGTTTTTTTTTGCCATAAAACCTAAACAAAATCTTTTTTTTCCCATATAGTATCCTAAAAAAAATTTTGATACCATTATTCAAAATATGTCTTTTGAAATTTTCATATCAATTCTAAATATTGAAAACATTTTTCAGCGCAGATTCAGAGTTTTTATATGGCTAATTTTTCATAGTTTTTGCTGAGAAATATAGTCATGAATTATCCCTGAACCATCGCTAAATTTTTTTAACCAAACTGGAGTGTATCTGAAACAGCGGTAGCTGCCCGGTATAAGTAAAAACAAAGGGATTGAAAAATTTTCTCGAGAAAAAATTTTTTTTTGCTCATCCTTCTTTTAAAATTTTTCAAGTTAATGATAAATTTTGATGCAATCTGTTTTAGATGATATTTGCTGCTATTATCAAATACGGACTTATATGGTATATGGCCATAGAAACGGAATTTCTCCTGAAGAGTACATTGACAAAATAACCGATTTCACAAATACGGGAAAAATCTTACGACATATCAAGGCAAGTTTTGAATTCTGATGTCGTTTACTTTTCAGGCCTATCATAAAATTGCGTTCGATTGTAATGTTTTTTTGAAGCAAATTTTTCTTTTTTTTGAAGCTACATGTTCAAAAAAAATGAACTGAAATTGAAGATAGATGAAAAAAAATACCTTTGCGTAGGTGAGCTATTTAAGAGCTCCACATATGTTATATGTTTTTTTTGTTCTCTGTTATAATAATTACCCAACAGTCTCACCTATATTTTTTCAGCAAGACTGCTCGTAGCAGGACAAAACCCTGAATATTCTGACTGCCATTTAATTGGTCTCGGAAAGTTTTTGTTAAATTATGTTTTGGCAAAAATTTGAGTTTCCGGCTGTTAATATCAAAAATTAAGTGATGCAATTTAAATCGTATATAGAGCTGCCTCAATTCAACTTCTGGGTTGACTCCCATTCAACAAATTTCTACGATTCCATACAGAAATTTGCTGATAATACAATTCGATGCGTGGTTTCTGTGGAAAAAAGGTTAATCATACGATTTCCATATATTAAAGTAGTATGATCAGCATTTTTCCGTAAAAAAGTTTCAAATCTGAGTGAAAAGAAAATTAAAAGAACTTAATGTATACTTTTTTCCTTAAAGTTTGTGCATAAAAAAATCCTCCGTTTTTTCGATGGTTTTCTGTAATGACAGAGTTTTTTTATTTTAATATAGTCTATATCTAACTATGAAAAAAAATACTCTTGATTTTCAACGTCTGCGTTTTTCAAAACAGGAGCATCGTAGCAATATACAAAAAGTTACTTTTTTGTGACAATTTCGAGTAAATTTCAAAACTTATCTGACTTGGCATCTAGTATTACGTAACTATTTTTATGATCGAATGCTTTTTAACCTTTTGGTTTTCTCATTTGTGTACTCTGAATTGTTGGTGGTCTGGTTTTGAAAAGCCTGCTAGTATTTCCCTACTGTCAATTCTGGTGCCGGCTTAAGGCAGCCATACTAATACAAATCGTGCATTTCAGGTCCGATACGACGCCGAACTTTGCGCGAACGTTATACTTGATATCGCTTTTGGTTCAAACAACGGTGATGTCAGAATAGGAGGCGGTGATCCAATAGCAGACTTCGTGCTCCCGTTGCTTCCTGTTGGAAATGTTTTGAAGTTTTTTGAAAGAGAAAAATTGAAAGACGAGTTGAGTTTCGATTGGTTCAAGTTTAATGTCCTATGTATGGGACAGAATTGGATATGTGATAAGTATCCAGTGAATGCAAGAAATCTGAAAATCTCATGATTGCTGAAATTGTCAAAAAGCAAGAAAATACAGTGAAGAAGGCTTTAGACAAAAATACGGAAAAGCTGTTCTTGTTACTGAAATTAAAATCAAAATTAACTCCTTCCCCGGATTGTGAAATACACATGAGTTTGAATGGTTTTTGTTATGTTAAACAATCTACGTTTTTTTGGGGAAAATTTATGGTCCAATTTTTTTTGAAAACTGAACAGATATTGAATAATTTGAAGTATGGATTTGAACATTCTTTTGATTTTGAAACACGAAGTTTCAACATGGACTTTTTTCTCTCAAAGCCATGAAACGTTCAGTTTGAGATTAGTAGTCAAGTTTTCGATTTTTTGTCAGGGTTTTACAAGCATTTGCGACATTTCTATCTCATTCCTTAGTTGAATCAATCAATTAATTTGGTTAAAAAAATAGAAGAGCAAAAACTGAGAATTTTACTAATCAGAGGTTCAAAAGCATTCAAAGGCAAAAATCAAAACTGAAGCTATGAAGTTGAAGATCTCCGGACTTCAAAAATTCTAAGGGTTAGCAAACTGTACTTCAAAAAAAAATAGAGAGAGAGACAAACTGATCGTGATAAACTGAATAATATCACAAGAAACGGAACATTTATCATTTACAAGAAAATCTCTTGTAAAAACTCAGTTCAAAATTATCATTACAAATGAATCTAGAACGTATTTATAAGTAAACTAAGAAAAAGACTTCTTTGAAAAGCCTTCTTTTTAATTTCAATCTAGAAAATCAGAGATCAAACTTTCATTGTAAACGAGGTTACAGTCAGGAGTACATTAATCGCATATTCCAGTCAAAATCCCTTTATTTTCTAAATATGGAAGTAAGAATAATAAAAAAGGAGATGACTAGAGTTGATGTGAGTGAAATTAAAATCGATACGGCCTAGATTTCTTCAATAAAACAAGCAACTCGACACGAGCACGAGATTGACATGAGTAAAATTGAATTGGATGCGGGTTAAGTTTCTTCACTAAGAACACGGAATCTCGATCACGAGATTGATGTGGTTAAAAATTAAACTCATCCTCCTCCCCCACCCGGTGATTACACAATGCATGAATACTTTTTGGCCATGGCAAGCATATTTGGTATTCAAACTTAACGAGTACGGGTACTCAGTGAGTTTTTTTGGTTCATTCGTACATTTTGAATAAGTTAAAAAAATTTTAACTTGCTTTAATAATTCTTGCTTTTGTTTAAATTTCATTTACCCTTACTAGTGACCGCTGATAGCTAATTATATGAAACTATATAAAAGTGTTTAAACTATATAAAAGCTGTAATTAAAAAATGATTTTTAAATTTCAAACTAAACAGATTAACTACATATAAACATGTTCAAGGCTTGACAGTTGCGCCCGGGTTTGAAATAGTCGATAACAGTATGCTTGGACTTTCAGTCCATCATTAAGTTGTTGGTCCAATCCAATAAAATTATGAACAATTTTATATAAATTTTGAGAACTGTATATACATTATTCTAAACGATTATGATTTACAAGCAAAATATTAATCAGAGTGGGGTAAATGAAATATAAAAAGTTATTTTAGTTAATTAATCATTGTCTAATTGGGAGCAGTTTAAAACCCTTCTACTTTTCTTGGCAATTACTGGAGAGTTAATTGCACTCTCCGAACTGGTATTATCTAATTCACTGCTATTTCCGTCAGTCGCCATAGTATTTTCACGTTCTTTTTGAGCCTCGAACGCAATGTAAGGATTGTTTGGGCAAGGTTTATCTACAGTTTTAGAAATGCCAGCCAAATCTTCACGCAATTCTTTCTTTGTGTATTTCCTTCTGTTATACAGTCCTCGCTCTGGCGGTGACCAGTCCGAGTCATTAATATTTATTTCCCTTTGAAATGGCTGTGTCTTAAAGTTATCGAAAATGGTGTTCGAAGAAGAACAAGGGTTATTTTCTAAACTACAAAATACAAGTAAAATACAAGTAAATTCGAAGAACAGCACTAGTTTAGCTAGACATTCATGAACCTTAGACCATATGCGTTTGAGTGAAAAATCATATGAAACCCTCTGACCAAATAAGTCAATAAGCAAGCAACCCGCACTGACAAACTTGAGATTGAAATCGACTTGAATAAATTTATCTACAGAAAACACGCTTACTGAAAATCGTTTAATGATAGCCCATTAAGATTTAGAATGATTAAATGGATTTCATCGGTAGAATAAAAAATACTTTCATTGTTTAAAAATTTTATATGGGTTTTTGTAAGGCAGCAAAAACCATGCAAATCTGTACAAATTTGGTTAAATGTAATTTGTTTTGTTTCAAAACTTGAGCAAATTTTTGAACTCAAGAACAACCTCTATCAGGGCTCTAGAGCAAGAGTCAACCCAAAAGAAATTTTTACCGCAAAATATTGTGATGACGGGCATCCCTTTTGCAAATCTAAGGGCTCCCGCAGTATGAAAAGTAAACTATGCAAAATTTTTTTCGAATTTCTTTTTCTCTATGAACGTTCCAGGCGTAAGTATGTTTGAAATTTTGCATATAATTGAAAAACTTAAATCACAACTAGGTGCAAAAATAATAGGTTTGTTATTTTCAGATTTTTTTTCAATCCACATATCAATACGAAAACGAAATGAAAATCAGACCTTACTATATTATTTCCAATTTTCTTTATTTTTCGATAACCAAGAAAATCTGAAAAAAAATAAAAAAAGCCTACAAGAAAGTGGTAAAAGTCGATTTAAGTTAAATTAAATATATTCCAATTTTACGGAAATTACATATTGAAAATTGATTGAAATTATTTGATGCTGTGTTTTTATACCAAACTAAGTCAATTTCAAATCAATACAAATCAATTTCCTAGGTTCTTTGCTTTAATATTTGTAAGAAATTGATTGTAATCCATTTCATGTCAGTCAGTACGAGAATTGTCCTCTTCTGCATAACTTATGAAAGTACGTACGGACAGTGAAAATTTGCCCGAAAAAGCCACCTAATGAATAAAGTGTCAGGATTGATCTCTCTTTATCAGAAATGAAGACATCTTCTCTCTCAGTAGTATTTCAATAATCGACAGAAAAATAATTGCTTAAACACCAACAATTGCTTAGTTTTACCAATTGTTTTCTGAAACTGCTCAATGCCGCTTTTGGTTTTCGCATTTTTTCTTTTTATTGACAGTATTTAACCCAATTATGAGTCTTGAAGTATAATTCACCATCTTTTATTCCCCAACCATCGTTTAACCCTTGTTTATTTCCTATTGTTCAAATCCATTTCTGTTGTTTGTTAAATAGTTTTCTGAACCATTGGTTAAGTTCCATTTACATAGTTTTTCAAAAAATTTCATTGCCGTTGACATCAGCCACTGTAAAATAATTAATAAACGCATCGTTAGATTAAATTTTATCGTTTCAAAAAACAGCAGCAGAAACATCAATAAATAAAGTAAAACCGAAGTCACTTTAACAAAAAAATTTACTTTACAAGATTCCACTTACAAGATTTACGTGGGTTCAGCGTACATATACTTTTAATGTAAATTTTGTCGGCACATTTAATTTGTTGCGAATTCCGCAACAAGCAATTTTAGCTAGTTGTTCTGGATTCCGCAACTGTAAGTGGATTCCGCAAAATGTAGGTGGGATCCGCAAATGTAATTGGAATCGGCAAAATTTGTAGGCGGAATCCGCAAAATCTAAAGAAGTTTATTTATTACTGAGCTTGCATATGCACTTGCGGAACTTTAAAGCAAGGGCTTAACCATTAACAGCGGAATCCACGAACAATTCTTAAAATTTTGGTTAACTAAATTTATGGATGTCACACTTTAGTATTTGCAAGCAGATTTTGGGATCATAGTTTTGGCAACACAACACCGAATAAACTTCTTGGGTTATCTCGGTAATTGGGTTTATTCATTATTGGGTTGACATATTGCCAAATTAGGTCAGTATTTGGGATTCAGTAATTGAGGTTCAGTATTTGGGATTTTTTATTTGAGATTCAGTGTTTGGGAGCGTCAATTCAAATCAATTTGTTCACAGGGAGTAAATGATCTCGTTAATTATTTTGAGTAAATTAGTACTAGAAAAACATAACCAAATCTTTAATTACAGCAGAATTAAATTTTAAGTTCAAAAACGAATATATAGTACTAAAAAGGCTGCCTTATTGATTTAAGTTCTAGTTTAGCATTTTGAAAATATTTCAAAATGGCCAAATTAAAACTTTTTTACTGAATGGCTTGAAACGAGCTGATGAAAAAATTCATAGGAATTGAAGTTGATGACGGGAATTGAAATCGAAGTTAATCTTGGTAGGAACTGAGATTAAAGCTAAGTATGTTGGACAGGAATTGAGATGAGATCAAAGTTGCGTATGTTTGTCAGGAATTGAGATCGAAGTTGAATATGTTCGACAGGATTTGCGATCCAAGTTGCGTGTTGGACAGGAACTGAGATAAAACATTTGGCATTCCAACTTGTAGCTGATCAACGTAGTAATTAAAAGATATATAGTTTCAAAAGCTACTACATATATATCAGTAAACGGAATCCGCAAACAAAATGCGCATTCCACTTACAGTTTGCGGATTCCACTTACATTTTGCGGATTCCACTTACATTTTGCGGATTCCGCTTACAGTTGAGGATTTCGCAACAGCTCCTTTCAACTATACACATGTCTAGTTATTCGTGTTGGGATTCCTCAATCTATTCTGGATTCCAAAAATAAGGTTGCGGATTCCGCAAATTTGCTTTTTTTTGGAGCAATTTTGAGTGGTACAGTGTTTTAGGTATTTGTTTGTGGAATCCAAAACAGCAAGAAGATCAAAGAAAAGTAGCAGTGTTGCGGCTTCCGCGACAAATCTTATTTTGGCATGTTGCGGAATCAGCTTACAATGTGCAGAATACACAGTTTGGCCTCGTATTGCTTATCACACCACTCCGAAAAAACCTGCACTTGTACCTTAACCGGTTATCCTTGTTTCATTATGTTTTTCCATACTCTTCCCGAAAAGTTGAAAGCACATTACGTCTTTCCCCATAATAATGTTTTTAAAAAACGCATTTTTCAATACACAGAAAAAGTTACCCGCAAACCTGCAACATATGAGAATTTTGTGACTCTCTACGTTTCTATTTTGTTATTTTCTGATCATTTTTGTGCTTTTAAATCACTTAGTATCTTACATTGTTTCAGGAGAAGATTTTTGAGTTATGACTTTTTGGTTATACTCATAGAGTAATTTCAGATAAGGTATACCATCTGCTCGTCACGGTTTCTTATTTTCGGCTGGATAGATTCGTGCAACTTCTTAGTCTAATACCGATGTTAACCTTACTCTTATAACTCCTAGTCTGGTTTATGCGAGTTTGTTCTTGGAGTTTTTCCAGAAGGAGAACAGTTGATCTCAGAGTTTTTTTTTAAATTGTTCAGGAGCTGAAATTACAAGTAGCTTCAGCACTTACAAATAAGCGTCAGTATTAGAGATGGAATATGATTGGTTAGTTATAAAAAGTTTATATGAGAATCCATGAATAGTTTAATTGGTTAATAAAAACTAAATTAGAACTGGTTCCACCAGAGAGTTTTTAGTTTTTATTTGTTCGATGTAGTGAAGGACGGGTGTTGTGGTTTCTTTTTGAAGTTATGAGCATTCTTGGAGAGAGGAGAAATGTGGTTGTTTGTGTTAGACGGAGGTAGATTGTTTTGTTCGTGTTTCCAGATTGGTCTCATTGATCGTGGCAGTCTTGGGTGATTGTGTCAATACTTCTGATTGATGCAGAGATGTATTGATTTCGTTAAGATTAGAGCGAGGTTACGTGCAGGGTGAAGTTTGACTTTTCCATGTGAAGTGCCAAGTGACTAGGATCGGTACCTAGAGTCAAAATCGAGTTGGCCATTGGTTCTGGTTCAATGGTTTTCCTTTGCGATGTTTACCATACTTTAAATCATTTGAGGTTAGTGACTTTAGGCAGCAATCGAATAGATTTGCCATTCCAAAATTGGAATGTAGCCGAGTTGTCATCTCCTTTGCTGCTCGTTCCTTGGGTTCTAAGAAATCTTTACATACTGCTTTTATGGTTTACTTATATAATTACTCTTTGTTAATTAAATTATAGTAATAATTTGTTATTAATTGTTCTCGCAAAAGCGTTTTATTTTAGTTTGATGAAAATTTTGAGAATCTCTCACACTAGAGCAATTCTTGGCAAAAAAGAGTGTGGGTCGGAAAGCGTGGTTGTAGCGCGGTGGGTTAGGTCGGCTATAGAGCATGCTCAGGACGTCCCTCTGGTTGGTGAGGCCAGGAGTGGAGTATACTTTTATGGTCTGTTTTCGCAGAGTGTCCTTGTTTGTTCAAACTTTTTTTCATTTTTATTACTTGTTTTTCTCTTTTTTGTTTTGGTTGTGCTCTTTTCTCAAATATAGAAGCTTTTGTTTTGGGTTTGTCTTTGGACTTTTTGTGTTTTATTTGGCTGTGGTGAAACTTGATAGTGGTTTTCATAAGAATAATTTATCCACTTTTAATCTAGTTTTAATCCGGTTTGGGTAGCGTGGGTTTTTCTTTCTTAGTTATGCTATTAGTTTGTGGTTTTGTGACGTTAGTAAGCTCAATTGGTTATTTCAGTTGACTATATAGTTCCTTGCAACAGGGTTTAAGGAAAGTTTGAAACGTGTGAAAACTAGTTAGAGTTGTTATCAGTGAAAGTTGAAACTTAAATTCAATATTTTAAACTATTCGTCGTGGGCGAGCTGTGCGATGGTGGAAAGAGTGAGTGATTTATCGGCCAGTGAACAATTTCAAATTTATAAAAGAAGCGTCTTAGAAAAAGATTAGTAATCTTTAATTTATTTGCAATTTCTATGAATTTACTACATTGAGATATCAATTTTACTGCTTTTTGAAGTTGAAATTTATAAATTTACTTGTTTTTTAAAGGTAAATTTTACTGCTTTTCATTACATAAAGCAATTTGTTAAAATTAATTTAAAAGTTCCAGAAAAAATTTTCAATCATTTTTTTATTTTTGTCTGTTCTGGATGATTGAATGATGAAATCTAAAAAAAATTGAATTATTTATAAAGAATGGTTAAGTGTATTTGGAATTTATTAGTTAAAAAAACTTGATTAAATTTTCTAAGAATCATTGTCGGCAAAAAATCCATTTGGGAAAACATTGTGAATTGTATCCGATGATGTTAGGTGTTTAGCAAATTGCGGGTGTATTTAGTTTGTAAGAGAGACCATAGAAGTTCGAGTGCTTTGATGATCTTTTGCTCTTCACTAGTTGGTGAGAATTCCTGCGCTGTGTTTTGGATTAGGCTATAAAGCTTATGGTTATAGTCAGTGTTGTGATTATATTCTAGTATTGGGAGTTCGACGGGTTGTATATGTTCGTGGCGGACAATAAGTAGGCGAGGTTTATCCTTGTTGAAAAATCAGGTTCGTGGGAAGAATATATACATTCGTCTTATGGGGTCTTTTATACAGTATTAAGAAGAACGGTGAAGTATATTTAGGGTGAATAAGTATGAATCGTTGTTTTGTGTTTCGTGATGGTGTATTAGTTGTGTACTGGTGTTGGATAAAATTTTAATAAGTGCCTGTGAGAGTTTATTTTGTGCGTAACTTTATTTGATGCAAGCAGTGTAAGTCACGTTCTTTTGGTGTTAGAAAATTGAAAGTTAGTGAGAAATAATTAAGTTTTTTAAAATAAAAATTGTAGGTTTTTTGTCGCGAAGTGCTGTGGATATACTATTATCAAATTCATGCAGTTAATGACAAATACATTTTGAGATCTTATGATAAAACTTTTAAGTTAGTTGGGGATTAGCGTTTGTATTGTCTTCTAAAAAGGTATTTTCTATATAACGTGGAATAGTGTGATCATAGTGAATAATGGAAAATCGTTTTGCTTTTTGTGCAACAAACTATTGACTGTTTGGCTTAGTCCGATGTTTGTGAATTGTTTTTCATTAAGTGCCGTGGTTAGGTGATGTAGTCGAATCTGACATAATTCATTGTCTTCATGGTTGTTATATAATGGAAATGATAATGGGTTAATGAAATGGTAATATGATATCCATGAAAGTATGGAAACAAGGCATGTTCGTCAACGTAAGTTCGTTGATCGTTGTTAGTAGTTGGGTAGTGAGTGTCTTGTGGAAAAAATGGTAAGTAATTTTATATAATTTTTTTTGTGTTAGTGTGAAGTGGGTGAACGGAAAACATTCGAGGAGGTCGGGGTTAGGAAGAATTGGGTGTGGGATTTTTTGTTTAAACACTCAATGGGCTCGGGTTACTTCAGTTGTGGATGCTGGAATGGGTTGGAGGATTTGAATGATGCAAAGGTTTGCGATAAGTGATGAATTTGGGTTTTGAAAAGGTTGTTGTAGGGTTATTAAATTTTCAAGTTCATTTTCGAGTTCTTCATTAACGGGGCTAGAGGGGTCGAGTGGGTCGCTGGTCTTTGGGGAGAGAAATTGAGTTGCATCAGTGTGTCAGGAAGGGATGGGGAAGGTTCATCGGGAGTTGGGGTATGGAGCGGGCGGAATGAGGGTTGCGAAAAAGTAGACGGGCTGGGCTCGGAATTTTGGAAATCCTCTGGAGTTTCAATATCAGAATTTTTAAATTGTGAGATGGTGTGAAAAACTGTTTGCGCGGAAGTGTCATCAGAATCCAAGCGTGGTGAATTATTAGTGTATGATGGTACGGGAGAGGGAGTGAGATCAGATATTGATATGTCATGAGAGTGACCTTGGAGATTGGATGGGTAAGAAAGGGAAAGGTTGAGGTACCCAATCTGGCGGCTTATCGTGGGCTAAAAAGATGGTTGTTCTGAGAACGGAAATTATTGGTATGTGGCTGTTCTATGATTTGCTCATACGTGTATTCTTTATTTACTTTATTTGGTTGATGGGCTATTATGTGAGTAACTGGACTTTGTGGATAACTATGGTTTGTAGAGATGTGTTCTGTTATGGCTGTATTCCTATAGTTTCCTGGTACTAAAGATAACGGACGGTTACTATTTAAATTGTGTAATTGTGGTACAGTAGGTGTTGTATTTTTGTTGTCTTGTGATTTATGCGTGGTTGATTGTTTTTGTTGTTTTCATTTATTTGAGCGTCTAGAAATATTTTGTTAATTGAGGTAGAAAATATTCCGAAAAGTTCTGAGAATACTATGCGTGCTACACTTGCTTGTTTGTTTGCGTGTGTGTATATTGCGCAAGTTCTATAGATTCTTTCAATAAAGAGATGAAACATTGCGTATAATTTAGTTAATCTTTTTAAGATGTAGTAGGGCCATCCTAGAAAAGCGAGATATTCATTCTTTAATATTACAAAACTAAAAAAACTAATAGTTGAAATATTTTGTGGACGGTATTTTTCAACGATCAAACAAATCTTATCTTTTAAATCTTCAAAATAACCAGTGTAGTCTTGTGTCTTAAAGTCCCGCGGTTTCTGCAATTTTTCCTAAATTCTGGTCAATGGAGTATCTTTGTATTGTAAACATTTTTGTAAAAAGTTCTTGAAATTGTTGTGTGCGGATTGATGTTGTATATCTTTTATGTGATGTTTATTGTTTTGTTGGATTTTGTCAGGGTTTACTTTATCATAAGTGATGGATTCAAACCATTAAATAACTTTGATGAAAACCATTAAATAATTTTGATGAAATTTCATCTTTCTTGCGTGTATCCTTGCAACTTGAAATGTGGTACTTGTGTCCTCGGGGAGCCAAACAAAAGATGCCCGTGTTTTCGTTGTTGGATCTCAATAACTTGGTTATTTTTGCAAATAATCGTATTCCTTGATAACTTATGGTGTCGCCTTTTAAATCTTGTGTTAGTTGTATTTTTTCTAGTTGGATTTTCCAATCAAAAAACATAATTTCTTGATATCTTTTGTTTTTTGTGTCAGCTTTGCAATTAAAAGGTGTATTTTTTCCGATGTGTGATATCCAATTTTTATCATATAGATCATAAGCTAGTCTTCCATATGCGCCTAGGAATAGGTATTTATCGTCTAATTTCATATGATATTGGTATCTTTCAAGTTCTGCTTGGTGTGCAGAGTCTAAAAAAATTTGAAAATTTACCATTTTTTGGTTTGTGCCTTTATTTGTGGTTAGTTTTAATCTGTGAAGTCCGTTTTTACAATCCTCAGGGTTAAGATGTAAAAGTTTTTTATATTGCTTTGATAGAAAGATGCGCGATTGAGTTTATTTCAGTTTTCATTTGAGACTTGGGAAAAATGTACTTTTTCTTTGAGAATCTTGCTGTGAAATTGTATCTTGTTAGGGTTGTAGCTCGGGCTTTTGAAGTAAGTGTAGCTCCTATAATTTTTTTTATTTCTTCTGGTTCAGATTCGCATTGAGTTACTTGGTTTATGGCGTATTTATGTAGTGTTTTTTGTTCAATTTCTTCACAATCATAGTGTGTGACAGGTAAATGACGTCTTGTTCGAGGGGACGGGTTTTTATGATGTTTTGGTTCTGAAAAAATAATAGGGGGGATTTGGAGGAAAAAGATTTTTCAAAGAACAAATGTAGGGTTGTCCTGAAAATGGGTCACAGAAGGTGATGCATTCAAGTGTCTTTTTTGTATATCTATCGTATTTATAGATAAATCTGTTGTGATAAATGGGGGAGGTAATGATTGAACTGTTATATTTGGTGGAGCTAGTGGGAGAGGTTGATGTACTAAGTTGTTCAATTTTACTGTTATTTCAAATTTAAGTGTTAAATTGTATTTTGTAAGGATTTGTATGTTGTGTTTCTGTATGTCTTTGTGAATATCGTGTCTATATTGTAATGTGTTGAGTGCCCAATTATGTAGTCTGTTACTGTCAAAATGTTAATCAAATATGGTAGGGGGGCTACGGATGTATTCCAATCTAATCGTAAGGGTAAATTTTTGGTTAAATGTTCTTTATATCTATCGTCTAAATTTGTAGGGAAATTTAGAGGAAATGTTGTTGGTGGGGTTTGACTTATTATTGAAGGGGTTGAAGGTAGTGATAAGGTTTCTGGTAATGACAAAGATGCAACCGATGAGGTTTCTAAAGGGTTGTTTACCAAGCTTGGCTCACCTTGAGTGAAAGCTTGTGTCATCCAATGTGGAAAACGTTATGTGAAGTTGGGGGGTTAAAGAAATTTGATCGGATATGGGGGTTGATCCTGAATAATCCGATGGTATGTTCGGAGTATTTTGCTGTGAGGTAGATTGCAATGGTGGAGGGGTTCTTTGAATTGTACTACTGGAAAGATCTAAAAGACTTGGGGTTGGTGAAAAAGTTATGTTAAAATGAACTCTGGGAGTTGTAAAATTTTATTACGTCTTGGTTGCATGATTTGTCTATCTATTGTGGATTTATTTTGATTTTGACTAGGGTGTCTTGTTCTATGAAGCTCTTGCTGGAGAGGGGGGTACATATTGTATACATTGGCTCGTATTGTTGAGTGTCTTTCCTCAAAGGTATATGGGTTTTCTTGAAATGAAATTTGTATTGATGATTGGGGTGACTTGTGTTAGTGGTTGCTGGTATTGTTGAAAATTCCTGGGGTTTCGTAGTCGGTGGGGACTGTTGTGTTGGTTGTTGATTAGTTTTTTTTAAGTTCTTTAAGTTTTAGTTTTGAATAAAATTTATGTTGATTATAATCTGCTTCTATGAAAATGATTAACACGATTGTTGCTAGTGCAAAAGTTATTATTGATTTTTTATACATTGGCTTATTGTCATAATTAGGGAGACTAAAAATGAGAAAAACATCACAAAAGGAAAAATGTCTCTCTTGTTGAATAGATGTCTTAACATTTAGATAGTTGTTGAAATGTCGTACATGAAGAGGTGGTCAAGGATTTTGCAAAGTTGTGGTAGGCGTCTTGTTGTGGATAGAAAATTACGGAAAAATTGCAAAAAAATTATAAAGAGAAAGAGAAATACTTCGAAGGTGTCTATAATTAAAAATATAATGATTTGAAAAGATTGAGTTGTGAAAGAGGCATTTGAGTAATGGTTTATTTTTGCCGAAAAATTTGAGTGTCGTCCGATTGTTTAATTATTTTGACAAGTGATGGGTATAAGCAATTTGTGGTGAGGAGAAGTCTGAGTATCTAAGAATTAGCTTTCTAGTTCTTTTTTATTTATGGGATGATCAAGAGTATTCAGAACTTACTCGTAATTTAGGCTAAATGATCATGTCCTATTTTTACTTAGGCTATTTTAATATTTTTCTTAAGGGAAATTTGGAGTGTAAGTTGTGACAATATTGTTGATCTTTGTACTAGTTGACAGGGGAGGGTTGTAGTATTTAGATTTTGTTTATTTCGGTCGTCAAATTTGAGGTTGTTTCTTATTTTGGACCTGGAGGTCTTAAAGTTATAATGTCATATATGTTTGAAGTCTGCAAAGTGTCGGCTAAAAAGTGATTTCAGAATGGGGTGATGTTTTGATAGTTACGGATTGGTTAAAGCTGAAATAGTTGTCCAAGAGTGTCAGCTTGAAATTTAGAAAAGAAGAGAAAAGTTTATTATAATTGAAATTTTAAAAGGAATAATTAATTAGAAAGGGGTTTTCGAAATTCAATTTCCTTCTTGATTTCTAAGTCCCGATGATTGTACTTGTTTAGGTTTTTCTTTTATTTTGTGTAGTAATTTTTTTTTCTTCCAACTCTTTTTTTTTGGTTTCTGAGGCATTCGTTTATTGCTTATTTCTTGGGATTTTTGTCGGGTTTTTTGGTTATTGTTTGGTTGTTTGTTTTTGATGAATGTCTGAGTTCTCAAGGACAACTTCGAATCATGTAAAGGAGTATAACTGTGTTAATTTTCAAAAAGCGTGTTCTTTGGGGTAATAGGGTAAAATATTGTTTCTGTGTTGAACAATTTCTTTTTTCTTTTTATCAATAAGTTTATATTTTACATCAGTGGGTTGTCGATGATTTGAAATAGTGCTTTTCGGATTGCTTGTATTTTTTTTGGATATTCCTTTCTGTGTTATAAAATTTGGTATTAAGACATACGTTTTGAATTTTTTTTTGAAGCTGATGCGAAACGTGAATTTATTTGGGATTGAACATTCTGTCTTTGTAATAATTTTTTGAATTTTTTTGATATTTTTCATTGTGTTTCTTTTGTCTGTTTAAAATCCAGTCGGTATTAGTGCCGCAAGTTAATTTTAAGATTTGTTAGTGATGAAAACGATCTTCATCGTGTATATGTAATGGTAGAATATAACAAATTGATTCTTTTGTAGGTTGGCAAAAAATTTGTGTAATTTTTGAGGAGTTTGCTGTGAACTTTATTGGTTTCAGTGGTTTTTGACTAAAAACCATTTCAATGGGTGATATTCCTAAGGTTGTTGTTATCTGTGATTTGTAAGTTTAGGGGAATAATTTTACATTTGTTGACATTTGTATTTTGTATCAGTTCCATTTATGATACATCTGAGGTATTCTTCATTATGATACATCTGAACGGTTCTTTCCTTCGACTAAACCATTAGTTAATGGGGCATCAGACGTTCCTGGTTTGTGTTTAATGTTGTACAGAGGGCACAATGTGATGGTTTCATTATTTATGAAATCAGTGCCATTTTTGGTGACAAGGATTTCTGGTAAACCAAACTTTGCTATCCAGTATTCATAATTTGTTGTATATGCATCACAAGGAGGTACTGTAATGAGTGCTACATAGTGTGTAAATGCGTCAACTGTAACCATTATACATGAGTTTCCCTCTGAAGAGGGTGATATTAGTCCTTTTGTATCAAATGAGAATATATGGTTAAAATACAAACTTGTGCTTTAAAATCTTGTTCTTCTGCTTCTTGTTTCTGATGTGGGTATGGTTTACTTAACTGGCATGTTATTCAACGGTTGCATAAAACTTTGATCCAAATCGGCGCGTTTGGAAAACAAATAATTTGAATAGTCTGTTTTGTTTTATCCTGCATGTCCTTTTGTGTTTAGGGAATGTGAAATGCGAAATGCTAGGAAACTCATACTTATGGGTAAACAGTGTACTTTTAATTCAACTGTTTGTTATTCTAAAATATTGTTATTCTCGTTCATAGATGTATTATCAAAATTTCTAAAATATCTAAGAAGTTTCTTGTTTCCTAGAATTGTGATGTCTGCTTTTATGGGTTTTGTTTCATAATATGCCAAGACTTCAGTTTTCTAATGAGTGGGTCAAGGTTTTAGTGTTTTTGATATAGTTCAAGTGTAAACGTTTCTGTTGTTGGAAGAAAAGTGTTTTCAATTTCTGTTTTTGAAAAAGGTATGTTATCTAGAGGGTAATGTAGATTAAAAACTTGATTTATTGTGTATTTTGGATCGAAATCTGGAGGTCCTGATAAACCTAAATATTTAGTTAGATTTACTTTTTCTACCCAAAGGAAGGGGTCTGTCCTAAATACTTTTTGTCTAATTGGTTTTTGTTGCGTACTGTTTTTGATCCATGCTGAATATGGTATCGGTTTAAAGGTAGAGTTTTCTAATAAGTCAACTTGGTAGTGATTATTTTGGCAACCTAAAAATAGTGGAAACTTTTGTAAATTATTTATTTTTGCATGAATAATGTCCGTTTGTACTGCATATTTGCAATCTAATAGTGGTGACGTTTTGTCTTTTGCAAGGAAAATAACCTTAAAAGTTTGTGGTATTCCTACTGTTGTTTTTTTTGTAATTATGTCAGGTGGTGGGTTTCTACTGAGTATGTCTGGCAATGCAAGATTTCTTCCTGCAGTCCAAACTCTATGTAGGTTTAGGAATTTTATTAATTTTAATTGAAGTCTATAAACTCTGTGGTTTGGATTTGATTTTTTGTGTAAATAGAAAAATTATAAGTGTATGGTCTGTAAAAAAGACTGTTGGATGTTTTGATCCAAATTTCAAAAACTCATATTCTATGAGAGTATATAATATAGCTTAGCATTCTCTCATAAGTGTAGAGAGTCTGATTCTTTCAATAAGAGTCTAAGAGTTGAATTTTATGATTGCGTCTATGCAGGACTTTAAGGGAGTTATTGTAGTTCTTTCAATAAAATGTCCAACGATTTTTACACGAATGAGGAAAAATGTGATTCGTCTGGGGTTGCTTTCATATCTTCTTTAAGTAGTAATTGATGATATTTGTCTATAACAATAAACATTTCATTTTTTGTTTTTCGTTGCATGAAAACGTCGTCTAAATATGTTATGACATTTTTACTGAGAAAGAGTGGTCGAAAAAATTTACTCCTAAACGCTGAGTATGCTGCTGGTCCTATTGAAATCCCATAGAAAAGTCTGTGAGAACCGTATTGTTGATTTCCAATAACGAATTGTGTTAAGCGTCGTGATTGTTCATCTAGTGACATTTGATTGTATGCGCTGTTCAAGTCAGCTGTTGTGAAGATTTTTCCGTTTATTATCGGGAGAAATTTTTGAGTTGGTTCTATGGGTCAAATACATTTAGATTCATCATTGAGGAATTTGAAGTATCTTGCTTCTAAAACGATTTTTAAAGATTCTCCTTCAGCTAAAAAAAATTGAAGGGATTTATGAATGTTTTTCCTCTCGGTTGTTCTTCTTTATTTACTGGAGAAATGATTTCGTATTGTTCTAATACATTTAATAATCTACTGACTTTATCTTGTAAGTGAATTGGAACTTTAATTGTTCGTTGTTAAATGAAAATTGCGTCAAGTTTTAGAGGTAGTGTAGTGGTGAATTTACTTTTTCAACATCAAAATTAGGTGTAGCTTAAACCAGCTGGTATTTAAGTAGTAGTTCGGCTAGTTGTTCAAATTCTTTTTGTATAATTTGAGAGTGTTGAAAATTGAACACTGTTAGTTTTATTGTAAAAAATCTATAATTTGTCTGTTACCTTTTGAAACAATAAAACAAAAGTTTTATTGTTTCGTTTCTGATCTCATTTTTAATTGTTAATTGATAATTCTTCATTAGGAATTGTTGATTGGCGTATATCTGATAATTTCAAGTTTTTATTTACTCTATATGTTATTTCTATTGAGCGAGAAAATGGTGAATTTGTTTCACAATAACCTAGAGGTAATGTAAAACAAGTCCTAGAGGTTATATTATTTTATATGGAGAGTTATTGTATACATGTAATGAAATTTTATCTACGTTTTTTTTTGTGTGTTTGATTGATGAGATTGTTACTCGGAAAAATTTATGAATTGGCTTCTATTGAAGGTCTGACACTCATATTCGTTGTTTGCTTTGTTTCATGTTGTTTTATTGGACTTGAATTGTTGAAAAATTATATATATATATCCTGCTAGTGGCTTCAAGTGTTTTCGTTCTTGGTTGCATATAGGGTAAAATTTGGGGGAAAATGGCGGTTGTTTATTTAACCTTTCAAAGAAAAAAATTGATGTGTTTTTCAATAGTGTATATTTATCTTTATCATGTTTTTTAGAGTTTGGAATTTTAATAGTGGGAATATATTTACTAATAAATGGCATTTCAGCGATTTTGTGTTTTATATCTGTGATATGGAACGTTTTTTGCTCTTTGAAGTTTCTAAGAGAAATGGAACTGTCGAAACATTTTTCTCTTTTATTAATTGTACTTTATTTGTTGTGTTTTGATATATATTGTTTGTACTTGAACCTCCTTTAGGTTCTTGTTCGGTATAGTCTGTTACCTTTTGAGTATTATCGGGATTTTGAAAATGATCATTATTGTCTTGGTAATAATTCGATACTATTGGACTTTCGTATTCATTTTCAATTTGAAGCATTTTAACTGAAAGCTATATTTCTGTTTCGCTCTCATCATCTGTGGATTCAAATTTTATGTGATTTAGTTGTAATTCTGAATTTTCTGTCTTATCAATACTGGGAGGGTCTGATTGAGTTTCTTCAGTTGATTGTACCTGGTTGATTTGTCTTTGATGTTTAGGTGTGCTATTTCTATAATTTTGTTATGAGTTTCGGTTTTTTGTGTATTATTTCTATGTGGTGACTGAGAATAAATTCATTGTCGATTTGAATAGTTAGAAATTCGGTTCTTGGAATTTTTGCGTGATCTATTGTGATAATTATTATAGTTTGATTTATTGTTTGATTAGTTTTGTGATCTGTTATCTGGATATTGTCTATTCCTATTGTTTGAGTAGTTTCTTTTTCAGTTATATGAGAAATTTCTAGAACGGCAGTTTAAATAATATCTTTTTCGAGAGTTTGAATATGAACGATTTGCTATTGTAATTTGAGTAGTTACTTCTGTTCGAGTTTGATCTTGAATAATTATCTCTATATTAATTGTTTTGACTGTTTGATCGACTATATCTATTTTGTGAGAAATTTCGTGAATTTCTTCGACCTGGAGATCTTCCGCGATAATTATTTTGTTTAGGTGACTGTAGTCTAGAGGTATTATAATTATCAGCGAGTAGTTTTACTGAAATATTGTAACTGTGAATGTTTTTGTTTGCTAAATTTTGGTCTTTTTTCATGTATTGATAAAACGATGTACATGGTTTTGTATGTTTTTGTGGTTTGTTTTGATTTTCTTGTTTTTTTTTGTCTATATTTAGCAATGCTATGTCCATATCTACGGCAATAGTTACACCATTTTTGAACGATGGTTTGCCTTTAAAATTCGGAATTTTCCCGTAGATATTTAATAATTGAGTGAGTTTTTTAGCTAGTTCAGTGTCAGTCATGAATGTTCCTTATTGAGGAACAAATGTGATGCTCTCGAATTAAGGAAGGATGTGATGCTCTTTTTTTGATTGCTATTTTTCGTAATTGCGGTGTTGGAGTCATCATTAGAATCTCTGTCATTTTTGTTTCCATAATCATGATTATTTAGAGATTATGCTTTTCGGACTAGTGTTTCGATCCTTACTGCTATTTGTTTGATCGTTTCGTTTGGTAGTCTACGAATTTCATTGCATAAAACTCTTTGATATTATTTGTTCCTTTCAGAATCAAACATTTTTGAAAATTCTTGTGTGAATCTTTTCCAATCTGATTTAATATCCATGGGTAAAATTTAAAACAATTTTTGGGCTGCGCCATCAAGTGTTGTGTGGATTAGAGCTGAGCGTCTATGTATCCAATTTTGATGAAAAGTTGTATTTACTGGTTCAGGTCCTATATTTACAATTAAATTGGCTGTGATTGCGTTTAAATAATCTTCTACTGAGTATTCAAGATCTTTTCCGGTGAATAGTTTTCTTTTGAAGATATAGAAGATCCATCCATAAGGTGTGGATTCATATTCATCTGTAGTGAGTCTGAGTTTTTGGTATTTGAGAAAAATGGCAAGTTGTGTTTTTGTTATTTGATGTTGTTGTAAATAACATGGTAATGGGATTTGATTTTGCATTTGAGCTGGTTGATAACTTTGTGTTTTGAAAGTTTTTGTTATATAACGTTGGGTTATGCCTTCTTTGTTGTGTTTGTTTGTTTTGTGTATATTGTTCGAAATGATCTGATTGATTAATAGGGTCTGGTTGGTCAATGTTCCAACTATTGTTGTGTTGATTTGTAATGACTCGTTGTTGATTTTGATTATAGTATTCTTTATCTTCTGAGCAATGTGGTTGATTCCTTATATGGTGTTTGTTTGTTGTCATGTTTATATTTTGCCGGAAAAATGGATAATTTTTGCTACAGTCGAGTGTAGCTTGTGGTTAACAGCTAAAAATAATGTGTGAGAAGTTTGTTGTGGTTCGTTTTGATTATAACTTTGTGCTGATGATTGGTTTTGACTGTTCATGTAGGGGTATTTTGTTGTTTTGGATTTTGCAGAAAAAAATGTAGTAATGATTTGAGAAAATTGTTTCTACTAGATGTCTTTTGTCTATTTGTTTGCCTTGATGTCGTTACTGGTTTAAATGTTTGATAGTAAAATTGTTAATACTTTGAAATAACGGAAATTTTTACCGTGGACTGTATAGTTGTTTGCGGAAATGTTGTAATTTGTTTTCTTAGAGTTGTAAGTGTAGGATGAATGGGGGAAATGCTTTGTTGCGTTGTTGCTGGCCTTGTTTCAACTATTTCTGTGTTTACGAAATGTGATGGAGTTTGAAGTTCTTTTTGTGTAAGGTTTCTTGTTCCATTTATTTTTCTTGTTTATTGATAAATGTAGAATTTAAGCTATTATTTCCTATTCTATCAGTGAATAATGCATCGTAGTTTGAAGGCCTTGTATCAATAGTAAGTGGAAAAAATCTAAACTAATCTTTATTGGTGGAAATGGTGGTAATTGCTTGACTTGATATAACAACTGGTATAATAAAAAATATTGGATGAGACCAATACTGTTTCATCGTCTGAACTTTGTGGTCGAAAACTTTTTCTTGATAGTGCGATGAGATCAAAATTATGGACAAAAAATCAATTATAAACCATGCTAGTATTTTATGGCGATCGTGTTTAACAATTTGTGAGATTTCGTTACTAGTGAGGTTGTCATGGATTGTATTTAAAAATTTTGTCTTACGGTTGTATGTCGGGATGTTTGAGTTGTTGACTCACTTCGTGTTTCTCTCAAAACTTGTATGGATAGATAGCTACAGATGATTGACAATACATCGTTTCTAAATTTTGAATTTGCTCTTTGTGAATTTGGATGTAGAATACTTTTTATGTAATCTGTAAAAAATTTCGAGAGTTCTATTTCGATATCGTGTGTTTGTATTTGGTGTCGTATGTGATTTGATTTTGGTGATGAAATTTCGGTTGTAAATATACCATAGTATGATGTGATATTACATATATCTATGTCAATGTTTTGTCGTTTTTTTCTTACTTCGGGAATTTTGATTTACATGGGCTTTTTCCTTTTTCAAATAAATTTACAATTAAAATGTAACAAAATTGTACTTGTCCCCTGGCGGGACCATTTTGTGGTTTTATAAAAAATGGGAGTATCGAGTTATCATCAACATTTTTGTTGCATTATATCATAATGTTTTATGTTGTAAAGCTGTTAGTTTGTAACATTCAATATGTCTGTTTGGTTGATTCCAATAACATAGAAGTATTGGTTTGTTGATATAAGAGTTTCATACTTTGCGTTTATTTTATTGATGATGGTGTTGGAGCTTCTGAGTCGGAAAAAAATTTTTTGTCGTCTAACTGGTTATTTTTATTTATCGAATCTTTTGAATCTTGAAGTTCCTGTATTGTGTTTGTGTCTGATTCTGAGACTGCGTTTCTTCGTTTTGAAAATCGTCTTTTGATAATTTGTTTTTTTTCGTTATGATTGTCTTTTTTCGGGTCTGTCTTTTTGATCTAGAATATCCTATTGATTGCCTGTGTGGTGTGATTACATGGTCTAATGTTTAGTTTAAAAAAAATAAATATGTAAAACGATAGCTTGTTTACTACCTAGATTATCTTTTGACATAAGGTTTAGCGTGATGGATGCAACTTTTGGGGGTTAGAGTTTTTAATTTCCCAAACTGTTAGTCCTTACGGTTTTTGTGTGGTTATCTTAACTTGGAGCATAGATTGTCGTGGTTGACGTGTTAGAGAGAGACTATATCGATTCGTGAGAATGATTTTTACTTTCTCGTGAAGTTGATTAAAAAGTTGATTAAAAAGGTGAGTTTTTCAAAAATTTCTATTAGAACGTTGGAACGTTTATGACGAAACGTTTATAAGGTTTAAGTAGTGAATCGACGTTTGTGGTTGTTAGACTTTTTTTAAAAATTTTTGGGAAGGGGAGAACAAAATTGTTCTGATTTGATCCAAGGAAAGCCTTGATGATCAGTGATAAATTAAAATAAATTTTAAATTTAATTGAAATTAAAGATCCAAAGAAAACCTTGATGATCTGTTTATGAAAGAAATGGTTTATTAAAATGCAATGATAAGCCTTTTGGTCGCACCAGATGAGTTATGACTTTTGATTATAATCATAGAGTAATTTCAGATAAGGTATACCGTCTGTTCTTCATGCTATCTTAATTTCGGCCGGACAGATTCGTGCAACTTCTTAGTCTAATACCAATCGTAATCTTGCTCTTATATCTCCTAGTCTCAAAAAATTGAGATTAGAATTGTATTCTTGCAAGATTGGAGGAGAGAAAGAAAAACTGCTTTCCAAGTAAAATTTATTCTTGTCTAGCTAAAACTACAAATAGTTTAAGCTTCATAAATTATCGTAAGTTTTAGTCATGTATCTTGATTGGTTAGTTCTAAGAAATTTAAAGTGATAATTTTCCAGAACATATAGTTGGATATATCAAATTTTTTTATGGAACTGGTTAACCAATCTGGAGTTAAGCAATCAGCCATCCGGAGTTTAGTAAGTTTCTGAAAGTTTTCTCGTGAAGGATGGATGGAGTACAATTTGGTTTCTTCGACTAAAATCCTTCAGAAAAGTGCCAGTGGCTTAGGTGTAGAGAAAAAGGTAGAGATTGAGGAGGCTTGTTGTGAGTTGAAGCAACGTATCGAGGCTGCAGATATGTGTAATGATGTGTCGGTTTCGTTAAAAAGAGCACGACTAGTTGCTTTCTCAACTATTTATCAAAAAGCGAGATAGAGTTTGACTTTTCTTAGTGAAGCGGCTAAGACAAGGATCCGTATTTTTGTCCAATATTGATTTGGCCATTATTCTTGTCCAATGGATACCTTTGCTGTGATATTGGCTCTGTTGCAATACTGGAATGGGTTGTGTGGTAAGCGTGTTGTAGCGGGGCGGCGAGACCAGTTGTAGAGCGTCCTATTCTGATGAGTGAGGCCAGTTGGAGTATACCTTTGAGCGTCTCTTTGAGTAGAGTCTCTACTTTTGAGTAATTTTTCCTCTCTCAAATCGTTTGTTTTTTTTGTTTTGTTTTGTTGTTTTTGTGGAAATTTCTTAGTCTAAAAAACAATTTTCGGGAAAAAAATTAGTCTTTTGCTTGTGTTTTCTTCGAGCTCCTAGTCAAGTAGTGTTAGTGAGCTGCGTTATTTATCTAGGCTTATCATGAATTCCTTTTCCAACCAAAATAAGGAAAAATGGAAAGGTGTGAAAACGAGTTAAATTTTTGTCTGTCATTTTGTCATATAAGATATTCATTTTTTCACAAAAATCGTAAAGGAGAGTTAACCGAAACTGTGGAAAAGATTGCATGAAATAAGAGCTCGAAGAATTGCAAACTGTGAAGTTTACAAGAAAGCACGTATAAAAAGGTTAATTTTGATCTTAATTTTTTGAATCAAAACAATGTATAGAATTGCTAATGCATAATCGTATTAGGTTTTGCTGCGTGAAAGTCTTACTTTATTTGAGAGTTTACGACAAACAATTAGAATTATTTTGCTGAAGGTGCATTTTAAGATTTTCAATTTTAAAAATTCCTATTGAAACGAAAAAGAAAACTGGCGCGACACGTTTAAAAAATGCTGACTGAAAAACTGATAAACTTTTAGTACAAAAGTCCATTGAAGAAATAAGCTTAAACCCTGGAGGGTTGCAATAAAAGCTTTGTGAGCAAGTGAATCAGATTTTGACTCCGTAAGAGTATTCAAAGAAAATTGAAGTCTTCAATGGAAAATTTATTGGTGAGTGGGCAATAACTATACTTTCGGCTGACTGGGTCATAACTCCGGAGGATGCAGTGGAGGTTAGTTGTTTTGTTACAGTAGGTAAAGTTAAGAAAACATTGAAATTTAGACTTAGAGTTTAAAAACACATAACGGTATTGAGGATTTCACTAGGAAGAGTTTTCTAAAAAGCGTCGTTGAATAAAGCGAAAGAAATTGTGAGTGTGAGTGAGTTTTGTTTGTAGCGTTACATGGCAGTAGTTGATGTCGCGTTCTTTGGGGATGATGAAGTTGAAGGTAAGTTGAAAATTATCAAAGTGAAATTTGATAAATTTGGTTTTTTTTGTAATACGTGATAAATAACGTGGTCAAACGTTTTGTTAGTGTAATCTAGGTCAAACATTTTATCGCTTTTTATGAAAACACTCCGTTAATTTTGAGTCAACTGCTGAATCAGTGTTGTATGTTTAGCCTTCCAAATAGCATATGGCTGTGTGATCGTGGTGTGTGATAGGAAACTCGTTAGAATTTCGTGCTTTAAAATTCAAACGATAGTTCGATATCAATGAAGTCATCGATCGTTGGTGCGATAGTTAGCTCGTAGAAAATGGTGGTATAAATTTCGTCTTTTTTCGACAGGGTTTTTTCGTATGGGTCTTTTTGAAAGGTCTAGGTAAGGGTAGGAGGAGGGAGCTTTCATCAGTGTAGGTGTCGCGTTTGCTTTGGGATTCGTTGTTATCGTAGGAGTTTTGAGGAAAAATAGGGATGTTTTCAAGAAAGAAATCTATATTGTTTTTATTTCTAGTGTGATTACTACGAAGGAGTCGCGATGATGACGGTCGATTGATTACTGTTGTAGCGTGTTCTAGCTGGTCGCCTGTCATTGGGATAGAAAAATTAAAGAGGTTACTAAAGAGAGGGCAAAGCATGAGGAATGCGTCAGTATAGAAGGAAGTCAACGTGTGGAGAGTTTAATTGGGAACTGGGGGAGTTTTGGGTGCAAAAAGTGTTTGTGAGAAGTTGGTCGTGAGAATCGGCACAGGGTAAAGAATTTTTTCAAGGTTGTCAATGGCGGGCTAGTTTAAACAGTTATGAGCAAAAAAAACCGATTGTATCGAATCATTGGGGAGCATTTGAGATGAGTTGGTTGAGAATTTTGAAAAACTGGGGCTAAAAACTGGCAAGGGAGAAAAATTGTGACCGGAAGTGGAAATGACTATGTGTTCTTGATGGAGGTTGGAAGGTTAAAAGTAATTGGCTATTTTTTCCAAGTAAGCGGCTAATTGTGGGCTGAAAACAATATTGATTTGAGAACAAAAAATTATTGTGTTAGGTTGTTCTATTATTTGTTCGTATGTTTCTTTAGTTTTTTTGGGCTGATATGCTCTATGTGAAACGGAGATTCGTTGTATTTCTTCGTTTTGCTAGATTTGGGATGCTAATGGAAATTTAGTCAAGTAGGTTTGTGGTGCTCCATGTTAATGATTACGGTTTTTCAAATTCTGTAAGCGTGATGTGCTGCAAGTGTAAGCTTTGTTTTGTTTTGGGTAGTAACGTTTGTATTTGTTTTTGTTGATAATTCCTTTTTATATTCGTTTATCTGCGCGTCTAATAGTACGTTGTTTATAAATGACGAGGAAAAATTTGACAATTTTTCTGCTACGCCGGTTTGTCTGTTTACTTGTGAATGACTTACACATATTTTGTAAGTTACTTTGAGAATTGAAAATAGGAACTCAAAAAAACACATTGCGCTTTTTATAATCTTACTTTAAAGAGATAACTTGTGGACGAGTTTTTTTTCTCAAATTAGACAAATAATAAACTAATTATCCTTAAAATATCCGCTGTAATCTTGTTTGTAGATATCTGAAAATCAGCTGTTTTCTGCACGTTTTTAAGTGTTTTGATCAATAGAGTTATTTTGGAAAGTTTTCAGTTTTGTGAGTTGTCCTGGAAAAAGATTAGTACAAATTTTATGGTGTAAATCTGATTTAGAGTAATACTCTATGGTTTTCAAATCGATATTGGAGTTTCTAGCTATTGCACTTATACTTTCAGGGGAATGTTTCTTCTAAAGAGGTAATAACGCGAGGTGTGATGTGACAAGATAAAATTTATCTCTGTCAGTTTTTAGTTGTTCTACCTTGTGGCTGTTTTCTGACCCAAATGGGACAGTGGTATCCCAGCAACCTGTATGTCGTGGTAGTGATTCTATAAATTTAAATTGGCTTTAAAGAATATAGATAATCATTGATAGAGTTTTATTGTCAATACATAAGGTGGTGAGACTTTTTAAGTTTGATTATAAGACCAAAGACGTTTCCTTTGTAATAAAAAAAAATGAGCGGTTGCCTGAGTGTAGGTATCCTGCATAAGGTATAGTACTGTTTTTTTAGTGTGACTGGTATGAAAGTTTTTTTCATCGTCTCTGTTTTTATTGGTAACAGAGTACTTAGGTATATATGTAAAAAATTCTGATATGTCTGTATTTTCTTCATTGAGGTGTTGTTGAGTTTTCGAAAGTTTTGGAGTAAGGTTTTGTTTTGCCGATATGGGCTTCATCAGGTTTTTTTCATACTTTTGGCAAAAAACAGCATCAAGATGTGATAAATGTTGAGTGGATCCTTTGTGAATTTAATTGTACATGGTAAAAACTAAACTTGTATCTCATGACTTGTTATTGGTATGTTATCTATAGGGTCTTCTAAATCGAAACCTTTATCATTTGTAAATTTTATGTTGGTATCTGATGGTCCTGCTTAAATGAATTTGTCTATTGAGTCTTGTTTTTCTTTTGAAAGAAATAATTTATTACGTTGAGAAATTTTTTTTCTGTTTTAACTGTGCTTTTTTGTCCATGATGAATATGCATAGGTTATATGTGTATTTTTGGTCAAAACAACCTAATAATTCTTTATTTAAAATTCCACACAAATTGTGAAGACTTATTTAAATTTCTTTCTTGTGTCAATTTTTACTGCATGTTTGCGTTCTAATCGTGATGATGTTTTATTTTATTAAGAAACAGCTTTAATATTTGGGTGTTTCAATTGTCTTCTTTCTTTTCAGTAAATTTTGTAATTTTTGTCTGCTGTCTAAACAGTTTTTAACTTTGAAAATTTTATTAAAATTTGTCGAAATCTGTATAAAATATGATGTAAATTGAATTTGTTTAAAGTTGCAATTTGTAGTTTTGCAATCTGTAGTGAGCATTGTTGAATGTGTTGATTCAGTTTTTCGAAATGCATTACTTCTTAGTGTATATGTTACAGCTGTTCACTCTCTCATCAGTCTGGAGAGTCGTAGTTTTGCTTGTGTTAAAAGTCTTGAATTCGGGGATATTCAATTCAATTTGTGTGTTCCTTGATGAGATTGTAGGATTGGTGCGCCCATTCCATAGTTGGATGCGTCCCACCTTGCATAAATTGGTTGAGTTGGCTCTGGGACTTATTCAGTTTTTTTTGTTAACGTATTATGTTGAAAATTGGTCTGAGGTTTAGTTGGATTTTGTGTACTTGTTTGCATGAAAAATTTAACTTTCCAGGAAAATTTTGTAATTTCTAATTTTTAGATGGTGGTTGTAGTTTTATACCAGCCTTCATTTTTTATTTTAGAGACCTGATTAACTGTCTTTTGATAAGCTGTGCTGATATTTAACGCCATTGAGAAAAAATGTGATTTATTGGAAGCTGCTTTCAGATTTTCTGTTTGTAAAAATTGATGTTCTTTTTCTAAAACTTTGAACAATTCTGTATTTGTTTGTGATTGAAGGAAGATATCGTCTAACATTTAATTACTTTTTTACTTTTAAATAATGGTTGAAAAAACTATTCATGGATGCGGAAAAAAACGGTTGGTCCTTTGGAAATACCATAGAAGAATCTGTTAAATTCGTATTATTGATTTCCAATAACTAACTGTGTTAAGCGGTGTGGTTGTCCACATAGGGAAAAATGGTTATATGCGCTGTTCATATATGCTGTTGTGTAAAACTGTCTTCTCAATTTTGTGAGATTTTTTTTCATCGGTTCGATGGGACAATTGAAATTTGAGTCATTGATCAGAGAGGTTATTTATCTTGCGTCGAGTGTTTTTTAGGGATTCTCCTTTTGCTTAGTTAATATTTAGGTATGTATTTTTATTTCCCTTTGATATTTGTTATTCGTTTACTGGTGATATGATTTCATTCTTTTCGAGAATGAATATAGGTCTTTTTTTTCGTGCTATAATTGTAAAGGGATTTTAATTGCGCATTGCTTTTAAAGACTGAGTCGGGCTTGATTGGGATATTTACTGGTGAATATATTTTTTCGACATCGAAGTTTGATGTGGCGTAAACCAACAGTTTTTTAACCTTAAATGTGCCTCTTTTTCAAACCTCAAACGTTGTTTTTTTTTGAGAGTGTCAGAATTCAAACATTAAAAAAAATTTCTCGTTCTGTTGTGTATTTTGGTATCTGAAATTAAGTTTTAAAAATGGAGTTTTAATGAAAAAATCATTTTTTCGTTTCGTTTTTTAATTTATTTTATTGAATGATATTTTTTGATTTAGTACGGTAGGTAGATAAATGTCTGGTACTTTTAAATTATTTTTCACACTATATGCTTTTTTTATGATGATGATGATGATGATGATGATGATGATGATGATGATGATGATGATGATGATGATGATGATGATGATGATGATGATGATGACGATGATGCTGATGATGATGATGACGATGATGATGATGATGATGATGATGATGATGATGATGATGATGATGATGATGATGATGATGATGATGATGATGATGATGATGATGATGATGATGATGATGATGATGATGATGATGATGATGATGATGATGATGATGATGATGATGACGATGATGATGATGATGATGATGATGATGATGATGATGATGACGGATGATGATGATGATGATGATGATGATGATGATGATGATGATGATGATGATGATGATGATGACGATGATGATGATGATGATGATGATGGATGATGATGATGATGATGATGATGATGATGATGACTACTTTTCGGAAGAGCTAGGAAAAATGTTTTTCATAAAAAACTAGATGCTAGCTGCTAAAAAGATCTTTAATATTTGATTAGCCAGATGAGACATAGTTTACATAATCTTTGTTTCGCTAGCATCGGATTTTAAGTTTTCTTTAAGTTCACTTGGAGATCGAAGAAACCTAAATACCATTTTATCCTAAATATCACCTGATGTCATTCTCAAAGTTACTCTGCAAATATTTTAATAAACTATTAGCTTGTACGTTCAACGTAGTCCATCTGGTGTGAAATGTTTTTCCATTTCTTTCAACTGCTATTTTTGTTGCATTATACCTACCAAAACGATACTATAGTGTATCCACTTGCTGATGCTAAATGGAGTTCTTTGACTTTTATTATTCCCGTGAAATTATATGACAACGAATTTTGGCCGGATTGCAAACACCAGAGCAATTTATACTGTCTATCTCATTTCACCACTGAAAATGACATAGAAAGTACTGGTGCAGAGGTGCGTAATTACTATGGTATCTTCGCCAGGGGTGATACTACTTTTTTTAAACTGAGAAAACTAAAAAGTTACGGCCGTGAACAATCAGAGGAAGTATTCAGACCAGTTTATAGAAAGCATAATTTTTACCCCAAGAGTGAAGGTTGTTGTTCGGATCAGTATGAGATTTACCATACTCATGGATTTTTGGGAGCGAATTTCACGCCAAAGGAATATTTATCAAAACTAACTGATTATCGAAGCGAAAACAAATCCCTGAATCTTATTTGGTCGTATTATAAACATGATTCGTGTGTGCATATTATAACCAAGCTAGGATTTGGCAAAGGCATACTGAAAAAACTTCACCACAGAAGAGATACCGCAATAGGAATACCATTTGTACCTTATCGATTAAAAGTGGGTCAAAGTTTTACACCTGATATACCATACGACAACCCTGGAGATTTTTTGAATTTCGATTGGTTTAAAAGAAACTTAATATGCAAAGATCAACCATGGATATGCGGATTGAAAGCCTGATCCTGAGAATAGCAGCATAATTGTTCTCGAAAAAAGATACGGTCTGAATTTCTTCATTCAGTTCAAAAAAAATTGCTAGCTAAATACAAAGGTTTTTTAAAAAAAATATGTTGAAAAGTAGATATTGAATCGGTAACATCAAAAATATAAACAAATTCTATCAATAATGAGTCATTTTCTAATTTTGCTATAAAACTAATAGAAGAATAGAGTTTATAACAAAAGTCCAACTGATTTTTGCATGATTTTTTTAAACTGATTTCAAAAAACTGCCCTAATTCAAAGTAGTCAAAGCTATTGAGCTACCTAGTAAACTGTATCTTTTCTGACAGTTCATTCTAGGAGGAAGAATCCCATCGAAAGTAAAATGTTCAACTTTTTGCGGTTATAACCCCTCTCCCATTAAATGTTGAAAAAAAGAAAAACGAAGCAGACTCAATATGATCATTTTTCACTCTTCAATAAATTTGTTCCAGTTCTGTGAATAAAAGTTTTTACTTCTCTTAACCAAAAATAGCCGACATGAGTTAGTGGATTGATTTTTAGTCGGCTTTAGTTTTTCATCAATTTTTTCAAAATTGAACCATTTTTTGTTTTTTCTTTTTGCCGTAAAAAATGGGAGTGTCTAAAACTCTGATCTTGTACTTAAGGAAAAGTAAAAAATTTTGTTAACTTATTAATCGATGCTGTGTGTCATTTTATATTGCATTATTTCAATTGTGACTTGGACTTGCGCTGAATGTTTTTTTTTCATATTCAGAATGTCCAAGACAGGCGGGGCTTTAAAATGTTTTAGACGACAGTCTTTGTGAATTTTAGACAGAAGTAATACTTTTTGAACTTTGCACAATTTTCAAAATTTTGATTTTGAAGCTTTCAATTTTGAAAATCATATTTTAAGAGAGTTTATTACCGGACACGATTCCACAGTGAAGTCCATCTTTTTGTCTTTTAAATTTTTCGCGTAAAGTAGGTCTCACGAAAAAAAATTGACTGCTCTAATGAGTATGAAGTATGAAGAAAAGAAATTAGAATGTTTTTACAAGGAAAAAACGCCCGGAGATTTTGCTTTAGGAAGTTTTTGCAGCAAAAATCTTTTTTATAGTTTGGTTTTGAAATAATTGGAGCAAGTAAATCATGAGAACTTACAAGATGACAGTTGTGAAAATTTTTTTGCACCAATTTTGTTCTTATTTACATATTCGTCAATCGAAACACAGAAAATTAGCTGGAAACAAATATATTATAAAATATTTCAATCAAAAATGAAATAAAAACTATACATTGTTCGATGATTTCTGATGATCTATTTGCAACATGCTTGCTCAAGTTTTGAAGAGCAATCTCCTTAAAATTCCAGCTGCCTTTAATATAACTGACGAAGATTCAAACAAAAAACAGAAGTGTTTTACGAATATCTTAAAAAACGTTAGTCACTTTTTTATAATCCCCGCATGCTATGACACGATCATATTAATAAAGTTTTAGAAAAAGATTAGGCAATGAAGAGATACTAAATTGAAAACATGTGTTTCACTAAAAAAGAATTCTTGGTAAAGAGTTCGGAAGTTTGTGCTGGGTAAACTAAATTGCGCTGGGTATGGTTTAGTTTTGCAACGATTGGAATAAAAACACCATAACTATCATATGATTCAAGATGAGAACTACCTAAGCTCCAATTTTGATCTTTCTTTATAACTTTCGTAAATCAAAATACCGAAATTGAGCGCGAAATCAAAATAGTATAAAATTGTTCAACCAAATATAATATTGAGACAAAACTATAGATTGTAAAATTTTCCCAATTTTCTAATTGAGCCAAGCTTTGAGTTTTGAAAACCAGATGGTGGAAAATTCTTATTAAATCCAATTTCGGCCTCAAAAAATTTTTTTTTCATAGGAGTATCTCCAAAAATATTGATTTTCATCGGAATATTTTTTATAGAGTAGGTCTTTTCCAATCTGTTGCAACAACTTTTTTAGACCTGCAAGGAACTTTGGGTGCCTTGTTTTTCAATCCGATTAGTTTTCGTCCTCAACAAATTTTGAAGAGAGCCAACTGACTTCTCATAAATGCAAATCCACTCGCCATTCGATTTTGAAAAAATCAAAGTTTTTTCCATGGTTGACAACACTTTTCTGCTTTTTCGTTGAAAACACTTTTTCGTGATTTGATTAGATAAGTTGACCATAATTTCATTCCTTAGACCCAAAAAACTCATCTTCAAAAAATTCCGAAAAGGAAATTTATGTTTGTGGCTAACTTCCTCAAAGTTTCTTGATATATTCAAGAAGAGAAGACTAAATATTGAAACAACAGATGCAACTTTTAAACAGCTAGCAGAAAATTAAAAATATAAAAGTATTTTGAGGAAGAAAAATTCACCGCGTCTATAGAAAGCGCACTGAAAAAGGAGTTAAAAATTGAATTGTATATCAATGAGATAGTAAGTATAGGAGTTTAGAACGTACAGGAGAGAGAACAGATGGGCGAACAAAAAGTTTTCTTTTGGTCTGTGTTGCTGTCAAGTTGCGACAAATGAACAGAAAACTTTGTTTTTTATCTTAAAGTCCTGCGTTTCTCCTGCTCTAAAATCCCATCTACGTAAATAAGACATCAAATTGTGGAAATTTTTAGATACCCGGGTTGACGTTCATTGAACAAAAATGCTTATCATACAGTTTCATATTTGAAGTCTGTGGAAAAAATGCTTATCATACAAATTTCATACAAAATTTCAAAACTGTTTTAAAAGTTTTTAGGGATCATTTTGGTCTATTTGCTTCTTTTTAAGCTTACTTGTCATAAAAAAATTGATTAAAAAATTCGATAAAAAAATGCTTATCATACAATTTTCTTAAATGTAAATTATAAGATAAGCATTTTGTCATAGAAAAGACAAAACTTTCAAAAAAATCAGCAAAAAAGGTGTCTGGGTAACTTTAAAAAGATTGAAATAACTTTTCATATTTGAAAGTTGTATGCTAGGCATTTTTTCAAAAACAAAGACACAATTTTGAGGTGAAAGTGTTTATTCCCTCTTTTGGCTGCAAGATTGCTTTTGTGCTCAAATTATTTTTTTACGAAAAAAAAACTTTGCGTGCAAAATTGAATTTTTTTTTGTTTATAACGTAATCCAGAATGAGTTTTTCACCCAAAAAACCCAAAAATTACAAAAAATAGTTTTTTTTTGTGAACACGATTATGATTATATTTGAAAACAACAGGCCTTTTTTCAACCATCAAGTTTTTCAAACTAAAAATGATCTAGCCATATACAAAAAAGTTACATTTTTGGTATATAATTCCATGTGAAATTTTTTCAATTAAATTTCGTGGCTTAGATCACAAAAGCAGATTATCTGCGTGGTAACTGCCAGTTACAACCTGGGTTTTCTAATGACAAAAGCTCATGGTTAGTGTTTCGGATGAAACACAAAATTTCAAAATAAAAATACTTTGTTTTTTCATTTATTTTGTAGGGAGTCAACTGACTTCTCATAAATGAAAAATCACTCGTCATTCGATTTCGAAAAAATCAAAGTTTTTCCATGGTTGACAACCCTTTTTTGTAAATTTGCGAAATTGTGCTAAATTTTTCTTGATTTGATTACATAAGACGACCATAGTTTCATTGCTTAAACCCAAAAACTCATATTCCAAAACGTCCAAAATGGAAATATATGTTGATGGCTAATTACCTCAAATTTTCTTGATATATTCAAGAAGAGAAGACTAAATATTGAAACAACAGATGCAACTTTTGAACAGCTAGACAGAAAATTGAAAATTTAAAGTATTTTGAGGAAGAAAAGTTCATTGCGTCTATAGAAGCGCACTGAAAAAGAAGTTAAAAATTTAGTTGTATATCAATGAGATAGTAAGTATAGAAGTTAGGAACGCACAGGAGAGAGAATAAATGGACTAACAAAATAGTTCTTTTTTGTTGCTGTCAAGTTGCGACAAATGAACAGGAAACTTTAATTTTTATCTTAAAGTCCTACTTTTCTCCTGCTCTAAAATCCCATCTACAAAAATAAGACATCAAATTGAGGCAAATTTTAGATACCCGGGTTGACGTTCATTGAACAAAAATGCTTATCATACAGTTTCATATTTGAAGTCTGTGGAAAAAATGCTTATCATACAAAATTCATACAAAATTTCAAAACTGTTTTAAAAATTTTTAGGGATCATTTTTGGTCTATTTGCTTCTTTTGAAGCTGACTTGTCATTAAAAATTGATTTGAAAACTTCGATAAAAATCCTTATTGTACAATTTCATAAAAGGAATTTATAAGATCAGCATTTTGTCATAGAAAAAACAAAATTTTCAAAAATCACCAAAAAGATGTCTGGGTAACTTTAAAAAGATTTAAATAACTATATCTAAGACAGAGGGCGTTTTGACAATCAAAAACATAAATTAGGTATTAGTCGGGAAAATGCTTATCATACAGTTTTCATTTATGAAAACTGTATGATATGCATTTTTTCAAGAACAAAGACACAATTTTGAGGTGAAAATTTTTATTCCCTCTTTTGGCTGCAAACTTGTTTTTGTGCTCAAATACATTTTCTAGGAAAAAAAGATTTGCGTGCAAAATTGAATTTTTCTTGTTTCCAGAATGAGTTTTTTACCCAAAAATTCCAAAAATCACAAAAAAATGTTTTTTTTTTGTGAACACGATTATGATTATATTTGTAAACAACAGGCCTTTTTTTCAATCATCAAGTTTTTCAAACTAAAAATGATCTAGCCATATACAACAAGTTACATTTTTGGTATATAGTTCCTATTGGTGATTTTTCCTAACTGAACTGGAATTGATCTTTCTTATTCAGTTCAAACTGAAAGATCACTTCCCGATTTTTGTTAAAATTAGCTGGTGAAACATGACCTTTAGTCATTGGTTCGAGCAACTTTGTGCGGATTATTTACCATATATATTTTATCTGATTTGCTACTGGAATTATCACTCAAATCTCATTAATTCACTCCTTAGTAATCAACCGTTTGTCGCTGCAATAACCTTGATAGGTTATGGGCCCAGATGCCCAATCACGAGTGAGAAGTCAGGAGTCAAAATTGACTGTTTGTTCAAACAAATCAGGAAAAATAGCTGAGATTTGCAGTGGAGTTGTGACAGTGAAAATCACAACTTGAAATATGCAACTGATCAGTTAGACAACTGCAAGAGAAGCAGGCCAAAACTACATGGAGATAGACGATTGATCAGACAGAGAAGTGCAAAGATAGAAGAAGGGCAACACAACTTCTAGAGATAGACAAATCTGACGATAGAAGCAGGGAAACACAACAGAGACGAAGAGAAGACGGTCAAAAGCTGCACGAAGGGGCAATGAGTGAGCACAGCAGTGGAAGAAGCACTACACTATTGAAAGTGAAATAAAACTGAAACAAACCGATAAATTACATGTTTTATTTGTAAAAGTTGCTGATTTATACTCAATTTTTGCGGAAGGATAAATTCGTTCGTACGCGGTTGCTTGAATCCGACACAAAATCAATCCAAAGAATACATTGCAATCAAAAGAAAAAGAAACTGATACCCCAGAATAAAAAAGACGAATTTCTATTTTGCTCATATATACATTACCTAGTATGAAATCTAAGGAGGGAACTTAGCTTTGCTAAGTCGCTGATGTGTTATTCAGTACGCACTCCGTTAGGTTCCAAATCAGATTTAGGTAATCAAATATACTTGCATAATTATATAAGCGGGCGATATCGTTGTTTATAGAATATGATTTTGATGTAAGAGAAAACGGGGTCATTGAACTTTACCTAGGGCAATACTTAAGTTTTTGAGTTCTGGATTGGAGCTTATTTTTTTGTGTGTGAGAATTAAGTCAAAAATTGGATTAGGAAAGAAACGTCGAAAACTGATAGGATACGTTTTTTCGGGAAAAGAAGAAGATTTTTGCTACTTTGAAGAGCAACTTGAGGCACGAATTTTTCACTTGAAGTTAAACAAGATTTTAGATGAGACAGTTGATTATAGAAATTTTATGCCAAGTTTAAGACCGAGTGCAAGCAGTGATCAAAAACAAGCTGCGATAAATAAAGGAAAAGAGATTTTTGAAGAAAAACAGTTGCATATCTGGTACGAACTTGTGCAGGCTCTAGATAAAAAATCAGTTTTGTTTTTAAGACCTTATAAAGGCAATGGTAGCAAAGCTTGGGATGTTTTACGGAAAAGGTTTAAGAGTTTTGAAAGACCCAGGCTGCAAAAACTAATCTCCGAACATACAACTTTGAAAAAGAATAGCAATGAAACAGTGATAGATTATTTGACTAGAGCAGAGGAGATTCAGTATAACTTAGAACAAGTGAACGAAGGAGTAAATGAAAAAATGTTAATTTCAATTAATTTGAAAGGACTTCCAAAACAATTTGAAACTTTTTCTACTATAGCTAAGTTTAGTAGAGATGAGAAAAGTTTAGATGAGTTGAAAAGAGATTTAGTGAATTTTGATAGCGAGAGACAAGTAATCGAAAAAGAGCATGCTTTTAATAGCGAGAACAGAGTTTGTTTCAAGTGTCATAAAAGAGGACATGTGTCGAAACAGTGCAGAGAAAACTTAAGCAGCAGACGAGATAGTGAAGATAGAGCTCGAAAAATTCAGTGCTATGAGTGCAAGGAGTTTGGACATTTTGCAAAATATTGCCAAGCAAAGAAAAAGTTCATAAGTAAGACTAAACGAGAACAGCAGAACCTAGTAGCTGAAACAGAGGCTCATTTCAGTTTTCTGAGTGGAGTGTCTCCGGGCGAGGACTTAGTTGTAGACTCTGGAGCTACCAGTAATATGATTAAGGATCGAGATATGTTTGTTAGTTTAAATGAGAACTTCAAAGGATCGGTTAGCAATGCAAATTTCTCTGAATCAAAAATTTTAGGAAAAGGTGAAGTTAGATTCAGAGTGAAAGATGAGAAAGGCGAGTTTAAGATGATTGAGCTGAAGGATACTTTGTACGTTCCTGAAAACTCAAGAAATTTGCTGAGTGTATCAAAAATGAAGAAAGCAGGAGCAGAATTTGTTTTTGGTGCGAGCTCGTTTGTTCGCCGGGGAAATGGTTCAGTTTACCCATTAAGAGAGGAAAGTGGTCTCTTTTTATGGGACACTTTTGTAGGAAAAGACGAGTGTTATGTAGTAAGCACATTGAAACAGTGGCATTGCAGGATGGGTCATAATAACTATAAAAAGATTTAAGTCATTTGGAGCAACATGTTGAAGGCATGAAGATTAGTGATTTTAAAATTGAGGAATTGTGAAACTTGTGAGTTGAATAAAGCAAAAAAGAAGCCAGTCCCGAAAGATTCTTTTACCAGGGCAACCAGGACACTAGATTTTGTTCACACAGATATTTTAGGTCCTATCGACCCGCTAGCTGAGGATGGACATAGATATGCTATAAGTTTTTTGGACAGTTTTTCTAGATATCTGAAAATTTATTTCATGAAGACGAGAGATGAGGCAACAGAAAAGTTAGAAAGGTTCATTACAGACATAGGAGTCCCTCAGACTTTAGTTTCAGACGGCGCAGGAGAGTAAATTGGTCAAGATTTTAGGCGAGTTTGTAGGAAACAAAAAATAAGGATGGAAACATCGGCTCCTTATACCCCTCAAGAGAACGGAAAGATAGAAAGGTTGCGGGGAACAATTACTCCAATGGCTCGCTGCATGATTTTTGATGCGAATTTATCGAAAACTTATTGGCCTTGTGCTCTTAATATGGCTGCTAATCTCAAAAATATGTGCTTTCATTCTGCTATAGGCAAAACACCCTACGACTCAATGTATGGAGAAAAACCCAACCTTAATTTTGTGAAAACTTTTGGATGTGTAGCGTATAGTTTTGTGGAAAAACAGTTTCGGAAAAAAACTAGACAAAAACTCTAGAAGGGGAACTTTTTTAGGGACATCGGAAAATAGTAAAGCTTATCTGATAGGAATTGAGAGTGAAGGAAAACTCAAAGTGCAAAAGTCTAGAAACGTTAGTTTTGACGAATCTAAGTTCTACTTTAAAAAGATAGAAAGTGACGAAGGAGAAAGAGTAGGTGATGTAGTATTTTTTGGAGAAGTTCTCGAAAATATACCGAAAAGTGCTAAGGAAGCTTTAGCAGACCCTGACTGGCAAGAAGCAATGAAAAAAGAGTTTGATTCATTAGAGAAAACAAAGTTTGGGAACTAGTTAGAAATAGAGGAGAGAAGCCTATAGGCAGCAGATGGCATTTTGCTTTGAAGTACGGACCTAATGGTGAAATTTCCAGGTTTAAGGCTAGGTTTGTTGCTAAAGGTTTTAGCCAAATTGAGGGAAAGGATTTTCACGAAAAGTATTCGCCTACAGCCAAGATGTCGACCATAAGAATAGTCCTGAGCTTAGCAGTTAAAAATAGGTATCAGTTAAGACAGTTAGACATTAAAACTGCATACTTGAATGCCGAACTAGATGAAAAGTTTCTTATGAAGCAACCTGAAGGGTTCGAGAAGTTTGATGAAGAAGGAAAACCTTTAGTTTGTCTTCTGAAGAAAAGTCTTTAAGGACTGAAGCAGTCCGGTAGAAACTGGCACAGGACTCTAAAAAGCTATCTTGAGGAATTAGGTTTTGAAAATTCAGTTTTTGATGAGTGCTTGTTTGTTAGGAAGATTGAGGGAGAGATAGAAGGTTTAATTTGCTTGTGGGTCGATGATATAGTGGTTTGTGGAGCAGACAAAAATTTCTGTAGCTGGTTTGAAAGAAATATCTCTGAAAAATTTAAGACAAGCGAGATAAGTGATCTTAAATGGTTCTTAGGAATGACAATTGATTACTCAGGAAACGAAATTAGGATAAGCCAGGAGAAATACGTTGAAAAATTGATATCAAGAATTAGGATGACCGAAGCAAAGCCGATAACTACCCCTATTGGTGAAAAGGAAAAATTGACAAAAGAAGATTGTCCTTTAGAAGGTAGCATATAACAAGAAAATATGAAAAAATGTGACTATCGAGGACTTGTTGGTTGTCTAAACTACCTAGCTTTATCAAGTAGGCCCGACATTTGCTTTGCAGCAAATCTTTTAAGTTCTTTTGTGGAAAACCCAGGTGAAAAGAAAAAAATTGTCTTAGATATCTGCTAGGAATGAAAAGTTTACCTTTAGTATACAGGAGGGATAAGGCCTTGAATCTTGTTAGCTATTCGGATGCGGACTGGGCTGGAAATATAGACAATAGGAGAAGTACCTCAGGATATTGTTTTAAACTCAGTGACAACTCAGGTGTAATCAGTTGGTCTAGCAGACTTCAGCGTTGTGTATCAACTTCAATAGCCGAAGCAGAACACAATGCTGTGGTCGAAACAGTGAAGGAAGGAATTCATTTACAGGGCATTCTTAGCGACTTAGGCATACTTTGTAATAGGTTTTTAGAAGTTTTCTATGATAACCAAGCTTGTATTGCCCTTAGTAAACACTCAATGAACCACGGCAAGACGAAGCATTTTGCCATAAAACTACACTTCCTTCGAGAGCTAGTTGAACAGAAGAAGGTGACATTAACCTTTTTACCAACAGCAAACATGCCTGCAGACGCATTGACGAAAAACTTGGGAAAGTGCAAAACTGCATTTTTACGAGACATTCTACTAGGAACCAATTAATTTGAAAGGCGGGGTATTGGTGATTTTTCCTAACTGAACTGGAATTGATCTTTCTTATTCAGTTCAAACTGAAAGATCACTTCCCGATTTTTTTTAAAATTAGCTGGTGAAACATGACCTTTAGTTATTGGATTGAGCAACTTTGTGCGGGTAATTTACCATATATATTTGATCTGATTTGCTACTGGAATTATCACTCAAATCTCATTAATTCACTCCTTAGTAATCAACCGTTTGTCGCTGCAATAACTTTGATAGTTCCATGTGTAATTTTTTAAATTAACTCTTATGGCTTAAATCACTATATGCAGATTATCTGCGTGGAAACTGCCAGTTATAATCTGGGTTTTCTAATGACAAAAGCTCTTGGTTAGTGTTTCGCAGAAAACACAAAATTTCAAAATAAAAATGTTTTGTATTTTCTTTTATTTTGTAGAGAGTCAACTGACTTCTCATGAATGCAAATCCACTCGTCATTCAGTTTTGAAAAAATCAAAGTTTTTCCATGGTTGACAACGCTTTTTTGTAAATTTGCGAAATTGTGCTAAATTTTTTTTGGCAAATACAAACTCTTTGTATTGCTGTCAGCCAACTAATAAAACCTTTCCAATTTTAAAAATACAATGAAAAGTGCCTTCAACTAGAATTTTTTTGTTTTTCAAGTCTCAATTAGATTAAATAAACTTGAACATTGGATCTTACCTGAGTCTCAATGTTTGGCGTTAAGAGTTGAGTTGTTGGAGTTTTTCATCAGCCTTTTGAAAAATAGATGTTTTTTGTTTATGATAGATCACAGTTTGTTTCTTGGTAATGACGAAAAGATTTGAAACTGATATCGCTTTTTTTCGGTAAAAAATTATAGGTGGTTAAAAATTTGGTCTCGTTTTGAAGAAAGACTTGGTGTCTTGCATACAGTTTAAGTAATCGAAGCAGTATTTCAAACTATTTTGCAGTTTTGTCAATCACGATTCTGGCTGCACTTCATTACGATGCCAAACTGTGCATTTTTTTTATTTGTAAGCCGATTCTGCAACAAGGACGCTCCCTTTGTTTCTGTTTTGTTCTTTCATTTCCTTTGATTGTTCTGACAAAATTTTAACATGTTTAAAAATTTGTCTCTGGAATCCAGGAACAC
Source organism: Symsagittifera roscoffensis (assembly GCF_963678635.1). Taxonomy (NCBI): domain Eukaryota; kingdom Metazoa; phylum Xenacoelomorpha; order Acoela; family Convolutidae; genus Symsagittifera; species Symsagittifera roscoffensis. Next base: position 29,018,550 of record NC_087071.1, on the reverse strand, counting down.
AGACACAAAATTGAGCGCCTATCCAGTGCACAATTTGGCCTCGTAATGTTAATTTTTCTTTGCATACTCAGGTAGCTCAACCCCGTCTCTGTAAAATTAAAGCAGACGGGATAACTTTGTGCTTAACAGAGCTTTGATTAATTAGATTTTTTGAAAACTTCCAGCTTCCAGCCAGATTTTGAAATTTCGGATACAGTTTCGGTCTCCATCAAAAGATTTCCTTAGGATCACCTCTAAAGACGTTGATTCAATTTGCTTTCTTTTAAAAAACTTTTTAATCACTATGGTGCCATCACTTTCTTAGCTAGGAACCTTGGGGTAATATGGTTTTCGTTCCGATTCGTAAAAAATCAATTTCTCATAAGCTCTCATAAAAGTTCTCATAAGCAATCTCCCAAGCGCCATTTGGTTTTTGAATAAACCAGTTTCATTTTAGATGAGCTTTCTCATTGTTGTGCTTGTCGTTTAGATATAGAATTGTATCATTTCCTGGATTAAAGAGGAGTCCTTCTTTTTTCTTTTTTTTGCCGCAAAATTGGAAGTCACTAAGGGTTTAGTCTTATTTTGATGAAAAACTAGGTAATTTAAAAACGTTTAAAGGGTTTGAAAAGATTGAAGCTGTGTCTGATATTATAAAACTGTTATCTCAATCATCCCACTTTTTTGCATATTCTCTATAACAGGCGGGGACGAAAACGGGGTTTTTCAGACAACAGTCTGTGTAAAAGGTAGGCTTAAATGATGTCTTTTGTATCTAAAATAGCTTTGAAGAAATATATTTTCGAGCTTTTAATTTCAGAATCTCTTTTTTTTATCCAAAAGTGGTCTCCAACAAAGTTTTTTTCGAGAATAAACTCTAAAAACTATTGATTTGTTTCGCCATATTTTACTAAGCGGTCATTGCTGGTTGAATGCTTAGTAATTTTATCCTAAATTATAAGTCTCATCTTAGATCGTCAAATTGTCTTGACAAAAAGTAGAGTAGAAACAATAGTTAGAAAAGGTATGAATTAATTAGTTGGTTGGATACAAAGCACTGGGTTATTAGATTATATAAACGAATCGAACAGCTTAGAGAAATATACCTATGAGGGGAGGTTGAGCTAATCTTATTTTGTTCATCAATTTTTTATCTTCTTACTAAGGTCGGTGGCTGATTAGTATGTATGGTTGCCCTTGATGTTTGTCCAAGTCAGCACTTCTGGTTGGGTCGTCTGAATCGTCTTGCCGTAGTCCTTTGGGTACTTGTAGTCCAGACTTCCTCGGGGGTGCGTATCTCGATTATCTCGATTTATAATTTTTAAAATCAAACTTAAGATGAGAATTTATTCTCTTTTTAAAAATGAAAAGGGCTAGATTAATTTTAGTGTTAGGGCAGAAAAGAAAAATTATTTATTTTTAAAAGATCTGACTGAAGAGAAATGACTTGCTGCTGACTGAGCAAAATGAAACACTGAAGATTTCAGGCCAGTCCTTTTGCTCATAAGCATAAACCGGCGGCTGATTCAATCTTTAATTATTCAGGTTTCACCTGCTCCTTTGTTCTCCCTTTTTAATAAGGGAATTTTCAACTAGTTTTTATTTGATTTTTTCAAATCAAATATCTTCAACTTATTAGTCCCCTTTGATAAAAACCGCAGCCTTCAGTTTGTCTTATTAAAAATTCATATTATTCTCTCTGATGCATCATATTGCAGGTTCACTTCTGCTTAATCAAAGCAAGGAGAATTTCAGTGCAGCCGGCAAGACTGCTAAATATTTATCCAGTTTGTTTCAAGTTAAGTTAAAAGGGACGTATTAAAAATCGCCGCCCATTTAAAATATTGAGCATGAAAAAATGAGAAAAATTGGACAAGTATTTAAAAAGGAGTGGATTTTCAAAACAAGATTTTATAGTCCTAATAAGAGTAAATCAGTCAATATCTGATTTAGTGAAAAGAGGCTTTAATTTAAATGGCACGCTCCAATTTAGAATTGGGTCGTTAAATAAACAATTAAGACAATGGTCTTTAGTGTGTGTGTAGTATTTCGCAATACTACAACTCACCCCTTTTTTTAGAAAATTAAGCTGTTCGATTCTTACAGTTACCATGGTGAAAATTTAAACACTTTAATGGTTAAATATAATAGTTATAAAATTTAAAGAGAACATCAAACGAAAACGTTATAAAGATAAGTTAGGTTTTATCTAGAGCTTCCTTCCGGCTTCTAGCTCCACGTTGTATGATCTGAGGATCGCTATCTTACTTTGTGAAGCCTCGAGTTTTTGTTGCAGCTTCACGATTTTCTTCTTTTTGATCTTGTTCTTGATTCGTAGTCTGCTCATTCCGTCCGTAAGTTGTTGAATGTCGTCCTGTTCTTCCTGTCTGTTTTTTACATGGTTCGGAAAAGCAGTTATTCCCTCGAACGGGATGGTGACTTGCGTGCCTCCTGCCTTGAGGATGTAGCCGTGTTCCTCCCTCTTCTTTAATTTCCAGAAGTTGTTTTCGTTCTTTATAACCACTTCTGGCTGAGTTATGAAGTCGATAGGCATCATCACCTTTTCCATTGTCGTTGAGTTGGCGACTTCAATGAACGATGGCAGTTTCCATCTGTTATAATTTTCCTTTATTGAGTACTTTAAACTCGTTATATATTTTGGATTTTCCGTATCCAACTTGGTTTCTCTGCACTTCTGCAGTTCCAATCTTTGGGTTAAACTAGGAAAATTGCGAGGGTTCTTATTTAACCCGTCGTCCATTGACAAAAATTGAACTGCTTCCGGTTTCTGATGTTTCTTCCTGAGAGGCAGCTTTCTTTTAAACTACTCTGGTGCTGGGTCAGCATTTTGGCAGTTCCAATTCAAAATTGAGTCATATTCCACTTTAATAAACATCAATGTAAAATAAGTAAATATTCAAAATCCCGAATTACATTCGGATACTAAAGCTGATTATCAAATGTTTGGACAATGAAGGACAAAGTGTAAAATTGTATGTATATAAAAGGTGGAAAATATAATCTTGTGGTTTCACACAAACCCACCACGGAAAACAAATGAAGAAAGACGATCATGGTGTTTATTAACCACAGGAATACAAATGAAGAAAGACCATCATGGTGTTTATTAACCACAGGAATAAAGCATTTTCCGACACTGAGTTAAGCTCAGATATTAAACTTATGTAGTTAAAGCAAAAATGGAAATTTGGGCGTTAATCAACCCCTAATCTTAAATGTATGTCCACCTGGTTGTCATAACCAGCAATTTTTGTTACATTTTTTGATAGAAAATAGAAAAGATTTGAATTAGAATCAAATCAAAATGAAATATCGTAGAAAAGGAAAATTAAACAGACAATTTGCAAACTGTATAATTTTCAAAAAGATAAGTTTTTTAGTTTCTCTTTGGTTTTAATCCTCTGCATCAGTCCATGTTCACATCTTTAGTACAGAAAGTCATCCTGAACTTTATGATGCAAAATATTAACGTAAACAATCTTAAAGATGATGCGGTCCAATTTTCAAAGTGTTGCTTCTGAAAATTTGTTGTTTTTAAGGATTTAAATGCCTGCATGTTGTGGATATTGAACTACCGAATTGATATTTTGGCCAAATTGTGAGGAGCGAATCATAAGAATCTCAAAGGCTGCATACAGCCACCAAAAAGCATTTGCGTTGTTGAAAGATTATGGTACCATAATTTTAAAAAGGCTACATGAAGCCACCAACAAATGCTGGCATAAATCTGCGGCGGGTCGGGTCGAAAAACGTTGTTCGCCCATTTTATGATAAAGATTTTTGATGAAAATTTTACTCAATGTGTTGAGAAAAAAGGAGGTGATGTTTCCCTTTTTGATGAATTTCTTCTAGTTTGCATTTTGTAATTTGAAAACTACAAAGATAATAATTATTGTCATCGGTCCCTACTTGGGCCCTAAGAGGAATCCGATGGTGCAAATTAACTTCGCAGAATGAGTTTGTCACAATTTTACATTGGCTAGTTCTTTCATCAAAGGTTTCACTCTATTAATTCTCGTTATTGTACGTAGGGTAATTTGACATTCCCTTAAGTGTAATACTGAATTTTCAGTAATAAAACCGCCTGAAAGTGAAATTATTATAGACTCGTAAAACTGTATTATTTGAAACTCCTGGCCTTTTGCAATTTTTTTTGCAAATACTTTGAAGTCGAAAAACTTTTTTTTTGTCTGAGCCATTGGGTTCCGATCCCTCTATCTTTATTTGATAATGAGGTTGGTCCAAAATTGTTAGCGTACTTGACTGTTTTCGATCTCGGTTAAGAATTAAATCCGTGTTCATGCATTTTGGCATATCCTTTTGGGTGTCATAAAGAACCGCTATTCATTGTAGTACATTTGTAGGATAATATTCGTAATCTAATTTTTTAGTAATATTAAACAAAGTTTACTGCTCAGTATACAAAATTTTAGGTAAACTTCACAAAATTTTAAGCGTTATAAAAGCTTTAAGGAAAATAATGTTTTAAAGCACGAAGAAACGGGTTTATTTTATTTCTATGTTTTCAAACGTTTGGCCTATTACACCTTTGTTTATATCTACTTTTGATTCTCTGGAATTTTTTAGTACGATAGGCATTGACTTAATTTCATTCCTACAATAAGTGCTTTTTGCATTGATGCCTTTTTGTTCTAAGGACTTATCAATTCTAAACGATGTTCCTACTTTGAAAACTATGCCTGCTGGAGAAATTGAAATTACGCGGGATGATTTTGGTGCAATAGTTATATTTTTATCAAGAAGTACATTTTGATAAAAACTTAGATATGGATAACTTTTGCTTCTTATAATAATGATAGGAACTGTTATATCTGGGTATTTTTTTAATTCTAAGTTCAAATTTGGAAAGTTTATTGATTTAATGTTGTGACAAATGAAATCCATTCCTAATATATTTAGATCGCATCCGTTCTCGGCTGAAATCCATGCTTTGATTTTTACCGGATTATCAGTGTTTGTACCAAAAGTTGATTCAAAATTAGTATAACCTATAAGTTTAAGTTTTTCTCCATTTACAGCAAATGTGTTTGATCTTGATTTATTAAGCTGTAGAGGCTGTATTTTACAATACTGTTCATAACTGTCAAAATTAATAAGCGAACATGTTGCTCCAGTGTCTAGTAGAAATTGGGTTTCCAGACCGTTATTTTTATTTTTGTCTCCGACGGGATGTTGGTATAAATTAATATATAATTGTATTTTTGGTTCGGACGGAGACTGATCTAGTTTAAATTAACAAATTCACACTCATTATTGGTATAGTCTCCTGGAATGTCATCATCACTAAAGTTGTGGATCTGGTAAGGTGAATGATAATCGTTATTTTCGTTGAAGGGTTTTTTACTGTTCGACCTGTCACGCGATTGAGAACTTTCATTGAAGTTTGACAAATGCCTGAATTCTTGTTGGGGATTTATGTCAATGAATTTGTTGTCTACTCTTGACCTACTCTTGCTGTAGTTATGGTAACTTCGGTTTGAATTCTCTCTTAATTGAAGCGAGTCATAATTTTGCTCCTTTTGATCGTTATATTTAAAGCAATGTCTTATCGTATGGCCTGACATGCAACACCAGTTGCAAAACATTGGGTTGTTTTGTTGGTTTCTATGCTCATGTGGATTATAAGCTGCGTTTATTTTATGATCCTTCATTAGTCCTGTTAACTTTTTAAGTTGATCCTTTATTCCCTCTATTTCCAATTTATTATCAACACTACTTGAGGCTGTTCCAGTAAACTCACTACTTACTGCAAAACTTAAGTCTTTTGTTGCAATATGATCTTTTAATTGTTGCCATGTTGCGGGTGGGTTCTCGATTAGGAATTGATGAGCCTTTTGTTTCAAGCCTGGCGGGCTTAAGCCGCGTACAAAGAATTCCATTTTCTTTGCTGTTCTTTGATCATCATTAAAAGTTGGATTAGGCCCTCCACGGTCTACTGCGGTGCTTAATCTATGTATGTAGCTTTTAATGAATTCATCAGGTTGTCTTTTTATGTTTTCTGCTTCTATTCGTCTCCTATACTTATCCTTATCATCAGTGAATCTATCTATGAATTGATCTCTTATCTCATTCCAAGGTAAGTTTGCTGCTAATCCCTGATACCATTGAGCGGCTGGACCTCTTAATATTGAACCAAATAAGGCTCTTTTTCTGTTATCATATGCGTCTTGTTCGTCACCTGCGTCTCTTGGTCTAGTGCCTAGGGAAAATGCTATCTTTTTCTCTACTATATCAAGAAAATCTCTTGCATCTTCATTCGGGTCTAAGCCGGTAAACTTTTCGAGAGCTAAATCTGGGTATGCTACTACATTTGCCATCTTTGTTTAATTCACTTAATGTTTTGTTAACAATATATAAAGGGTTTGGATGTGTTGTGTACTGATCAATTGTTCGGGCTGAAATAATTGTAATTAAGTTACAATGAAGTTTGCTGGGTTCAATGAATACGAATTTTTGTTAGATAGATCAATAGTGCTATGGGGCTGATTAAGCTTTTTTAAGATGGAAGTTATCTCTGGGGTATTGCTGCTGGAAAGAATGGTTAATTCGTGAATATTTTTGTGTGGGTGTTTGGACAAAATTGTGATTTGATCTTTTTGGATATTGGTGATATACCAAATAAATTTTGTGAATTTATTTTTTATTTTTAGTTTTAAATTAAATGGTGTTGTATTTACTTAATAAAAGTTGGTCATAGCATTTTACATCCTTTTAGGGACATAAATAATTATCTAGGGAATGATAAACAATATAAAAAATATTTAAATTTTTCTTATGAACTTGTTATGATTTTTAGTTTTTGTTTAGGAAAATTTTGTGTTTTTAATAAAAAATGATTAAAATGCAAGTAGTTTTGTGCTTTGGTATATTATGATATCAAAAAGCAATCGGGAGTGAAGCAATTAATTGCTCTTCCGGTATACAAATTATGTTATTTGGTATTTTTATTTGCTGAAGAATTGTGTCAATTTCTTGAGTATATCGTCGAAAGAAGACGTATAATTCGTGTTTATCTTCGTTAGGCTGTTTTGCTAGTATACTAATATGATCTTTTTCCGTGTTAGTGATATACCATATGATGTTAGAGACTTTATTTCCTAATTTGAGTTTTAAATTTATTGTACTGACGTCAATTTTAAAATGTGTTGACATTAATTTTTACGATGTTTTCCTTTTCTTAAGCTAAATTGTACTATTTGATTAGTTTGTTTTAGATTAATGAAAACCTCTTATGAATTTTTGAATATTAACAAAGGTTATTAATAATAAGATAAGGAAATAAAAAGATAAGGAAATTTTCTAAAATTTTTTCTAAGTTTTTCAAGTTTTTTATTTGCTGCTTCCTTAACTGAAACCTAAAACTTTGTTCAAGTGAAGTTTTGTTGATGCTATGGTATGGTTAACAATATAACTATATGCCTTTATTGGTTATTATTGGTTCAAAACTTAATTTTTTTGTTAAAAATTTAAAGAAAAATTTTTGACTGAAACGATAATCTGAAACCTGAAACTATGGTAGCTTAAGTTGAGTTTTTTTTAATCTTAAAATTTTCTATACGCTTTATTATATCTGGTTTTCGCTTTATCTTGCAAAAAAATTCGAGAAAACCGAATCTTTTGATATCTTAAACTTAGTTTTTGAAAACTCAAACCTGAAACTCTTAAACTCTCTCAAACTCGGTGCATGAAAATAAAAAGTTGGTTTTTGATAGCTGGTCTAGTGTAAATTGGAATTTTGAACAGGTTTGTAACTTCAAAATCAAAAATTTGTTTGCGGAAACCTAAGTTTTTGCGGCTGAAACTATGATTTCTAGAACTGAAACTATGGTTTGACCACTTGGTTTTAGAGTTTTGAGATTGAAAAATTAGGTTGGTCTCTCTAATATATTTCTATTCCAGCAATAAAATTGCCAAAAAGATGAAAATTTTAGCTTAAAACGACGATTTTAGTTTTCTGAAACTATAAGTTTGAGGGCTCAAACTAACACCTTCTAGAAGTTTTTTGAGTTTAAAAATTTGTTAGTGCATTAAAGATTCTTATTATCTTTCAATATTTCACAAAAATTTTTCTCGGGAAGCAAGATTTTTGGTTCTGAAACCAAAAACACCAATTCTGAAACGTACGTTTCAGCCTTAGGAACCAAAATTTAAAATTGGTTTGGTGGGTTTTAACACCGTTAGTTTTCTTTAGAAAGTCAAAATTCGGCGTTCGGAGCTCAATTTTGAGACCAAAAACTCAATTTTTGTGTTCTGAAACCTGAAACTAACAAAAACGTACCATTTAAGACCAGGTTTTTGACTTATGGTATCCAAATTTGGGTTTGACTAGTTCAACTTTTGCTGTTTTACCCGAATCCGTTTACAAAAACTTAAAATTTTGACCGGAAACTTTACTTATTTTAACTAAAACGTTTGACCCTATAACTGAAACCTAGACTGAAACCAAAAATTTTGGCTGGTAAAAATCAATTTTTTAGTGCTTATGCTATCATATGAAACCTATTTTATCAATATAAAGTGGATGTGTCAGTGTTTTAAACTTAGCTTTTGTTGTGAAACCTGATATTTTTGTGCTGAAACTAAAACTTGGTGTTTGGTGTTATGTGGTTAACGTTTAAGATTGGTTTTAGTGCGTAATCTTATTGTTAATTAGGTGTATATTTAAACTGTGTCAAAAAAAACTAATGATTTATCAAAAAACACTCAAATCCGTTCCTTTCTTTTTGGTTTTTGTTATTTTCTTCCTTAGTTTCAGTAATTGGTAGCTTTACTGATGGATGATTTAGTTTTAAGTTACGTTAAGCAGGTTAGAATTAAAATGAATTTAAGAAAAGTTGAGGATAAGCCTCGAGAATTGATGAAGGATTAGAATAAATAGCAATAAGCGTGGATGGTTTGAGATAATGTGATGAAGAATTCAATTTATCATACAATTTAGGGTACTCTTAGATCGCACATATGACCACTTAACCCCCTCGAAAAAATAAATGAAGATATTTAATAAGTTTTTGAGCACTTTAGTTTAATACAGAATTTCGTTAATTTTAGTGATGATAACTTTAAACTGAAGTTTCGGCAAAAATTTAGTGGATTACTGGACAAAACGGGTATATCTTACTAGCGGACTTAGGCAGAGAACGATTCTTTCAGAAATTTTATATATTATTATAATAATAGATAATAGTTAAGTTCATGAGCTAATGTCAGTTAGAAAGCCGTCTAATAGACCTCGAGATGGAGGAATATCGTGGGCGACTGCTAGCGCAGGGGATGCATTTCGCAAGAACCCTACTAGGAATATCTGTCAAGTAGAAGACAATGAAATTGTGTTTCTATCGAAAGATACCCATTGTCTCTGGCTTTTTGAGGTTGGAAACTAATCTGACAAATACTCACAGATCCTAATATTAATATATTTTTTTGAATTTTAAAAGCTGTTTCGAGTTTGTTGGAAAAAGAATTTTTTAAGGAGTAGTTCTCTGCTGCGGTCGCACCAGTTTTACTAAGCGATCATTGCTGGTTGAATGCTTAGTAATTTTATCCTAAATTATAAGTCTCACCTTAGATCGTCAAATTGTCTTGACAAAAAGTAGAGTAGAAACAATAGTTAGAAAAGGTATGAATTAATTAGTTGGTTGGATACAAAGCACTGGGTTATTAGATTATATAAACGAATCGAACAGCTTAAAGAAATATACCTATGAGGGGAGGTTGAGCTAATCTTATTTTGTTCATCAATTTTTTATCTTCTAACTAAGGTCGGTGGCTGATTAGTATGTATGGTTGCCCTTGATGTTTGTCCAAGTCAGCACTTCTGGTTGGGTCGTCTGAATCGTCTTGCCGTAGTCCTTTGGGTACTTGTAGTCCAGACTTCCTCGGGGGTGCGTATCTCGATTATCCCGATTTATAATTTTTAAAATCAAACTTAAGATGAGAATTTATTCTCTTTTTAAAAATGAAAAGGGCTAGATTAATTTTAGTGTTAGGGCAGAAAAGAAAAATTATTCATTTTTAAAAGATCTGACTGAAGAGAAATGACTTGCTGCTGACTGAGCAAAATGAAACACTGAAGATTTCAGGCCAGTCCTTTTGCTCATAAGCATAAACCGGCGGCTGATTCAATCTTTAATTATTCAGGTTTCACCTGCTCCTTTGTTCTCCCTTTTTAATAAGGGAATTTTCAACTAGTTTTTATTTGATTTTTTCAAATCAAATATCTTCAACTTATTAGTCCCCTTTGATAAAAACCGCAGCCTTCAGTTTGTCTTATTAAAAATTCATATTACTCTCTCTGATGCATCATATTGCAGGTTCACTTCTGCTTAATCAAAGCAAGGAGAATTTCAGTGCAGCCGGCTAGACTGCTAAATATTTATCCAGTTTGTTTCAAGTTAAGTTAAAAGGGACGTATTAATAATGGCCGCCCTTTTAAAATATTGAGCATGAAAAAATGAGAAAAATTGGACAAGTATTTAAAAAGGAGTGGATTTTCAAAACAAGATTTTATAGTCCTAATAAGAGTAAATCAGTCAATATCTGATTTAGTGAAAAGAGGCTTTAATTTAAATGGCACGCTCCAATTTAGAATTGGGTCGTTAAAAAAACAATTAAGACAATGGTCTTTAGTGTGTGTGTAGTATTTCGCAATACTACAATATATTAAAAAAGTAATTCTTAAGAAATCTGATGCAACCATTTTTTAGACTTGTAAGGAAACTCGGAGTCTATTCTGATCACTTTTCATTCTCAAAAAAATTTGTAACGAGTCAAGTGAGTTTTCATTAACACCATTCCATAAGCGATTCGTTTTTTTTGCAGAAATTAATGTTTTGTTTCATGGATGAGCTTTGTCAGTGTTATGCTATTCTTATTATGCTATAATAGTATTGTATCGCTTCCCGTATCCTAAGGGCTTCTTAAGATGATCCTAACGTACAGCGAATCCTAGGAAGGAGGTCCCTATAATTTTGAAATACCCCTTTCCTAGGATTTTGTAAGTGATCGGAAGTTCTCACCCGCAATGTAGTCAAGTAGGGTCTGGCGAACTTAGAGTTTCGCTTAACAGCAAGGGATACGATGCATAAACCTTTCTATTCCAAAACTTCGATTCTAATTTCTCTGCCCTGGTTAATTAGACAAACCAATTCAATTTTTTTGTCTTTCAGACAGAAGAATGTCTATTAGATGTATTAGATGGAGTTGGATAAGAGTATTAGATGGAGTTGGAAAGGAAATCCATGTTGTATAAAAACAACTTACGGGCAATATTGTCTGCGTACCTGAAAATCTGGCGGCAGTAAACTGCTTATTTATTTATGCCTGGCTTTTTGTCGAAACGTCTAAATACAACATTTTTATCCAAATTGGTGTAGCAAAGTTGCGTGAAAAGTTTCATAGTTTGTTTAAAATAAGTCGACAATGAATAAATTACCTAAAACCTAATAAGACCCTAAAAGATAATTTACCTAGCAAAAACTTCCCGAATGAGAAATATTGCATGTATGAATGTATGGATTTTTACAAATTATCATAGTGTTTTCAGAATGATTTTTTGGCATGTTCTAGAAAAAAGTGATCAATTAATTATGATCAAAAACAAGATTGATTTTTACGACCAGGCAGATAATTGAAAAAGCAAACACAAAGATCAAACGCTGAAAAAGGTGTTCTGTCAATTTTGGTAGAGATTTTGTTTGAAGCTTGGATTAGGCGAACATTCGACTATCTAACAATTAGGACAAATTGATTTTCTAGATTTTTTAACGTAAAGTTTTTGCTGTGATTTTGCGACAAATGAACAGATAACTTACTTGTTTATCGAAACCTTCAGCTGTATAATTACAATTATGTAAGTAAGAAAGTCAAACTAAGGCATTTTATAGATGTCCAACTAAACTTCGGTTCAATTTCAAAATTTATTTTCAATTTTTTTGAAGAATATACATATTCAAAAACCAACTTTACGTGTCGATGTAAACAAACATCCAAATTTTTTTGATAATTGCACTTTTACTATAACTTTCAAGTTATAGTGTTTTTTCAAATGGATCAATTTGAAACTGTTTGTATTGATTGTTAAAACAATCAACCTTGGAAAGTTAAAAAAAACATATTTTGATTCTTTCTCAACTTTCACAATTGCGGCATTACTTTTTTCAAGCTCAGTTCAATTGTACTACCTGGTTACAGACATAAAACTAATCGACAATCATCATTCCGTGGAGATCTTGTCACAAATATTTTGAGCACAGTATTTTTAATTACTAAATACGATAATCGTAAAAAAAAACTTTTTTCCTTGTCGTACGATTAATCGTTGTTTCTAGATATTTTGTTTCTCAGGCCTTTGTCAACAGTTTCACTGCTTATTTTGCGTAAATTGAAGGCATTCAGCAACTTTTGACTACTTTAATTTAAATTAATTTTAAAATTATTTGTCATTGTTGGATTTTTTTGATAATTTGTCACAATATAACAGAAAAAAGTATCAATAGGAAATCGTGTTACTCGTCTTTTCCTTTCTTTCTCCTCATACATCTTTATATTAATCTTTTTCAAGTGCGCTTTATTTTTGTCCTTAAAACATTAAAAATACGGTTAAAAAACTAAAGAAAAATATTAAAAATACGGTTAAAAAACTAAAGAACAATAGAGTCCCAACTTTTAAATATTTGAAAGGTGGCTTTTTACTTCAGGGTTCAATGAATGATCTACCGAGCTTGATAGAACACGGTTGATCTGCGGTTGAATACCAGAAAATAATTCTTAAATTTTCAAGTTTTTGGTGGGTTATGAGCAATCATTTCGTTGACGAATTATCAAAAAAAAATGATGATAGTTTACGCAAATTGACCGCAACACATTTAGGTAATTTTTTAAGTAATTTTTTAAATTTGCTGAAAATTTTTCAGATAATAAAAGCAGCTGGAACTTTTAGGGCATCGCTGTTCACAATTTGAGCAAGCTCAATGCAATAATGTGTTTATAAAATTACATTTACCATCTCTACACAACTTGTTAGTGTCTGTATGACGTCAATTGATGGCAGGTGAAAGTTCGTCGCAATTAGAAACACGACACAATCACCACGCGGCAATATAATCAAGAACTGATTTCACAAAATTTCCGTTTAAAATATCGCTGCTAATAATTTTTTTTGTTCCAAATTTTCTGTTTCGCTGCTACTTAATGTTATTTTTTGGTTTTTAAATCAAATAAAAATGACAAATTGGTCTTCGACGGTATTTCTTTTCTGAAAAAATAAACGTAATAATCTCAAGCATTTGTCGCAAGCAGAAAAATCTCGCTTCAGGGTTTAAATCTCAAACTAAATTTTTTTTTTCGTAGCAATCATCAAATTTCAAACTCATAAGGTAGTTTCGCATTAGGTACACCATTAGTTTGTCACGCTGTGGTAGTTTTTCGAATTATACAAATCAATAGAATCCCTGACTCCATGAAAAAAATTCTTATCATAGAGTTTCCCAAAAATAAAAAGGGTTGACAAGCTATTTTTTCCACTCGAAAAAAACCTGCAAAATCCTCCAAAAAAGCTTTAAACTAGTTTTGAATAAATTTGCTGCCATTTTTTTTACAGAAGAACTTGAAACTGTCAAAAAACAATTTATATTGTAGTGAAAAGTTTATCTTAACTTTTAATTTTTACGAGTAACTTCTACGTTCAAAATTTTAGGCTGAGGTATAAAATTTGTTTCATTACAGTCGCTACACCAGTTGGATAAACAACTTTCAAACAAGACACAATTCTTAGCCCATGAATTTTTTGAAAAAAGATGCACCTATCGTTTGTCATATCCAAAAAGTAGGCGTGAAACTTAAAGTGATACCTACTTGAGACCAAAATAATGGCGCATTTAGTAATTGCTTATACCTTGTTTTAATGAGAAGCATGCCGACAGAAACTTTTGCCATATTCAGTGACTTTTTAGTCGAAGCGCAACTTTTTGAACATTCAACGCTTCTTTAATGGTTTCAATGTTTTGAAAAAAAGTTTTACTCGTGGTGATACAAAAGCTGATGAACATTTCCACACATTTTGGCAACTGTACGGAACAATGACAAGACTCTATGCATCTCATTTCTTTTCACTGAAAAAACATATGGTTGTCAATCCCATGCAGGTTTTTGTTTTCCTCATTTTTTGTTTCTTTTGATGTACAGTTGAACGAAATGTGTAAGACCTTGGTATTAGTTTGTCAAGCATCATCTAGATGAAAGTAGATGTTGTTTTATTTCAAGTTCAATGAGGTTCAAGTTCGAGAAGTTTTTGTTGGTTTAATTGACAATAAAATACATTTGTATAAATAATGAAATCCCTCATGACTATTCTGTATTTTTTTCATCTTTATTACTCTGTAGAGCAGTCCGATTTGGTGGTTTATCCATTGAAAGAAAGTAGTTGGTCGTCGCAAATTTTTATTTTACCAGTGAAAACACCGAATAACTATTTGTGGTTTTCTTGCAACCGTCGAAGCAGATTTTATTGTGTCTCTTCATTTGAAACTGATTATATGCAACAAAATAACGCAATCGAGCTTCGACTTGGCACAAATCTTGGCACTTTCCACAATGATAGAACTTCGCATAAAATGCTGAGGTTTCTAAACGCTCAAGCGCGGAAAATTTCCGACGAAATTTTTGAACCCAATTTCTGGACGCATAACTTCTTAGGAGTCCGGGAGAGTTGTTGCCCGAGGCAATATGCAAGTTATTACGCCAATGGGTTTCTAAGGTCAAACCAAACTCCGAGAGAATTTTTCTTGAAACTTACAGACTACAGCGTGGAGAACAAAACACTGAACCTCATAAAGTCATTTTATCTGCCTTTTTGCAAGTTTCACGTTATCACAAAGTTGGGATTTGGTATCGGCAAATTGAAGCGCAGCCAGAGACAAAGTGTTCTTAGAACAGCTATTCCCGAAGCGCCATATCGACTTTTTATTGGAAAAAACTCGACCCCTGAAATTCCATTTGACAATCCCGGAGACTTTTTGACGTATAGCTGGTTTAAAAAGAACGTTATTTGTCAGGATCAACCATGGATTTGCGGCCGTGAACGGCCAGGCAGAAATTGGAAATCCATTTTCATCTGGAACAGACAAAATAATTCTTTTACTTTTGATAAGGCAAACTGATTGTATTTGATGCTCTCTATAAAAATCTCTTCTAAAACATCAATATAAACTATTTACTTTTTGAGTTTTCAATAGTACAAAACAATCATGTATGGAAACATTTTGCATTCCTTAATCAAAACAAATGTATTTTTAAAGCCGTTTAAAAGTTTTGCCGAATCAACAACTGGAAAGTGTTGCTTTCAGGCTATCTTTGGCAAGATTGTCATAAAATCATAAACAGTTTGAGAGCTGCTGATTGTTGTCAAAGCGTCTTCGAAAAGAGCGAAAACCACGTTCTAGATCTTTAGAGAGAAAGCTTTGAGTTTGCGCTCTATTTTTGCGCTGCAAAAAATTAGCTTGAAACTTCCTGAGATTTACTTAAGCGGCGAAACTTTACATTAATTTGAATCTTTAATTCGTTTTCCCTGTTTGATGATCGCGCTTAGTAACGTCTTACAAGAAGTAACTTTTTCAAAGTTTTCTAAATGTTTAGCCAGGTAACATCTCTACAACTAAGTTTAACAACTTTGAGTCGTTCGTACTTTTTTAAAATTTTTGACTATCTATATTTCTGAATTTGACATTTGTTACAAAAAAATAGCTTGATATTTGGTTGCATATTGACCTCAGAGGAGCCTTTAAGCATTTTTTACGTATCAAGCCAACACTCAGAGTGCGCGGTAGTTTTCTGGAGTTTATGCTTAAAAAATTTTGCTGAAATCTTCGTAAAATTTTTAAGTGGGAAAGGAAAATGTAATTAAAAATATTCAGAGTTGGGAACAAAAATGTAGTTAGCTTGGTTTTTTGAAGCAACACACATTACAACAAAAATTTATGGAGCTAAGAGTATAAATTGAGGATCAATAAAGCACTAGTTAAGAGTCTTTTGAACAATTTGAATACAAAAAAAAAACACAATTTAAATTGTAAACGCAGTTTTAGCATCCAAATTTTTTCATTTTGTTGAGTTTTTCAGTAAGTCAAAATTACATGGAAAGTATTTTTTGAGCCAGATTATCATAAACAGATAAGTGTTGCTGCTTGTTGTTGAAAGTCTTTGACAAGATTAAAATCGTTCCAAAGTTTAAGGTTTTTTTAGGGAAAGCTTCAGTTTTCTAAGAAGATAATTACCTCAACTTTGCCCTAATTTACACATTAGCAACCAAACACAGAGTAAAAATGTTTAAGCCCATGGTCATAAAAATTTGAGTTTTTGAAACCAGCTGTGTTTTGCTGATTATAACAAATCAAAAAAATTCTGGGTTTGCATTTGTTGATAGTTTTATCAAGCCGATTATGAAATATACAATTGGCTTAAACGTTTCCTGAGATTGTGTGTATAAGTGGCAAAAGCAGTAAAGAGAACAAATCTTCAATTTTTCTTTCTGTTTTTTAATCGAGCTGAGTAACGTTTGGTAACAAGATTTTTTTTCAAATGTTTCTCACTGCTTGCTTGGTCATGTCACAAAATTCGTATGATCAACCATAATTTTTAAATTTGATCCTTGTATTTCGAGTAATTGCGGAAGCAGAACTAAAAAAAAATGTAGTGTTTTTTTTTCATCTGAGTGGAAAACACATTTGTTCAGTTCTTGAGTTCATTATGGTTGAAAAAGTTCAAAAAATGGAGCTTATAAGGGATCTGTTTGCAAAATAAGGAAAGATGTTCGATCTATGTAAAAAGTTCACGTATGAAAATTAGTTGAACTAGTTTTTACAGGATTAGGAGTTCGCAGCTAAGTACTTGAAGGGGATAATTTAAACGTTTCTTACAAACAATTTCTTTTTTCTATTGCGATCAGGGATGAAAGAAAACATAAACTCAATTCCTGTCGGTTAGTTTTAAATGTGGATGCTTTAAATTTCGTTTCAAAAGCAGGTAGAGCACAAACAACCAATTAATTACTAGTAACATAGAAAATTATGAGGTTTTTGAGCGTATTTTAAGCACAACGAAGAAAATAGAAAAGCACTATAGCGTTCAATCTGAATCAAGAACAAAAATTATTTAAAAACCCACCTAGCAATCAAACTTAAATGTTTGAAAGGATACTATCTTAAATTTTTTTTCAACGGGCAATCAAAAAAAAATTGAAATTTTAATGCACAATTTTTCATTAATTGAACAATAAACGATTTCGTTTCTGTTGTTTGAAAAGACGGACAAAAACATTAATTGATATTTTGGATAGGCTTAAGCAGTCAAACACTTTTCGTTTTCTGATTGTTTAACAACGGACACAGCTTAGAACACCTCTCGGAAAGGTTTTCTATCAACCGTGTAATTAAAAGGGATCTTTAAAGCGTATAGGATGTATGTTGATCCAAAAATTGAGCACAGCTTAGGACACGGCTAAGAAAATCTTTCGGGGGTCTTTCTACCAACCGGGTAATCGACAAAGTTCAAGTAGAAAAGGATGTATACAGCATAGGATATATTTTGATCCAAAATTTGAACTCACAAGAGAAAAAGACTGCTAGTTTCAATATAAACCCTTGTGTTTTCCGACGACTGCCCTTTTTGATAATTGTTAAAAAAACTGATGAAATTTTCAAAAAAAAACAATGAAAACATCCTCAACCCCACACATACGCAGAATACAAAACGCAGGATGTCTCTACGCAGGATACAAAAAAAAATAAACTTTGCACTCGCTATGTAAATTACTTTGCACTCGCTATGTGATCATTCTCCCATAGAACAAAACGCAGGATACAATGAAACGACGCAGGATACAAAAAAAAACAATAAAAGTCATCCTCAATCCCACACATAGAACAAAACAAAGGATACAACTCAATTTGCATCAGAACTTATGAAATGTTAAATTACAGCTGACGTTTTAGTAGCATGAAAAATATCACGCGCTACAAAATGGCAATATTCGAACTTCATTAACTTTACGGAAAAAAATCACAGGTAAAAACAAATAAACAGCATCACATCAGTTCAATTTGAGCTCAGAACAACAACATTTTTCGGCTGATGTAGAAAAAAAAGTCCGTCAAGAAAGCTAGTTAAAAAACTAAACCGAGCACGAATCTTCTGTTTTCTTCCTTCTGTCACCAATTAGCTTGCCCAATTTCAATTTGCTACATTTTTACGGTGAGGGATAAAGAGCCATGCGTAATTGTTGTCCTGAGCTCAAATTTGAAAAGATATTTCACCTGTGATTATTTTTCGTGGAGTGACGGGGGTTTAAAGTTTGCCATTTTGGTCAATTTGGGACAACCCGAATTCAAGAAAAGTGAAAAAAAAAATCGACTATAACGGAGATTTTTGTGGTTTCTAATGTTGTAAATATAATCGATTCCCATGTTACGTTCAGACAACAAAATTAGACTGAAAACGGATTTAAATCCAAGTTTTTCCGGCCAAAACAAAATGCAATATAATTCATTTTGAGTCCATTATTATGGATTTTATAAAAGTAGGAAGTCACATTAAAATGGTTTTTTTCCACTTTATTTTTGTTTCGCGCGTCGTGCAAAATTTTGCAAGAATTTCAGCATTTATCAAGTGAGTGATGCGGGAACTTTGCAAAGCGAGTGTACGGCCTGGCCTAATCCATTTCAAAACCTAAACTCAAATTGCAAAATGATTCTGTTGAGCTCTCCCCCGCGCCCAACGTTTGCTCCCCTCCCCCCACTGAGCCCATTAGCCCCCCCCCCCCCCCCCCCCACCTGAACCCCTCACCTGAACACAACCCCCCCCCCCACCTGAGCACCCCCAGCTTAAAGCCACATACCCCCATCACGAAACAACCCCCCACCCAAACCCACCCTCACCTGAACCCAGCCCCTACACCTGAAAACAACCCCCCCCCCCCACCTGAACCCACCCTCAACCTGAACCCATCCCCAACCTGAACCCACGCCCCACCTGAACACGTTATGTTGGGGGGGGGGATTGTTGTAAATGGGCAAACGCTAGGGGGGGTAATGTTGAGTATATAAAAAAGTAACAAAATTATCAGAGTTAGGTAGAAAAACTTTCAATTGAACGACAAGTAGCCAACCTAACCAATTTTAATTTAAAACGTAGAAAAGATTTTATGTGCGTTGAAATTCGCATCTCATTAAAGTGGAAAAAATAGATTATAGTTTAGTTTCATTGTCAGTGTCCACAAAAGTGAAAATAAATCGAGTATAATGGATGAAAAAAGGATTTTGTTGCCTCGAAAAACAGTAACTTTATAATCCATTTTCTAAATGATTATAATCGATTTGTTTTCACTTTAGTGGACACCGACAACGAAACTCTGTTATAACCGATTTTTATTCAAGGATCTCCAATGCGGGAATTAACGCGCGATATTTCGCGCTATTAACGCGTAAGCGGAGAGTTAATCCGTTTTAGAAATTTTTCCAAATTAGTTGAAAGAAGCTTATTTGCCATAATTGATTGTTACTAGCAGACAAATCTATTGTTTTGTACTTTATATGGCGTGTGGGGTGATGATTTTCAGAAAAAAATTTCTTATTTTTTTTACTACATTCATTTTTTCTATGTTATTACTGCTCCATAAACCTTAAAAGGCAGTCGGAACATTCAGGGCTTCCTTCTGATACGAGCAGTCTTGTTATAGTTAAAAATAAATACAAACAGTGTCAATTGGAATTACCCAAGTTAGAATTTTCTTTGAAATAAAGTAAAGCATAAGAAGTTGCATATTTTAAAGCCACAAGGAAACGAAAGATTCACAGAAATAAAACCACGATAGTCTTCTCAAAATTTGATGTTCTCACTAAATTATGCTCCAAGTTTGTTAGTTTTTGGTTAATATCTTCTTTCAGGGGGACTGAGAACCCGTTCGCTTCCACTATCGCTATATGCGGGTTGTGTTTGGCCCCCGAGAACTAGACTATCATCGTCCTCGAAGTGGTCCTCAGATTTCATTTCAATTTTTCGACTTTCTTTTGCCGAGTGAGGTCCCGATTTGGAACCTGCCCCTGATTTGTGATGGTGACGACGATGGTGATTTTTGTGGTCACTAGCTTCCGAGCCCGCGTAGCTCCGAACATTGGAATGTCGTCGGTTTGCCCGTCGCAGATATTCACCGGTCGTATAGTTTCCAGATCTGTACTTGCAAATCCCGCAAATAGTTGAGAGAACTATGACGAAAAAGATGAATGACGACAAGGTCAAAAGCGCCATTTCCCAGGACTCAAAGTTCTTCCGGATTTGGGTTTCGACGTCTTCGTATGTTCGACCTCTGACTTTTCCGAGAACTCGCCAAATTTCACCTCCCGAGCAGATTATTCCGCCGACTGTCACGCGGCTCTTAATGAGATTGATGTTTTCTGACAAAAAAAAATCAATTTTTATTCAAGTTTCCTTCTTTGCTATTCGGTCAATTTTAAGATTAAATAAACAGCCAACTTTTATTGAAGAGGTGTCATAGCAGGGAGCGGATTTAAGATTTCTCAAATGAGGGATTCTCAAAAAAGTTTGGTAGGGGTCGGATCCCTCAGGAGCAAAGTGTTACTCCCTCAAATCCGCAACTGTGTCGTAGCATAGTTCATCTTTCATTTGACATTTTTTCAGACAACAAAACAACATCATCCCTCAAACCCCCCCCCCTTCAATCCCACCCAAACAAAAAGATATCCAGTAACATGTCATGAAACCCAATATCTATTATTTTAACCAAAAATTTAAGTTTTTTAATTCAATAGACTGAATTTAAATTGATCTGAATTTAAATTGATGCCTTTTAAGTCTTCGTCGCAATACATAGGATTTCCATCTACCGCCACCATAACGTGCTCGAACGAAACATCTCGGAAGTACCACGACTCAATTGTCCGCATGTCGTTCCGCACGAGGCTGATTCGTCGCAGCGAAGGGAGACCTGCGAACGATTCCGGCTCGATATAAGATATGAAGTTTCCAGACATGTCAATTTCTTCCAGCTCCCGCAGACCAATGAAACTCATCCTGCTCAGTTTTCTGAACAAAAAAAACGTAAAATAAAACAACGAAATTGTGTATAGTAAAGTTTGTAATTTTGAGAGCAGATAAAAAAACTATTGCTTCTGATATATAATTAGCTTTTTCAAATTTATCAGTTTTTTATTCAAAAACATTTGAAAAAATGACGAGGTGTTGTGTAGTACATGGGATGAATTATAGCCCCATTACAAGTATTTTTCGGTCTACGTTGCGAATATAGGGGGTAGGGGGGAGGAGCGGGCGCCTTCTCTGAGAAACTCGACCCCCTAGCCACCCGATGGGTCCCCCTTTAGTTCTTATGTGAGTGCGACATCCATTTCAGATTAAAACTTTTCTAAGATTTCGGAGAGAATATGTACTTGTTCTGAGGTGGGTACCAAGCCAAAAAAATCCAATACTTTGATGAGAACTTCTAATTATACATGTACACATTATACAGCATGATTTTTTTGCCATGGTCTGGGCTTTTTGGAGTTTTGTAATAGCTCTGAAAAGTTAAATAGTTGATCTACTATGCAAAAAAGCGCAATTTTTTTGTTATAACACTTTTTTAAATACGTAATAAAATTGTAATACGTAATTAAAAAAGAGATTTATATGAAACAAACCTTATCGAATGCATGGATCGAATACAGAAAAAAAATGAAACAATTTTGCGGATGTACAGCTCAAAACTTACTAACTTGAGATTATTATTTATAAACAGCAACTTTTTGGCGCCACATGGTATGTTGGTAACAGGCACTTCTTCATATAGAGCATCCGTGCAATCAACCACTAATTTTCCATCCACGTCATTCCGACAGAGACACTTGCTGGGACAAGTGCCGAATGTTACGTCACCGGAAACCCATGA